>NC_069657.1:417192062-417511062 GCF_027244095.1 Hemicordylus capensis
TATGCTGCTACAATCCAGTTGTGATGGCCAGCTACTATCAACACTTTTCGTGGATCTACAGGAAACCCTAAAAATAAACCACATGGCAAACGTTAAACAACATTACTGTGGGCTGGAGATTTGTTTTTCTTTAACCATCACTCTCATTTTTAGTCAGGGAAGAATATATTCTGCAATTGCCCAACTGCACCATCTAAGTATGAGATATAGTGAAAAGCTTGCAGATCTGACATTATCCATGGTTAAGGGGATACACTGTGGAATATTGTGCTCTTCAATTGTGCTGTGCAGAGTTCCCCTGAAGCTCTTAATCATGGTTTCATCCTATGTCCTAAATCAACATTAACCAGGGTTCACTCTTAAACCAGCATTTCTAATCAGGATTTGGAACTGGCTGCAAATGCTAGGTTGTGAGCAATCCTTTATCAGGAGAACATATATTAAAGTTAAGACAAACGTAATTATGGTTATTATTAAGGGTGGACAGTTCAGGATTAAGCCTAAAATTATCATGCATAGATAGAGCCACCTGTAAGACAGGACAGCCATGCAGTTTGCCATTAATATCTGAAGATACAATCAGTCCAGGTTGGTGAATGCTAGTGGCAGCAGCTGAGCTCACTAGGGTCTCTCTCAACCTTGCTATTCAAAACCCTTTAAGTGGAGATGTCATTGTTTCACCCTGGGAGTTTGTACATGCAAAAGTGTGCTCTGCCTTTAACCCCTCACCAACTGCCAGCTGCATACACACTGATCCCATATGCCAAAATCTTCCTGTTCACACCATCAGAATGCGAGTAGCAGTCACGCAGCACAACGACTACCACACATGAGAGTTAACAGAGCAGACAGCAACTGCAGTGTTAAGGGAGACAGAGCTGCATCGTCTGGCACTGTGTGTGAGCACATCTGCACTTTTCGTCTCTCACTTAACCCATGAAAGCATGTGCATGCTCAAATGCAGCAGTGGTGCAACCAAGCACAGTCTTGTGTACGGTTGTGTATAAAATTGTATTCAAGTTTGTTAACTTGAAATGTGTTCCATCTCTGGTTATGGTTTTCTTGATATTGAACGCTCTGGATAATTTTTCCATGCACTTCCTTTTAAAGTTAGTGAGCACATATGGCTTAGTCACAGACAAAAAGTGTTTTCCTGTTAACTTAAATATACTTCAATGTGCTTAACTGAGAAGAATTAGATTTGAGGTCCCAAACCAATACTCCAAGGGCATGTAAGCAAGTTCCAACAAAGCAGTTTCAACTGCAAAGAGCCTGAAGTTGTAGCCAGCACAGCACACACTACATGCAACTTGGTCATTTTGTTCCCTAGGCTTAACACCTAAACAAACTGCAGCCTGTCTAGGATATTTGCACTGAAGGGATATGCAAAAGAAAAACGGCTTATCAATGTCATGATTGTCAAGGATAAGAAACAGGACATCAACCTAAGAACCAATTTTGAATTTTTAGATGCAACTGTTAAAGAGACTTAATTTATTAAGCAAATGAAAATAACTTTCCTTACCTAGCCTGACTATATCTTCTCCAGTACCAGTCAATGAAGGCTGTATACTTCCTCCACGGGGCTCACCTTCAGAGCAATTCTGAGGTGTTCGAACATCAACAGATGCCCCAGTTGTACTGCTGATCTTACGACTGGGAATGCCTAAAGCGGAGGGGAGGACTGTGTCAATTCCATTTTCTTAGCTTAGACAAGGGCTGCCGAACATTCAAAATACATATTTTGTTCATAATATTAATAGCCACTCCATTTTAAAGTTTTGGTGCACGATTCATAAATATCAAAACAGTGCACTATTAAGAGAGACTTGCAACATATAGTTTGCAATATGCTCAGGGGGAAGTCAATAACCCTCTTAAAAAGCATTACCTGTCAACAGGATAGAAGTCTATAAAATCATGCATGGTGTGGAGAGAGTGGATAGAGAGAAATTCTTCTCCCTCTCACAGAACATTAGAACCAGAGGTCATCCCAGGAAATTTGGGACCAATAAACGAAAGTACTTTTTCACACAATGCATAATCCACTTGTGGAATTCTCTGCCACAAGATGTGGTGGCAGCCAACAACCTGGATGGGCATAAGAGGGGTTTGGATAACTTCATGGAGGAGAGGTCTATCGACAGCTACTAGTTGGAGGGCTATAGGACACCTCCAGCCTCAGAGGCACGATGCCTCTCAATACCAGTTGCAGGGGAGTAACAGCAGGAGAGAGGGCATGCCCTTAACTCCTGCCTGTAGGCTTCCAGCAGCATCTGGTGGGCCATTGTGTGAAATAGGATGCTGGACTAGATGAGCCTTGGGCCTGATCCAGCAGGGCTGTTCTTATGTTCTTAACAGGCTTTGAGCAGTATATTTACAGCCCTGGAATTAAGCACTCGTGTGGTCACAACTCAAGAGTTTCAATGAACACAGAGTGCCACTGCATTTCCCGGTGGGGATCCACAAGGATTTGTTCTAGCTACTCAGTGAGCTCTCTTTGGCCTAAAAGGAGGAGGGCTCTCATGCAGCCATGAAGTACAGGCAGAGAGGCAAGACAAGTGGATGACCTATTTTCAAGGCCAGCATACTCCCTCCAAATCCAGGCTATGAATTATATCAACTATTCTACATTATATCCATTCTGGAATAAGTCAACCACTTGTGATCTCACTTTCTGTACTAGATCAAATTCCAGTCGTAATTCTTGTGATCACGCATACTACTTCAAAGGCATTATGACAGCAACTGACAAAGGGCCCTGCGGTATGCATAACTAAAACATTTGATAAGGTCTTGAAGTTAAAACTTTATAGCGGACATCAGGAGCGGGCCACATTGTAAAGACAATGAAGCCTTTCAGAAGTGCAAACAGCAAATGCAATAGACTGACTAGTTCAAACTTACTTTGACTAGCCACAAAGAGATAAAGAGTTCTCACAGGTTTGCAAGACCTGGGTTTTTCAAGAGTTGCTTCTTGTTGTGGAGGTCAGCAATGGCATACAAAGTGGATGGAAGTACCTGGAGGTGGAAGGTATCCATGGAAAAGCACACTGCCACAAGAGGAGCGCTCCAGCTCTTCGCACAAAAGCAGTCTTCGCACTGAAGGGAATAACAGGTGCATCTTAAGAGAAAACTTTACATATGAAAAACAAAATGGTTTGCATCACACGTGTTTATGTCTTTAACGCCTTTCAGGCAGTCAAGTCTTGATGTCAAACACTACTACTACTACTACTACTACTACTACGAATATTTATATACCGCTCTCCAACCATAGTTCTCAAAGCGGTTTACATAGAAAAATAAATCATACATATATATGATGGTCCCCTGTCTCCAAAGGGCTCACAATCTAAAAAAACAAACACAAGGCAGATACCAGCAACAGCCACTGGAGGGATGCTGTGCTGGGGTCGGATAGGGCCAGTTGCTCTCCCCCTGCTAAATATAAGAGAATCGCCACTTTAAAAGGTGTTTCTTTGTTCAGTTAACTTAAAGACATCCAATTTTATTGCACATGATCCAACAGTGCACTTCATAACATGTTGGTAAACAAGGTCACTAAACTATCACCGAGTTAACATTATGGGTCAGGTTAGTACATTTTTTTTTACCTAAAGGTGTGATTCCATAAAATTCTGCTTCATGCCTGAGTACATTAATGCTTACACCCCTGCAAAAAATAAAAAAATAAATAGGAATACTATTTGAACACCAGACTAAATAATTTCTCAGAACAAAAATTAGGATTCCTAAAGAATTCAAGTCTAAATCACTTGTAAGAAGATCTATTTTCATATAGCTAGTGAAACTATTTCACTGATAACTGAAAATTGCTCTTCATGCTATTAATAAAAAGCATTCCCTACACAAGAGCTATATCTATAGCAAATACAAAGACATATGGAGGCAGATGTATATTCTTTTAAAATAAGTAGATTTCTTAATGCCTGCTCCCATGAACTGTGCAAATCACAGAACTAAGAAAGTCTTCTGGGATACACACAGCAGAACTAATATTTCAATAATCAGATGTGCACAAAGAACTGGGAGCAGAGTCAAATAGGTTGGGTGTGCATGTACATTTGTGGAAGAGTGTCTCCAAGCCCAATTTCTCTGTGATTAGACCTCGGAAACTCTAAGATTTCTCATATCCAAGACTCTGGTTGCTGGATTGGACCAGAAGGGCTTGTGCCACACAATGAAGGCTACAGCTTCTGGAGATCCCAAAGGATCCAAACACATGAGAACGATCTAAGACCAGATACTGGATTGAGGCAGAATTAACTGGGTCTCTCTAGAACAGGGCTTGAAAACTTCAGAGTTTTCACACAAACATCCTCAAGATTTTGGACTACAACTTCCACCAGTCCAAACTACTGGCCACTGTAGCTGGGGATGGGAGAAATTGTAGTTCAAAAACAGCCAGAGGGCTGAAGTTGTACAGCCCTAAAAATTTGGGAGAGCAGATTGTTTTGTGGCATTCAAAGGACTAGTTCCGATATCCCCACAGTTAAGTACAAACATATCTTGAAACTGATTTTTTAAAGCGATTTACTACAGTGTTTTACAACTACTTCTAAAAATTAAAAAAGCTTTTTCAGAAGTGTTGCTAAGATGATGCTGAGAAATCAAAATACTATTTCTTACCGCAAATCTAGTTCTTTTGTTCGAAGAAAATTTAAAATAGGTGCAAATGCTGCAGGATCTCTATCAATAAATATCTATAAAGAAAGGACAGCCCACTTATAAGTTTTGCAGAAACATTTTAATTACAAGTATAATCTAGTACCTTTAAGACCCATTGACCTCAAATCAACAAGTTTAAGTAGGTACACTTAACTCTTCTCTTAAAATGAATGAGATCGAAAAGTGCTTAATTTTGGCAGTATTATGGTCTTATATGCATGACAAAAACTTGACCCAGTACAAAACAACTCAGTGTTAAAACAAATTGTCAAATTACAGCCACAATACAAGCCTCAGTGGGCTGATGAAGGGGACACCTCATGCTCAGGATTCCACCCAGGATAAGTCTGAGAACAGACTTCCAGTTCTATCTAGGATGTTACTGAAATTCATAATTCTATATTTGGACTTACTATGAACTGAACACCATTATCCTGAAAAGTTCTCCTGCTCAGAGTGTAAAAATGATATTCTGCACATGTATAATTAATTTTCATGAAGGCCAGGCAACTTTGAAGGCATCATGTGCAAAGATTTATTTAACATTTACCCTTACTTTTAAACTCTTTGATTACTGTGAATTGTGTGGCCATAACCAGACCACATGAGTAATAAACGTTTTGTTTCATAAGCTAAATCTTAATTTGGGTCACTTCTCTCAAGTGTTTCCTGCAAATGTTTTATGTGGTTGCAGTCCCCCATTCAGCTTAAAATCTTCTTTGATTCCTGAATGCCTTTGTAGGCAGCAGGGGTTGTATTTCCATAGCTATGCTGAAAACTGCAATTCCCAGTGGCAACACATCAGCATACATGTACCAGCATCACAACCTGGGAGAAAGCAGTTGACAAGAAAGTTCCTAACACACCGAGATGATTCCAAATTAAGATGAGGAGAGTACATCCATCACTGGTTCATCAGAGGGAGGAACATAGGAAACTGCCTTATACTGAGCCAGACCATTCATCCATCTAGCTCAGTAGTGTCACTGTCAATACTGACTGGCAATAGCTCTGCAAGGTTTCAGGCAAGTCTCTCTCCCAGTACTACCTTGAGATGCCAGGGATTGAACATAGGACTGTCCGTATGCAAAGCAGTCACTCTACCAGTGAGCTAACAGCCCCAGATAAGGAGAAAGCAGGGAGCTAAGTACCATCTGAACAGAGCAAACACGATCACATTTGTATCTCACCTTTTGTTTCGCAAAGAGACCATGGGCAGCATATTTCAAGCTGTTCCACATAGTCACTAGCCATGCTCAGGCAGTGAGTGTCATGGCTGAGAACAAGTTTGAGATGCCCTTAATCCAAGTTCAAAACCTAAACCAGGGGTTCCTAACCTGTGGTATTCCTGATGTTGCTGAACTACAATGCCCATCATGCCCAGCTACAATTTATTGTGACTGAGATGGGAGTTGTAGTTCAGCAACATCCAAGTACCACAGGTTGGGAATCTCTGAACTACACCATGCTGGCTCTTTTCCCTGAAATCTTTCCACACAAGGCCCATGAAATGAAAAGGAACCACGCAAGGGGGTCATGCCCACTCAATTCTTGACTGTGTATACGAAGGAGATTGTTTTTGTACAATGAGAATATCAGTTTCCATGAAGGCTAGTATAGCAACTGCTGGGGTGATTATTTTTATTAGAGTAAAAATCGGGTGGGGCGGAGAGAAGCAGTCATTTTAGTTTTATGGCATTAATAGCTTCAGCTATCTAAGTGGTTAACCACAGCAGTTTGGCCAGGACTGCCTGGAAATACCAGGATCACCACGCTCTTGTAAACATAGCCATTTATTTAGAAAACCTATAAATTGACATACAAGGAGGTCATTCATACAAGCAAAAACTGTTTTCTACCCGGGTTTGGGAGCTGTGTGTACTCCCAATTTTTGATTGTGTGAAAGCAAGGTCAGAGGAAAACCTGGGTAGCTTTCTCTCCTACCTTGCTTCCACACAACCACTTCTACCCAGATTTTCCTCTTACCTTGCTTCCACACAACCAGAAACTGGGAGCACACACAGCTCCCAAACCCAGATAGAACACAGCTTTTGATTGTGTGAATGACCTCAAGATATTACCAATAATACCAGATCCTATAAACATAGTTCCGTGCTGCCAAGCTTAACACAGAGCTCAAAATTCTTATTCTGAGAAGTAACACCACAAAATACTCACAGCACCAGTTTCATCTTTCAGTGTTGAAATTCTTCCACTCAGCAAACTAAAACACAAAATAAATCAAAGTTACGGCTCTGCATGGGAAGAAGAGAAGTGGGGGGAAAGAGACAAAAAGAAACCATAGGGGCAATTACAGTTAGATACACACACACTTTAGATTCCACAAATAAAAATTAAAGAATCAAACAGGTATTACTATTCGAACAAGTACACCCACATACCCAAAACCAAATTATTCATGGTGGAACTACAATTAAGAGGGAAACAGCATTCAAAACACAGGTTACACGAAGGCATTTGCAGGAGAGATGCCCTGCCAACATATGTTCTTCCCCTCTCCCTTGCATTCGCTTTATTTCAGCAAACAGAGGATTGGGAACATGCATTTGTTGAGAAAAGTGTAGTTCTAGCCTCTGATAAGTTCACGAAAGGATTTCTCCACTCAAGAGTTCATCATGAGATGTAAAGACTAGATCTTAACTCATGACAATTTATTGAACTGACATACCCACTACTGGAACTGAATATGAACTCAAAGAGCATTTCTAGAATAATGACTGGAGAAGGAGATTGCCAAGCATCTACAAATCCACTTGCCAGCACACCAGTGTGCTCAGTCCTCTGGCAAGCAGGGACACACAGCACCATAGAGATCTCGTCTTCAGGGGTCTCATTCCCACTGCTATTTTTGAGAAGGTAAGAAACAGCAGGAATCTATTCTGAGCAGTAGGAGAGGGCTCCCACTATTTCTTACCATCTCCATATCCCACTGCCAATGACAGAAGATCTGCTCCTCTCCTAAGCCCTCTGCCTGAAAAGGATCTGAGGGTAGAGGGGCTATTGGGGGTGACCACAAATAATGGCTGGCTAGTGAGCCAAGCCTACATTTGTGGATCCTGAATATCCTAATTATGAACTGGCAACAATGGTGTGGGTTTTGCTGAAGACTTTGAAAACAAAACAATTCTGAAAGTTTTCCTGATGCATTAAATCAATTCCGAACCAATTTAGCTTGTTTGATATATCAATTTAGTGAACTAAGTCTATAACATGTTATAAATATTTCAAAAGTTCTTCCAATTGCCAAAAGCATTTGAGCTGAATCTGTGAAAAAAACCTATAATGCATACGTAATGGATTTTATTCAAGCTTTTTAAAGCTTTAAAATATTTTAAAATGAAATACTTGTAAACATATCAGATATATAGGAGTCAGTTGACTCAGTTCACCCGCTGAACAAAAATCTTACTAGTCAGATGGTTCCTCAAGCTATCCTGATACATGTGTACTGTTGGGAAGAAGCTACACTAGCCTACCACATTGCATAAACACAATCATATCGGTTTACCTGGGAGTAAGCCCCCGTTTAATTCAATGGAACTTACTTCTGAGTAGACATGCATAAGAGTGCACTGTAATTTAAGTACTATTCTTTCAATGAGTCTGCTGTAAATGACACAGACACCACTGTGAAGCAGTCATGTTACAATCCTCCAATCAGTGATGATGATGAAAGGGGGATCTTTTTCTTTTTTTAAAATGGGGATGCATGCACCCATGGAGGAAAGCAGAGGGAGAGAGGGGGCTGCCTCTACATCAGAGCTCTGCCTACAGGGAGAGCCAAGTCACCAAGGCAAGCGCCCACCCCGCAAACTGCTTTCTCTGTAGAATCTAGCTACCATGGAGGAAAGGCAGTCAGATGTACATACCTTGGTGATTGGGCTCTGTCCATAAGGCAGCCTCTCTCTGCCACCACCACCACCCTCATTTTCTTCCATGCTGGGTTCTAAGCCTCAACCAAGGAAGGTAGAGGGGAAGGGTGATGCCGCCCAACTGAGCTCTGCCTACAGGGCGAGCCCGGGGCCTCTGACCTGCTTTCCTCCTCAGCAATTAGACAGACCCAAGGGAGAAAAGCAGTTTGGAGGTGCTTGACTTGGCAATCGGGTCATTGGGGTCTCTCTTTAGTTGCAGAGGCACCACTTTCCTCTCTCACAGCTTGGGATTCCTCTGTTGTGATTTGTATCCAAGTCGCAGAAGAAAGCCGAGGAAGGGGGCCTGTCTTCACGAATGACTAGGTTCTCCTTCACCCACCAACCCCGTGATAGCATGAGGATTGTGGTGGGGGTGGGCCTGCATTTACCCACTCAAATCACTTCATTTTGCACTTGTAACTAACAAGCAGATGGTTGCATTTCCTGATCCCTGCGGAGCACTCTCCTAACCCCATTTATTTGATCATGTATCAGCAAGCAGCGGCTGCTGGCAGACTCGAGGAGGGGGAGGGGACTCCCATAATGCACTCTACACTTGCACGGTGCATTGTTGGAGCTCTGGGGGGCAGAGCGGGGGCACATCCCATCCCGGCACCTTGACCCTCAGAGTTACCGGCAGGACAATCGACTGCAGGGAGGTAAGCACTTTCGAGCTTCCTCCCTGCAAACTGGGTACCCCTTTCTCACTGCAATGCATGTGAGAAAGGGCTCTGGATGTCAGCCAGTGATAACTGGTTCAGGAGGAAAAAATTGCAATGATAGCTATACTACATTAAATAAATTCCAAGACTGAAAATGGAATTTAAAAACCAAATACTTGCCAAAGCAACATGAAAAGCATACTATTAGGAGGGCAAAAAATCACTGCAATTTATCAGATCTACTCAATTGTTTTGAGAATGCACATTTACTTCCAATAATTACATATATTGCACAGGAGAAGCTGTACATATTCCTCTCTCTATGTGGTAGCCCCCACCACTTTTAGCAACAAAGAAGATACTACAGCACACCAACTGCTCAGAACACATTGATAATGGTTTAATTCTTTTTATCATGCAAGTTGCTAAGACTAGATAATGCTATCAGGACTCTCTGTGAAAACAGAACATTTTGTCATCTAGTCACAGCATCTTGGTTGGGGATTGGGGGAGGATGCACAGAGTTTGCAATTTGAAGTATTTTTTGCAGTGCTATTTTAGAAGGCAGTTGTTCCTAGCCCTGGAATATCATGCTGTTTCCCAGTTCCTCAAGAGCCAGGACTAGAACTGGGGATACTCAAGTTCAAATCCCTACTTAACCATGATGCTTACTGGGCGATTTTAGACCAGTCACACTCTCAGTATCTAGCTTACCTCACACATTTATTGAAAGGGTAAAATGGAGGTTTGAGGAAATCATATGTGCTACCTTGAACTTCTTGGAGAAAGGATGGGATATAAATAAAAACCTATATATCAGTTGAGAACCAGAATTAGGGACAAATGCTAACATAATTTCAAACCACTGGGAAATACTATAGTCCAGTTTTAGTCTTCTGGTAGTTTAACTGCAGAAGTCAAAGAAGCAAGTGTCAAGTTCAACTCAGGCTGACAAAGGGAGGTGGGAAAACTGAGCTTATTCCATATTCCACAAGACCCTCTCAAAATGCAAGTGTTTTTTTGAGAAAAGAGAAACCCCCTTTTCTCATCACAAAGAGCACAGGTTCGAGGGGATCTGGATTGTTAGGGACTATGTTGCAATCAAACCGTAACATCTTTCAGTACTATATACATGCTCCCCATCCTCACTCTGTCTCCGTAAAATATAGCTAAAGTAAGTCACTAAGGCTCAAGCCTATGAATACTTACTTGGAAGTAAGTCTCAAAGTTTAGTGACACTTCTTACACTTACTTCTGAGCAAAAATGCATAGAATCAGGATGCAAAATACCTGGAAAAAAAGGAATCTGGAATCCACATTAGTGTTTGTCTTGAAGTGCTGAACCTGGAAGAGAAAGATTAAATGTCAATACAGAGTTCTTTTTCAAGCTCCGAACATGAAATCTATAGAAGTGTTTATTCATTCTTTTGTGCCCAAGGAAAAAATAGTGCTTGTTGTTGTCCATTGCCAATGGTCTATTTAAAATATGAAATATCCAAGTTATTTATTCCCAATATGCCCCATTTAAGTCAGATTTCAGAGTAGGCCATTTTAAGATAGCAGCCCCTAAAGAGGGCTCCATTTATTCCCACGGAAATAAGCATATGCTTCAAGAAAAGTAATTCTACTTAAAAGTTAGTTATTTGAATGACAACAGGCCTTACTTCCACAAATGTGCTTAGGATGAGGTATTAAGGATGCACCACCACATACTTTTCAAATATCATTTACAAATCTTGAGGCGATTCACACAAGCAGTGTGAAGTGCCAAGAGGACATTTGCAGGGAGACTGGGTTTGACCCACTCTCCTCACAAATGATCACTCACCCGTTGCCAGGTGGGCAAATTGCCCCCCCCCCCAAAAAAACCGAGTCTCAGCTGGCCTCTGGTGCTGCTGCACCTGGCCATGGCTTGCCCAGTGGCTCCGGGGGTTGGGTGCAGGGAAGCACCATCATGCGGCACCCCAGCCCAATAAGGCACCACATGAGTGTGTGGTGCATTACTGGGATCCTCCCCCTGAGTGTGTCTGCCATGACTGCAAGCAACCGCAGCAGACACACGATCACATTTAACCTGGTGTTTGGGCGCACTCACACCAAAAACCTGGGTTAAGCAGCCAGCTACATAAAAGGGCTTCCTGCCAGGAGCCATGTGGCTCCCGGTGGTTCACACGCACAGTGGAAACTGGGCTGGGCACCCTTAGCCCAGTTTCAGCTGTGTGTATGCCTCCTTGACTACAGGTGTACCACTATTGTACAGTATTGTGCCCATGTACCACTATTCTCCATACAGGGCTCTATAGTACAATCATTTTAAAAAGGAAACTACTAAGTCAGATCCATGTTGGCACTGTACAGTGGCTAGCAACGCAGTTAATAGTTTCCACTGAAAACTGTGAAATAATGATCGGAGAATTCTATGAAAGCATCTGTACTGTGCATCTTTTGTAGGGGTGTGCACGGAACCGCGGAGCTGCGGTCCGGCACTGGGGTGGGGGGTTCCATTAAGGGCGGGGGGGGGCTTTACTTACCCCTCCCGCGCTTTCCACACACTGCCGCCGTAATTATTGAAGAAATTGCTCCTCCGATGGCTGTTCCGATTTTAAAAAATGGCTGCCCCCTTGAAGCCCTGGCCCCCTGCTGCTGCCTTGAAGCCCCCTCCCACCCCCTTAAATCTCGCCCCGGGCCCTTAAATCATGCCCGATAACATTAAGACGCGGGCGGGCGGGCGGCGGGGAGATGTCCTCCCGCCCCCTTCCCTGCTAGGCTGCAAAAGACTTTAGGAAGGCTTCTGCGCGTGCGCGCGCAGAAGCCTTCCTAAAGTCTTTTGCAGCCTAGCAGGGAAGGGGGCGGGAGGACATCTCCCCGCCGCCCGTTTCCCTGCCGGTCTGCAAAAGTACTTTTACTTTTGCAAAGAACTTTGCAAAGAACTGTTTCTTCTTTGCAAAGTTCTTTGCAAAAGTAAAAGTACTTTTGCAGCCTAGCAGGGAAGGGAGCGGGAGGACATCTCCCTGCCGCCCGTTTCCCTGCCGGTCTGCAAAAGTACTTTTACTTTTGCAAAGAACTTTGCAAAGAAGAAACAGTTCTTTGCAAAGTTCTTTGCAAAAGTAAAAGTACTTTTGCAGACCGGCAGGGAAACGGGCGGCGGGGAGATGTCCTCCCGCCCCCTTCCCTGCTAGGCTGCAAAAGACTTTAGGAAGGCTTCTGCGCGCGCACGTGCAGAAGCCTTCCTAAAGTCTTTTGCAGCCTAGCAGGGAAGGGGGCGGGAGGACATCTCCCCGCTGCCCGCCCGCCCGCGTCTTAATGTTATCGGGCATGATTTAAGGGCCCGGGGCGAGATTTAAGGGGGTGGGAGGGGGCTTCAAGGCAGCAGCAGGGGGCCAGGGCTTCAAGGGGGCAGCCATTTTTTAAAATCGGAACAGCCATCGGAGGAGCAATTTTTTCAATAATTACGGCGGCAGTGTGTGGAAAGCGCGGGAGGGGTAAGTAAAGCCCCCCCCCGCCCTTAATGGAAGCCCCCAAACTCCCCACCCGAACCAAAACCACCCTGTGACCGGACCGGTCTGGAGGCCTTTAGAATGGCCTCCGAACCGGTCTGTGCACATTCCTAATCTTTTGTTATAAGCCACTTTAAAAAAAAAAAAAGAAAAAGTAGTTCAACTCAAGGTGCTTCTGTCAAGAGACCTTTTGTCTTCAGATTGACAGGATATACTGAAAGTTACAGGCATCTGAAAACAGCAAACTAAACTGAAACTTTTGTTTAGATATATGCCACAATTTGGCTTTGTGCTTCTTTAGCACGAAAAAAAAACCTCTCTCGCTCTCTGAATAGGTTAATATTTAAGGATTCCTAGTTCTTGTGCCCAACTTAAACAACTTAATCTGTCAAGTATTAGATTTGCTTACTGATATTGACTTGAATGTAAGAACTATAAGTTATGAAGCCAGCTCATGTAACAACTCCCCCATACCTTTTTTCTGAACATGACATTTCCCCCTATACATGTAAAAAATAAGAACGTATAAAACAGTAAGTATAAATTGCAGCAAAAAGGAGAAACTCAAATGAATTTTCATGAACAGCAAGGTACACATTTGTACACGGTTGCTTTTTAAGGTCTGAAACAGGGTTGCAATATTTTGATTTTTAAAAGGGCAGATAATACAAAGATTAGTACATAGAGACTTTTCTATACTATACACAATGCCAGTTCTGTGCAGTTGCACAATGAAAGCATAACAAAGTAAAATCTTCTGATTTTACAGCCTGAATACTGTGCAACACAAGAAGGGAGCAAATGGCAGGGAGCAAGATTTTTTTCTCCATTAACTTTTCAGTTGTATGTTTCTATCAAAACACCCACCCACCCCAGTTTCCATCAGGCACAATTAAAGCACTATTGCAACTCTAATCATGAAATGCTTTTAATGATGTATTAGTACAGAGCTATTATGTTTCGTATGGGATTTATTTTGCATGGAAAACAGAAGTAAAAATAATTCGCCATATGCTCCAAGTATTCAAGAAGTAAAACAAACATGATCAAAATGATGTAGTTACCCACAGATGTAATGACCTAGGCCAAGATTCAATGAACCAAAAGTAATCCTGTGAGCCCCTAAGTTACTGTACAAATAATCACCCCCCCGCCCCCCCAAAAAACCTGCTGCAGCCCATGTTGCATGGCAAGCTGCTTCTGAAACAGAGGAGTGCACTGTTCCCTCTAAGGTGTGCGCATGTGCGTGCATTCACACATTTTCTGAGGTCTGCTTAATTAATTTTATATCCTGCTCAGGTTGAATCAGGAAGGCCCCACTCTGCATGCAGGTGTGCACGCACTGCCTTGATACTGCCGCCCAGAACAAAACTCATTCTGCACACAGACGGGGGGGGGGGGGGGATTAATGAGAACACTGGACGGGCATTTTTAAAACAGCTTGGTATGTTGGTACCAATATGGTATAGGGATCAACTATTCAAAAGGGAACAAGTAATTCTTCTGGGCTAGTGAAAGCTCCTTTCTTGAGCCCCAGTGTCTCTTTGGATCCTGGTCTACAGGCCAAATCTTATAAATAGAATATGTGCCTCAAGGCTTGAAAGTTAGACCTACTTTTAGGCATAGATGAAGTCAGAGGGATTTAAGAAGCCTAACTGTGTGCAGCATTGGCAGCTGTTAGAGTTTTTATAATAAAGTCAGTTAACATATACAGTTTTTGATTTTTGCTTTCAGAAATCAGACCAATGCTGAACGCGAAGCAAATGATTACCAAGTTACATAGCCAAATTTGAGAGAGAAAATAAGAACAGAGGCGGACATCCTATCAAAGCACTTGCAACCATGTGATCTTTTTGTGTTAGTACAGTGTTACACACAGAAAAACAGGGACTTGAGCATGCAAAAGTTTCCTTGAAAACAAATGTGACAAGCTGCCATTTCACACTATTGCAAAAACATTCTCAAGGTCGGTCTAGAATGCAATAGCTAAAAACAATGTCCAGAAGAGCTTTATTCACCGGGATGTCAGTCAGTGAGAGTAATGGAACCTACGCCCATAAACCTGGAGGAAATAATGCAGGGCTTGACAAATCCAAGGTATCAAGCCACCGATTTTACAGCACCTGGGAGGAGTGGAGGAGAGCTGGGAGACTACTTGTGTGAGCACTGTAAGATATTCCCCTACGGGAATGGGGCCGTTCAAGGAAGAGCATCTAAGTTCCAAGTTCCCTCCCTGGCATCTCCAAGATAGAGCTGAGAGAGACTCCTGCCTGCAACCTTGGAGAAGCTGCTGCCAGTCTGTGTAGAAGATACTGAGCTAGATGGACCTATGGTCTGACTCGGCATAAGGCAGCTCCCTATGTTCACCTAGACGAGGAATTCAGAGGTAGAACTGTTTAACAACATTTTTATTTATTCCAGGAAGCCCTGTTTCTATTCTAAGTATATTGCTAGTAAAGGGGACAAAGAGAAGCCCATTTACCCTTCCCACCATACTATCACCAAGTTTGATAATTTTGACAAGTGTTCATTGTCTGGCTCCTAGATTTTTTTATTTTTTTTAAAATGCTTGTCAAGGTGCTTTTCCAGACAGCAGGCTTTACCACAGGTTTACTGCAAGGCTTTACTGCAAACTCGAAGTTGTCCCCAAAACAGATGCAAAAATTGGATTTTAAAGCTCCAGATAGAAGTCGGGCTACACTCTTAACACTCAGTGAAAAACCCAAATTGCACATGAAGTGCTCCTCGCAGGGACTTCGGGTTAAATCTGCGTGATATGTGAACGCACACCCTCCATTCTGGAGAAGAATGGAGGGCTCTAAAAGCCCTGTAAGCAATTTTTATGATTATAATAAGATAATCTATTTCAGAAATAGCATAAACTGTATCCCATTAAGAAATCTAACTTTACATTCCTAAAGATTTCACTTGTAAATACAGATCCACAGAGGATGCCAATGAAATTAGCCATCTTGTTCTGTTTATATACGACTGATAATGATCAATTTCCTGCTTAACTGCCCAAATGCAAATTGATTCCTACTAATTGTATTCCTGTTTAACTACATATTTTCCCCTCCAAATTGATTATGTGTTTTGATTACAACAGATCCTCAAGTTCCCACACAAATTCCAACAAAGTGAATTTGAGCTGCAGAGAAGTAGTGGTTGATTAACTGCACCCAAGACCGAATAACCACTGTCTGCATTCAAGACACCAGCAAAGTTATGTTGCTACATTCAGTGGAACACATAGCACTTGTTGATGCATTTTATGTACAAAAGTACAACAGCCACAAGACAGTCCAAGAGGAAATATTTTCTCATCACAAAGTGGGATATCACAATTAGATTTTTAAAATGCTATGCCCTAAATTGAGATGTTTCATTAAACTTGTTATGTTTTCACTCAACTACGATACAGTTGTCAAAAGATATAGATAATAATATTGACAATATTTTAGGGGTACAATGGTTATGCTATAGCTCATTCCTATAAACTCAATTATTGTTATTACAATCCCATTTTCTTGAAAAAATATAGAGCTCAATAGTCTATTAATTACTATCAGGATCGAGCACAGGCTATTTGTGACACCGCAACAATTAGTTCTGTAGGTTCCAACTTATCAGATTGATTTTTAAAAAGCTACTGTGAACTTACCCAAGGACAGTATTTTATGAAAATTATGAACTGTTTATCCCATATTAAATGATGCATACCTTATTTAGATTTTAAAAAGCAATCAATATGTATTTCATTGGAGAACTGTAGTTTAGATTATGAAGTTACATTCAAACAATATTGCTATCAGCATCAAATTAAGGATCAATTTCTCTCATCAAAGAGTGCAATTTCATTGGCTTTTGACATTTGGTAACTCCTTGGTGGGAAAATAATTGCATTCATTAATACAATCAATTCGGGGGGTGGGGGGTGGGTATATAAACCAACACCAGACCAAGTCTGCAACCTTACTATTAAAATAATATTTCAGCGGCCCTTGGTTTATCTCCAAATGCAGAAACTACAACATTATGTTTGTCAGTCATTTTTCATTAAACTACAACAAACATTAGAAGTGTCAGGATACAGAATAAGAGAAGTTTCTGTTTTGCACCTAGCCATGCTGACTACAGTTTTCATTAATATGGGAGTATTATATTGTGGATTATTTTAGATGTTTTTCTCCTTTATATGGGAAACAGTGCCTCTTATTGCAGGATTAGCAGTTGATATCTCAACAATGAATTTTATCATTTCACAAATTAAAATATTTACAGGTATAAAGTTATCATCTGGTGTAACTGGAGTCATACAAAACATTTACATTATCAGGTAACATAAATCAATATGTGTGAGAGTGAGAAGATGCTTTGGAAATGATATACTTTACAATCTTTGGATAAACAACTTTTACTGAAGATGCAGATAGATGGCACCTTTGCAAACTGGTCATATTTTGCAGGCCTAAACATACGCATCAGAACTTATTTCAATAGGACTTCATTTGCACATTGTGTTCAGCTGAAATAGGTGTTAACCCTTTCATATAAGAGGTAGCATTGCCTGTTAATCCTCACTATGCACTTTCTGACACTGAAGTTAGCAGGGCAGCCCCTGTCCAAAAGTGCTCAATTTGGACAGGGCAGAGCCCCAGCATGAACAGAGCCCCAGCATGAGCAGCAAAAAGTATTACTGCTAACAAAATAGAAGTTCAGCGATGCTGCATGCACCTAGCTTTGCAAGTTTTTGTCAACCCATCAACCTGTCACAGGAGCTCTAAAGCCCCACATGTAACTCTCTGGCCCATACCAACTGCCCCATGCAAAGTCAGCTCTCTACCTGCAAATACAAGAGTACTGTTAGGCACTCTGTTATGAATGTGCAGGGTTAAGAATTGGGAGCAACCACAGTTAACTTTGAAAGAGAATTTTCATCTATTTAATTTTTAACACAATAATATGGATCTACTGCTGAGTAAAATGAGACAAACATGATTCACATAAATACTTGCCAAAGGACACAATGAGCCAGGTCTCACAATCAGTGAGAACCTGCTTTGTAAGGGTAAGGGGGGAGAGCGGGCTAAGCCCGCTCTCCCCGCACACGAGCAGGGCAGGAGCCCCGGGGTGGCCAGATTGGCCTCCCACACAACCATCGGCTCCGTGACGGAGCCAGCAGGGGCTGGGAGGATCGGGGGCCACGTGACCCCTGGAAGTGTCAGTATGCCCTGCACGAGTGCACAGGGCATACTGGGGAGACCCCTGAGCCAGGAGGCTGCTTTTAAGCCTCCCGGCTGGCAGTCTACTCATGAGTAGATGTGCCACAGAGCCACAGCTACTCAAGATTTTTAAAACCGCGTTTGCGGAGTGCAAACCCGGTTTAAGGGGCGGGCTACAGAAGCGGGTGACCTGCTTGTAAGCCACTGGGCTCACCTGAGAGCCCGGTGGTTTACACGAACAGCAAAAATCAGGCTAGGCTCCCTTAGCCCGATTTTTGCTGCTCGTGGGAATAGCCCCAATGTCAGACCTTGCATGTTAAGAATAGAAACATGCAGGTAAGTATACTGGTCTCTCATCAGTCACAGCTTGTTGAGGAGGCAGGGATGAAGGAAGAGAATTTGACAAGCCATTATAAAACCATGGAATCAGCAAGTCACAACCTAGTGGCAAAGAACCTGGGACAGTACTAGTATATTTGGCTGCACCCATCAATGCAGTTAGAAGACCCAAGGCACATGCAGTGCTAAGTATTCCAGCCTCAGCTGAGCCTCTCCACCAATGCCCTCTCCTCAAATGAACAATAAAACACGTTAGGAGGCAGAGGGCACTGTTGGCAATTCTTACGGATACAACATATACAAACCCATGTAATATCATCTACCACTGCCCACAAAAAACTAGAACTGTCAACTGATTAAAGAAATCTTGATTATCAGATCAACATACATGGCAAATGAATAAGTAGTTCACCTATATCAATCCACATCTTATAAGAGGAATTTCTTCCTGTGTCAGAGAGGCAAAAAGGTTTTTAAACCATAAATACATTGCAAAAATACCCAAAAAAAGAATTCTGTTCACCTTACAGTCAGAATCCTCCTTGCACCCTGAACAACAAAAATCTCTATTGATAGCAATTTGTACAGTAAAAACAGTACAAAAGAGCTTGCAGAAAGCGCTGCAACAGGATGGCAAACCCAATGAATGTTTTCATCCAAATACAGAGAATCATCCCTTAAAAACAAAAGGTGCAGTCACAGCAAACTGCAACTGAAGGAAGACTACAAAGTTTAAGACAATTCCTTGTTCCTTCTATTTTAAAAATGCTAAGAGCACCACAACTTCTAAACTTACTTCCTCTGTCTCCAATAATGATAGCCTACTTCAATCAATGGTTTAAATAAGCTTACATATATGTCTTCTGCAGATTTCTGCTTAAGAGTGGCAGACATCATTCTTTAGCCTAACTATAAGGTTAGCTTGTAATTAGACAACTATGTAGGTCACTTAACATGTTATCATGTTATCATCTCTATTGCATCTTACCTACAATTCCATAGTTTATACTATCATGCAGGCACCACCCACAGGATGGATACCATACGTATTAAACCACCAGGAATTCACTACTTAACTTTGCAATATACATTTTTGGATGGATTTTAAAATCACATATTTAATTTTTAGTACCTCCCACGCAGTTGTCGGAAATTCAGTAGAAGGGCTTAGTCAAGGCCCCAGCAATATGGAGCTAACTCCAGCCTACCACCCAGGGCTATTGTAAAGATTTCTAAGCTAATATATCCAAAGTTCATTAGATATGTGAAATGCTCACCATCTTTGTACTTGGGCACATTTCAATCAGGGCAAGGTTTTAGCATCCACTAGAACTAATATATGCTAAAACCAAAGATGACTTTAGGTGCTTTGTAATCAAAGCTATAAAACCCAAGTGACTGGTTGGCAAAACCCTTAAAAATCTGAAATTTCTGGATCCTATTTCAAGACTGGCACATCAGAGTCTAATTATTGCTTTTCAAAGGTTTGAGCTAGTATCATGGCATTTGAAGAGTGTGTGTGTGTGTGTGTAATTTCTCCTGCTCAAGTATTTTCACTGGTACCCAGATAGAAACAACTTTCAGGGTCACTGTTTTCCTACAACTACACACACATTCATATGGCTGACAATTTAAAAAAAAAAAAAAAAACCCAAGAAGAGAACAAATAATGGGGAGGGTCAGTCTCACCAGACTGAGTCCCTCAACAAAGCAACTAAGCAAGCAGTTTCCAGACATGTGGACAAGCAACCTTGTTGAATAATAAAGACACAGAGGTCAGATCAAAAAGCACAACTGTATGATACTCTGAAACAGGGTACAAGAGAAACAGTTCCTTGTTACCTAAACCCTTCCCTTTACACCAAAAAGCTTCAAACTTGAGCTTCCTCACAATTTTCCTTCCAAGCACTTATTTTAAAAAATCATTGTTACAACTGAAGTCTATTTTTCACTTTATGATAAAGTGAAACTTGGATCAAGTTGAATTCTGTTCACACCTGGGAGTCCGGTTTCCTTCAAAAGTGTCTCTCTCTCTCCAGGACAGGCTAGTGCTCTAAGCCTCTTAGTTTTCCTCTGGGGTTTAATATTTTGTTGGAGCTATTAACTGTTCAAGGCTTCAGCATTCAGTTTGTGGCCCACTGTGATCTATACTGCATAGGGTGATGCCAATGGCCTGCTTAAGCTGTATGGGCTTTCTTGTTCCGTCTCCGATTCTCTAGCTGACTGCTTACACTACACCCTTAACCCCGCTATTTTATTCAACAAAGTAGCCAAAGAGGGGTTAACAGGTGAGTCCCCCCTCCACCCCTGCGTGTTGGTCGATGCTTATGGATGAAATGGAAATTCTAATCCACATAAGCAACTATGAATCAATACTAATAGTTACTCTGGCTGTATTGAGGCCGACACAATCTTGAGTACGCAGTGCATCTGGAGGCGGAGATCTTTCAGGCTTCCCTCACTTACTGCGGCTGGAGCACGCTGCAATCCATTCTCTCACCTCTTACGTGATTATCTCTCGCAATTATCTACGATTTGAAGACCTTGAGGGTAAAGTCATTAAGACGTCTGGCCTTTTAATTTCCTTTTTAAAGGCGGCTATTTTTAGCGTTTAGAACACTCCTGCAGCAACATATACGACTCCTAAAGCAGTAGTAGCCCCCTCCCCAAAAATGCACTGATCATCACAGCAAAACCCGTTCCCATTCGTTTGAGGGGAGAGGGGGACGAGAGATCCACTAGAGCCTAGAGATCCACTGTCGTGGCTTTACCTGCTCTAAATTCCCAGGACCTGCCTCGGCCAAAGAGATTTTCTCCCTGAAGTCCCCGCCTCTTACTCTGCCCCTCTTGAACCCCCCCCCCCGCACCAAGGAAGCCCAGCCCCAGCCCCCCACCACAGCCCCACGCGCCGCGCGGCTACGACCACCGCCTCCCATCTCACTGATCTGCTGCTCACCTGGTGCCCCCGACATTGAGCTGGATGATCTCCCCACTCCCCGCACCGGCAAACCCCGCGCCATTCCCCGCCATCTTTCCCAGCAGCGGCTCCTGCTCCGAGCACCGCCTGCTGCTGTGGCCGCCGCCGCCGCCGTTTCCCGCCGCCGCCACCCCGGAGTCAAGGGAAGCCGGAGGAAGGGGAGGCGGCGGCGGCGGGGCCGGGGAAGAAAAAGGGGCGTCCAGCGAGGCCGCGCAGCCCGCCACAGCAGGCACGGGGTGTGGGAGAGAAAGCTGGGGCGGCCTCGCTGTCTCGGGTGAGTCCAGCGACCGAGGAAGGCCGCGGCCTCCTCCTCCTTCGCTAGCCGAAAGCGCTGCTGCGCGCTATGACAAGAAATGCCATAGCAACGCGCGGCACCTGGAGGAAGGGACTCCGCGAGGGACAAAATACCGACGCTCGCCGCTGCTCCTTCGCGATCGTTAAAGGGGAATGTCAGGCGCGTCAGAAGGGTTTGGGGAGGAGTCGTGCAGGTGGTTCCCGGAGCGAGGAGGCGCTTCCAGGCCCCGCCTCCGCAATCGCTTAGGCTGCAACCAAGTCCTCGGTTCCTCGCTTGTACGGGCAGCCGTGCTTTTGCGAAACCCACTCGTGGACGTGTTTCCCACTGAATTCAATGGGGGGCTTGCTTGCTTTCAAATGAGCTTGTTTATGAACGCAGTCTTAAAGGTTCAGACGTCACACACTATTCCTTAGATCCTAAAGTAAAGTAAAGTAAAGTGTGCTGTCAAGTCAATTTCGACTCCTGACGTCCACAGAGCCCTGTGTGGTTTTCTTTGGTAGAATACAGGAGGGGTTTACCATTGCCTTCTCTCACTCAGTATGAAATGATGCCTTTCAGCACCTTCCTATATAGCTGCTGCCTGATAAAGTACCAGCAGGGATTCAAACCGGCAACCTTCTGTTTGTTAGTCAAGCATTTCCCTGCTGCACCATTAGGTGGCACTTCTACTATTTATGTACTTTATATATCCATATATACTACTTCTACTGTTTATATAAAAATGCTGATTGTCTGTTTGTTACAGGCCTACTCAACTTAGCCACCCTCCCATCTGTTTTGGACTACAATTCCCATAATCCCCAGCCACAGTAGCCAGGGATTATGGGAATTGTAGGCCAACTGGGGGTGCTAGCATACAATAAAACAGTGCAACAATGTTTTAAGTCCCTAGCAGCTCCAAGTAGGGCAGTGAATGAAACATGACCCTGTCTGAAAACCCTGGAAAACTTCTGCCAGTAAGTGGCTGCTGTAACAAGTCCCACAGCATAATGGGATTTATAATGGCACTGGACAACCTGTGCTCCTGCAGGGCTCTAAATCACCTGGTGATGGTGATGCTCAAGAGGGCAGTACTGGTACCGCTGACTCTTGCATGATCAGACGTTGTCCACTGTTTCCATTATTCCCAATTGAAGAAGCATGCAATCAGCCTGTTCTTATGCGCAGCCTAATCCGGGCTAGGGACACCCAGCTTGGGTTAGGCTGTGCACAGAACTGGGCGGGGGTGGGTGGGTCAGAATTTAAGGGGGGGAGGGTGCACTTACCCCTCCCCCCTGCTTCCCCCCATCCTGCCGGTGCTCAGTTCCTCTAAAATCCTTTCGGGGTGGCAGTGTACCTCCCTGCCGCCCCTTCCCCTCTTTGGCTGGAAGTGGCCAGAACTACCAGGCATGCAGGTGTGTGTGAGCAACCTGCCTCCAAACAGGTTCGTGCACATCCCTATTAGGCTGCAAGTGGGAACCGCCAGGATCGGGCCTGATCCTGGCAGCCGCAGGACAGCGAGCGCTCCCTTACCCCCAGCTACATGCTCGTGTACAGTGGCGCTCTTACCCCTGGACACCCCCTGCCCTCCCACCCAAGCCTCCTTAGTCTGTCCTGGGTGGTTTGGTCATTACTGGCCCAGGCTGACAAGTGTGATTATGACCTGTGCTGGGTGCTTTAGAGAAATGGGGGGTAGTGGGGAAAGAAATATGTGGGGCAGGAATAAAGTTGCTTGATGAAATGTTTCTGCTAATACATATTTGCATAAATATACCTGTTTTATATTCTTACATTCTTCTGAATTCAGTTGCTGTTTGTGCCCTCAGGAACCCACATGTTAAAAATACTGTGTTTGTCACAGGGTGTGTGTGTGTGTGTGTGTGTGTAGGAGGATGATGCTTAACTTGCAGTGGGGAGGGGGCGTGCTCCAAAGGCCTTTAGGCACATGCCTAGAGTGCCCGTTTCTTAGGGCAATCCCCAAAGCATTGCATGTGTCATGCGGTGCATTGTGGGATTCACGGAGGCCAATGAGTCCTGGCCTCAGATCAATCTACCCTGCTTCGCTATATGGAGCAGGGCTGATCAAGTGGGAGTGCGCTGCATGCTCCTACCAGCAAAACAACAATCATCTGAGGGGAAGGAAGGCAAGGTTTGGGAAGCCTTTAGACCAAAGCGTCTAAACACTCGGAAAAATTCCTAGAACATAAGAACATAAGAACAGCCCTGCTGAATCAGGCCCAAGGCCCATCTAGTCCAGCATCCTGTTTCGCACAGTAGCCCACCAGATGCCGCTGGAAGCCACAGACAGGAGTTGAGGGTGTGCCCTCTCTCCTGCCATTACTCCCCTGCAACTGGTACTCAGAGGCACCCTGCCTTTGAGGCTGGAGGTGGCCCACAGCCCTCCGACTGGTAGCCATTGATAGACCTCTCCTCCATGAAGTCATCCAAACCCCTCTTAAAGCCATCCAGGTTGTTGGCTGTCACCACATCCTGTGGCAGAGAGTTCCACAAGTGGATCACGCGTTGTGTGAAAAAGTACTTCCATTTGTTGGTCCTAGACCTCCTGGCAATCAATTTCATGGAGTGACCCCTGGTTCTAGTGTTGTGTGAGAGGGAAAAGAATCTCTCTCTCTCCACTTTCTCCACGCCATGCATGATTTTATAGACCTCTATCATGTCTCCCCACAGTCGGCTTTTTTCTCAACTAAAAAGCTCCAGGTGTTGTAGTCTTGCCTCATAAGGAAGGTGCTCTAGGCCCCTGATCATCTTGGTTGCCCTCTTCTGTACCTTCTCCAGTTCAACAATGTCCTTTTTAAGATGTGGTGACCAGAATTGTATGCAGTACTCCAAGTGTGGTCGCACCATAGTTTTGTATAAGGGCATTATAATGTTAGCCGTTTTATTTTCAATCCCCTTTCTACACACACTAAACTGAGTAGTACCCCACTGGCTTGCAGGTGGGAGGGGGTGTAGTTGGCACATGGCAGCCAGTTGGCACTGTCCAAAGACAGTCAAAATGAATTAAAGAAATGAAGGTGTGTAATGAATCCTCACAGGGATTCATTGAGAGAAAGTTATTATACACCAAAGAATCCAAACACTTGAAAAATAGTGACCACACATTTTGCTCCATAACTCCACTTCTACAAGGGCTAGAACTTAGCTTTCTTTTTTAAATGAAAGCTGGGAATCTGGGGGAAATGATAGAAGGAATCTGAATTTCAAGGCAATTCGAATCAAATCTGGTGTGATTCGATTTGGACCCAAATCTAGCCAATGGACCACAGGGGCAATTTGTTCTGTATCCAAATCACCCAAATTAGCTAGATTTGGGTACACATTGATTTAAACCCAAATCAATTCACACATCCCTGTTGTTTAGGTCGTTTCTGTTCATTCCTTTACTTTCAGTGGTAATTTAAGAGAAGCCTACTGTTATTATGTGCTGGACTAGGACGGGGAGACCCGAGTTCAAATCCCCATTCAGCCATGAAACTAGCTGGGTGACTCTGGGCCAGTCACTTCACTCTCAGCCTAACCTACTTCACAGGGTTGTTGTGAAAGAGAAACTCAAGTATGTAGTACACCGCTCTGGGCTCCTTGGAGGAAGAGCGGGATATAAATGTTGTTGTTGTTGTTGTTGTTATTATTATTATTATTATTATTATTATTATTATTACCAATATGTTAGCTTAGTTCATAAATGATGATGATGGTGATGATGATGACGACTATTAAAAATTCTATCCCACCTAATTTGGTGGCTTAGATAGAAAGGATTTATGCAATTTATAAAGCTGTCTGCTATAGCACTGTGTTAATGTAAATCTTTCCGAAAGACTACGTGCATTGGTGCAAAATATTGCCTCAATTTCTTACCCTTGCTGCTGGATGAAGTCATTTAAATATCCAAATACAGGAAGCGAGAAGGAAATCAAGGTTGCTCCCACATGTTCTCTCCCTGGCCCTGTCATTTGCCTTCTCCTTCACCAATGCTGTGGTACACCTGGAAACCTTGCAACAGAGGTTAGCAATAGCAATAGCACTTACATTTATATACCGCTCTATAGCTGGAAGCTCTCTAAGCAGTTTACAATGATTTAGCATATTGCTCCCCAACATTCTGGGTACTCATTTTACCGACCTCGGAAGGATGGAAGGCTGAGTCAACCTTGAGCCCTTGGTCAGGATCGAACTTGCAACCTTCTGATTACAGGGCGGCAGTTTTACCACTGCGCCACCAGGGGCTCCAGGGTTAGGGAGTAGGCAGACCACAGGACTGCGAAGCAAGCAAGCAGGAGTAGCTACAGCTGCCTTGTCTCCCATTGAGTCAGAAGGGATTCAAATGGAAACTGATCTGTCCTGAGGAATTGGAAGATCTCTTAGAACAGGGATTCTCAACACCATGTCCCCAGATGTTATTGGACTTCAACTCCCATAATCTCCAGCCCGAGTGGCTTTTGGTTGGGGATTGTGGGATCTGAAGTCCAGTAACATCTGGGGACCCAACATTGAGAATCCCTGTCTTAGAGGATTACTTTGTCACAAGTACATTTGGTTCAAGTTTATTATTATTATTATTTAAAGTTGGCAAAGGCTGCAAATAAGCCCCTCCCAAGTGTCAGAGTGCATTGATCTCCAATCATACTTAACTCCAGTGTTCTTGAAAGAGCAGTGGCAGCCGGTCAGTGTGGGCAGGAGGGGCTGTGTCCCCTAGGGATGCACACGGAACCAGTTCAAAGAGCCAGCAGTTCCACCGGTTTGAAGGTGGCTGGGGTGCCACTTTAAGAGCAGGGGAGGGTGCACTTACCCCTCCAGCTGCTTTCCCCCTGCCAGCATCCTTTCTTTAGAAAGCTAATCTGGGTAGCAGCCTGCCTCCCTGCCGCCCCCTTGCCCCTGTTGGCTGGATATGGCTGGAAGTCCCTGACATGCCTGCGTGTGGCGACACAAACACACATCACCTGCCTGTAAGCACACATTGCTGGCATTTAGCTTTCTAAACAAAGAACGCTGGCGGGGGGGGGGAGCGGCAGAAGGGGTATGTGCACCCTCCCCCGATCGTAAACCCGCATCCCCGCCACCTTCGAACTGCCCCACCGCGGTTCCGTGTACATCCCTAGTGCCCTGTCCCCCACAAATAAAATAAAATACAAACAAAACACCCTGTAGTTAGTTTTTTTTAAAAAAAAAACTTACAGTGTCATAAGAACATAAGAACAGCCCTGCTGGATCAGGCCCAAGGCCCATCTTGTCCAACATCCTGTTTCGCACGGTGGCCCACCAGATGCCGCTGGAAGCCACAGGCAAGAGTTGAGGGCATGCCCTTTCTCCTGCTGTTACTCCCCTGCAACTGGTACTCAGAGGCATCCTGCCTTTGAGGCTGGAGGTAGCCTATAGCCCTCCAACTAGTAGCCGATGAGAGACCTCTCCTCCAGGAAGTTATCCAAACCCCTCTTAAAGCCATCCAGGTTGTTGGCTGTCACCACATCTTGTGGCCGAGAGTTCCACAAGTGGATTATGTGTTGTGTGAAAAAATACTTCCGTTTGGTGGTCCTAGATTTCCCAGCAATCAATTTCATGGGATGACCCCTGGTTCTAGTGTTATGTGAGAGGGAGAAGAATTTCTCTCTATCCACATTCTCCACACCATGCATGATTTTATAGACCTCTATCATGTCTCCCCACAGTCGTCTTCTTTCTAAACTAAAAAGACCCAGGTGTTGTAGCCTTGCCTCATAAGAAAGGTGCTCTAGGCCCCTGATCATCTTGGTTGCCCTCTTCTGCACCTTTTCCAGTTCTACAATGTCCTTTTTTAGATGTGGTGACCAGAATTGTACGCAGTACTCCGGGGTGGCCACACCATAGGTTTGTATAAGGGCATTATAATATCATCTGTTTTATTTTCAAGACCCTTCCTAATGATTTCTAGCATGGAATTGGCCTTTTTCACAGTTGCTGCACAGTGAGTCGACACTTTCAACGAGCTGTCCACCATGACCCCAAGATCCATCTCCTGGTCAGTCACCAACAGCTCAGATCCCATCAGCATATACTTGAAGTTAGAGTTTTTCGTCCCAATGTGCATCACTTTACACTTGCCAACATTGAACCACATTTGCCACTTTGTCGCCCACTCCCCCAGTTTGGAGAGATCCTTTTGGAGCTGCTCACAATCCATTTGGGATTTCACTACCCCAAATAGTTTGGTATCATCTGCAAATCTGGCCACCTCGCTGCTTACCCCTGCTTCTAGATCATTTATGAATAGATTAAAAAGCACCGGTCCCAGTACAGATCCCTGGGGGACCCCGCTTCTTACTTCCCTCCATTGTGAAAACTCTCCATTTATCCCTACCCTCTGTTTCCTGACTTTCAACCAGTTAGCAATCCACATATGTACTTGTCCCCTTATCCCATGACTGCTAAGTTTTCTCAGGAGTCTTTGATGAGGAACTTTGTCGAAAGCTTTTTTGGAAGTCCAGATATACTATGTCAACTGGATCACCTTGATCCACACACTTGTTGACACTCTCAAAGAACTCCAAAAGGTTTGTGAGGCAAGATTGTGAGGCTGTCCAGCCAGCCGGGGGAGAAAAGAGGCTGCCCAATCTGCTGTGAGGCAGGGAGCTTCCTGCTTCCTCCTCCTGGCTGCTGTAGCTTCCTTCCTGCTCTGCTAGTGGAGGGAATAGCCTGCTAATCAAGGCTATTCCCTCACCTCATTACTTGGGGTGCCCTGCATCACTGCTTCCTGGATTAGACATAAAAAGGCGGGGGGGGGGGAGTGCACACATTAGGTAGGGAGACAGAGACAAAGAGTTTCTAAATGGAGTTAGCTAAACTTGGTGTGCAGCATTAAAGAGGCTACATTAGTTTCTACACATCTAATGCACACATTGTGGTACGGTCTGCTTAGAGAAGTATATTTTCCTTCATTATGCTCCACTAGTATACTGATGGCCCTCAATATCCACAGTCTCAGAAGCCGCAAAGGACCCATTTTCTTTATTTACGGAGTGAAAATAGGGTTATTTTCACCAACCCATGGTTCTTGATTGGCTGCAAATGACTTCTGACATCATTTCCTGCTGCCGTTTTGCAGTACTGAGCCATTTTGTGGCTCTTTTCTGCAAACAAAGAAAAAACACAATGCATACACACAACTTCAGAAAGGTCGGGATGTGCACGAACTGATTTTTGCTATTCAATTTGAATTCAAGTCAAACCAGCCTAATTCGATTCAAGCTTGTTTAAACATGGATTGCCCCAGTCACAGAGTGGCAGAGAAGCTTGGAGGGCTGGCATTGCAGGGACAACCCCTGCTAACTTGGCAAGGAGGCACCTTTTAATGTGGTGATTCTCTTTATTTAGTAGGGGGAGAGTAACTGGCCCTATCCACCACCAGCACAGTACCACCAGTGACTGTTGCTGGTGTCTATTTTATGTTTATTTTTAGATTGTGAGCCCTTCGGGGACAGGGTTCCATCTTATTTGTTTGTTATTGCTCCATGTAAACCACCCTGAGCCATTTTTGGACGGGCGGTATAGAAATCGAATAAATAAATAATAAAATGGCAACTCGAATTGCCAAATCAATTTGAGCTCAAATCTAGTGTGATTCGATTCAATCTCAAATCTGATCAGTGCCCCCAAGGATGATTCGATACAAGGTTGAATCACTCAAATCAACCAGATTCAAGTTGAATCTTCAGCCACAAATTGATTCACACATTGCTTCAAAAGAGAACAAAAATTGGAAGATTTGGAAGTTTGGGGGGCATTGCTGGAAAGCTGGAAAGCAAGGTAATGTGCTTATTTCTGCTCCATCCTGCTTTTTCTTGATGATTTTCAGCACACTTTAGTGTGCTTAGGAAACTAACCCTGCAGTCCCCATAGAGTTAAGATCTCTTTATTCATGGTTTCGTTATCCGCAGATATAGGCGAGAACAGAACCCCCTGCAAATAAAGAGGGCCTCCTGTATTGGTAAATAAACCAAATATCACAAAGACACCATAAAACTACAGTGCTCTTCTCATTCAGAACAAACTCAGCCGTATCATGTTGCAACCAGAAACTTTACCACTTGGAAATGGGAAGTGCATAGCAATTTGGATAATAGGTTATATGCTTGGGAGAGGAGCATAACATTGGTGGTTGTGAGAATTAAAAAATTTCTAGCTACTTTCAGAATTGCCTCTTACAACTTCCTCAAAGGCTGATTCAATTCAGAATAGGAACTGAAAATCTGAACCAAATAAAATTCCAGGGACCATTTGAACGCATGTCAGTTTTGCTACCAGGAGCAAGCATCATTTATTGCCATGCTAGCTTTATAGGCTTGTTAAACTGCAGGGCTGTACTGAACTGTAAAGTGTCATCAAGTCTCTCACCATTATTTTAAATAAAACTATTGATTTAACTTAATGTTGTAAACTTTGAATGATAGGAATCCCACATCCTCCTGCAGTGACTTGCTCTGTTGCACTGCCATTCTATCTAATCTATCTGTCTGTCTATCTCCTATGTTAACTTATTTCATTCTGTGAGCATTCTCAGAGCATGGTCTGAAGGTGCACAATAAGGTACCTGATCAATAAGGTACACGATCATTCCGGCTTGTAGGCGGGCAGGGCTGATGCAGAGGCAGGCTCCTACCTGTCTCCCCACACACAATCTCCCTCCCCAGTTTGCTCTGCCACTTGCCATGGCAAGGAGCAGCACTGTGGCAAGTGGCAGAGCAGGAAGCCAGAGGAGGAAGTCCTCCAGCATCCCTCAATGTACCACGCTAAGAGTGTGGTGCATTGAAGGATCCTCCCTCAACTGGGTACTCTAGCTGCTCGGCTCGGTGTATGCTGCCTGTCTTGGCACTCTTGCTGATCAGTTCAGTGTGCAGTCTGAGCACACACATGACCCCAGCGCCGGGGTTAAGGGCATACTCACACCCCTAACCCTAGCTAAAGGCTGGGGTTAAAAGTAGGGTTAGGCGGGGTGGGAGCTCCAGGATTGGAAATTGGGAATGATCTCGGTACTCCACATGAGCAGCCTAACCCAGGCTGGGCTGCTCTAGCGTGGATTAATTTGCTCATGAGAATAGCCTCAATATCTTGGCAAAGCTAAGGTGATATTAGGTCTGAACTGTGCCTGGATAGGAGGTTGCCCAGGAATTTGAGTGCTGGTGTCATGGCTCAGACTCAGAAAGAGGAACGGGAGGATTCGCCTGGTAGTGAGGGCTCAGAGGCACAGCAACAGGATTTGGCAGGGAGACCAGACTCTGGAGCTGAGAAATCGGAACAGCTGCCAGGCATGGAGGCTGATCAGGAGGAGGCTGGGATTTCACCTGTCTTGAGAAGATGTCTCAAGAGGAAAGCTCAGTGGGAGACATGCAGGCTCAGGAGATCACAAGAGAGGAAGCAGAAGTGCTGACTCAGGGAAGCCTGATTGGCTGCTGGTTCTCTTGAGCTATATATTAGAGATGTAAGTTTTGAGCGGTATAAAATGTTTTAATAAATAAAATAAAATAAAATAAAATAAAATAAAATAAAATAAAATAAAATAAGCTGTCTGTGACTTGCACAGATGCTGTTAGCCACTATCGCTGACTGCGGACCGTGTTTCTGTGTTGAATTCCTCAACTTTTTCGAGTTCCAGTTTGCCCTTGTTCTGTTCCTACCTGCTCTGTGTTCTTGTTCTATTAATTCCTTGTTCTAGTGTCCTTTGTTCTAGTTCATTCCTTGCTCTGTTGTTTTCTTTTCAGTTATTACTCAGTTATTTTAGAGGGGGGGTACCTAGTAGGGGTGTGCAATTTGGGTTTTCGGTGATTCAGTTTGGGACCCGAACCGAATCACCCCCGATCTGTTCTGTGCCCGAATCTGGGCCACCCGAATCACCCCTGATTCGGTTCGGATTCGGATTAAATCCGAATCCGAATCCAAATTGATTCGGGAAGGAAAAATGGGTCCCAGGGGCAAAATAGTGGGGTGGGGTGGTAGTGCCCAATGGTTGGAGGCTACCACCCAAATTTCAGGGGAATTGGGCAAAGGGCTTATTTTGGGGGAATTTTTGAAGTGTTAGTGTCTTTGGGGCAGTTCTGGGGCATAGAGTGGGATCTGGGCAAAAAGAGTGGGGTGGGGTGGTAGTGCCTAATGGGTGAAGGCTACCACCCCAATTTCAGAGTGATTGGGCAGAGGGCTGATTTTTGGGGAATTGTTGAAGTTTACACATCTTTAAGGTTTTCCCCCATAGAGAAGCATTGAGGTGTCAGCAAATGGATAGCTTCACGCGGGGGGCAAAGGGGTGGCCTAGAGCAGTGTGGGGTTGGTGATAGTGCCAGGTAGAGTCAAGGAAGCTACCTGAATTTTTTCAAAGGATTTGGGCAGAGGGCTGATTTTTGGGGAATTGTTAAAGTTTACGCGTCTTTAAGGTTTCCCCCCATAGAGAAGCATTGAGGTGTCAGCAGCCCCATAAGTACACTTGTGGGGTGCTGGGGTGGCCCAGAGTGAGTGGTAGTGTAGTGCACATAGGGTGCCAACCACCCCCATGGGTTTCTAACCCATGGGGTACACGGTTCTGTTGTTTCAGAGGTATTCTGAGTGTGGATTCTATGATAGCTAATGAGAAATCTCATTAGCTATCATAGAATCCACACTCAGAATCCACACTCATCCACACACCCCGCGTGAAGCTATCCATTTGCTGACACCTCAATGCTTCTCTATGGGGGAAAACCTTACAGACGCATAAACTTCAACAATTCCCCAAAAATCAGTCCTCTGTCCCATCACTCTGAAATTGGGGTGGTAGCCTCCACCCATTAGGCACTACCACTCCACCCCACTCTTTTTGCCCAGATCCCACTCTATCCCCCAAACTGCTCCAAAGACACTAAAACTTAAAAAATTCCCCAAAAATAAGCCCTTTGCCCAATTCCCCTGAAATTTGGGTGGTAGCCTCCAACCATTAGGCACTACCACCCCACCCCACTATTTTGCCCCTGGGACCCAAAATTCAGGCTGACATCACTTCAGACCTTTTTGCATTCAAATCAATGGATGCAAAGAGGCGGGAAATTCAAAGAGTTGTCATCCTGAATCACCCGAATTTTTCGGGCCCGAAATTCAGGTGATTCAGCTTGGCCCCGAAAAATATCGGGGGACATCGGGGGTGATTCGGTTCGGACCCGAATCACCTGAAATTGCTCATTTCGGGCACAGATCATTCTGTGCCCGAAATTTTTTGCACATCCCTAGTACCTAGTTCAGTTCAGGGGACTTGATTCATTTATTACTATTTTCTTTGTGAGCCTTTCATTTTCCTTTGTGCAGCTTCGCTGCTACTTTCTGTTTAACTCACAGAGTGAGAGCTGAAGGGTTGTAAATCTTGTTGGGTTAGCCGAGCTAACAGATTTACGACAGCTGACCCAAGTTCCATCATATCTATATATTTAATTCTCTAAGACATATCCATGGCTATCTCATGCGTGGCAGTTTTCATGAGAGTTCGGAGAGCTTCTGGATAGCCACAGGATGAGTGGAAGGGAGGAAAATGGCGGCTGCGGCTAGTGAAGAAAATGCTGGCCGGCCAGAAAGCGGGGGGTGGCGAGAAACCAGGGAGGGGGGAGAAGAAGCAAGCCTGCCCGCCAGCCAGCCAGAAAGGGGGGGGGGGAGAGAAAAAGCCAGTGCCTGGCCAAGTGTGGGAGGGCCAGCTGGCTAGAAATGCAGGGGTGGGGAGAAGAAGCCAGCCGGTCCTCCTGCGGTGGGGGGGGGGGAGAAGAAGCCAGCACGCAGCTGTCTAGAAAGCAGCGGGTGGGCCAGCTGGCCAGAAACAGGGAGGGGCGGTGGGAGGGAGAAGAAGCCTGCTCGCCCACCAGCAAGCGGGGGGGCGGTTACAAGAAAAAGGCTGTGTGCAGACCGGTGTGGGAAGAAGGTGGCAGGTGGGTGGGCCGGCCAGAGGTGCAGATGCTCTGTGCCCTGCCCAGCTAGTAAATATAAATATTAGTAAAAGTCTCTATCCTGTTGTAGCAACTGTTTTCATACAACGTTATCTGGGGACATTGTTATTTTTCTGTTCAAAAGCAGAAGCAAAGACAAAGACATAAAGTGCAGGATAACAACATATAACTACTATACACAGTGATGTTGTTGCTGCACACTCCAAAGTGCACACTCCGAAGTGCAGGTACTCGGCATGACAGCCTCCTTAAACATGCCCACCCACTTAGATATCTAACCATTTAGATAGATGCAATAATTTGTGGGGTTCTGTTACAAGAAGTAAGGGTAGTTGCCTAATGCTACAGAGCTTGAAGAGAAGCTCTGCATCCAGAAGAACAGTTTGAATTGTCAACCAGAAAGTGGGGAAGACACCCCGAAAAAGGGACAAATGGTAATAAAATCAATAGTAATCAGATATTCAAATATGTAACAGTTGGAATAGCAAGAACAGTTTATTATCTCCATTTACAAAGCAAAGGTTTTGCATCCCTGCTGAGACCCTGGAGTGGGGAAAGTATTGGGGCTGCATCTGTGCCTGTCCCTGCAGCACCATACCACTGCTTATACTGAGTCAGATAATTTGTCCATCTAGCTCATTGTCTGCACAGAATAGCAGCAGTTTTCAGAGTTTCAGACAGATTTCGTCCAGGTCTACTTGGAGATGCTGGGATGTAAAGCAGATGTAATTCCTTTAATAATCTGAAGTATGTCTTGCTGATATTTCTGAATATTGGAAACATTAATGTCCATTGCCTTAAGATGCTATGGCGGCTACCCTAAATAGCTTTAAAGGGGGGGTGGGTTTGAAAGATCCATGGAGGACAAGTTTCTCAGTGGCTACCAGTCTTGGTATCATTCAGGGATGTTTGAAGCTGGTGCAGATTTCTCAAAGCAGCGACCCCAGAGGGTGATCTGTGGTTTCTCAACCACTGGTCTGTGGACTGGTGCCGGTCCGCGAAGCGTTGGGTACCAGTCAGTGAGGCATCACTAATAAAAATCACCTCCCCAAACCCCACAATTTTGGGCCGGTGAGGACCACTGGGAGCTCTCCGGAGCTCATTTCCAGGCAGCACTTGTTGCTGGATAACGTTCATTTTACTTCCTCAAAATGAACATTATCCAGCAGCGAGGGCTGCCTGAAAATGAGCTCTGGAGGACTGCCCAAAATTAAGTTTTTTGGGGGGTGCCTGGGGGTGGGGGCGAGGGGGGCAATCCCCTTACTAACTGCTGGTCCAGGAAACCCTGCGTGAATAATGTACCGGTCCGTGACTCCAGAAACATTGAGAAGCACTGATCCAGAAAACTGGGCTGAAAACAAGCAGAGCGCACTTCTCCACTGCAGACAGGAAGCTATGCATGAGCAACTTGGACGTTGGGATCGAAAGCAAGCTGGCCCAGAGGCTTCACCAGCCCTCTCTTTTCTTCTCTACACCTCTTGGGCTAGCCCAGTTACCCTTTATGGGGGCTATGAGGGAATGTTATCTGTGATCTTTGACTGGCTCTAGGGAGCTGGGGTTTTTCCCCTCATCAGGACCCCCATAGGAAAGGTAATTTATTTAATTGACTTCTGCCACAACTTTGGGGTGCAGGGATAGCTGGATGGCGACCAGGGTGAGGATTAGAGAAGAAAGGCCAGCATCAGGCATGGGAAGGGAATTAGGCTTTATTTGGGCACTTGTAGAAGGACACTCCTCAATGCCACCCATATGCCCCATGAAGTACATGCACTCCCGTACTACACAAACTGCAGGTGGAGAGACTGAAGAAAACTCCATCTGAGTGGATGGACTTTGCCCAAGCCTCTCATTCACGCTGACAGCCTCAGCGGGGATTTTAAAGGTAATGTGTGCCATCGAGTTGGTGTTGACTCCTGGTGACCACAGAGCCCTGTGTTTGTCTTTGGTAGAAAACAGGAGGGGTTTGCCATTGCCATCTCCCACGCAGTATGAGATGATGCCTTTTAGCATCTTCCTATATTGCTGCTACCCGATATAGGTGTTTCCCATAGTCTGGGAAACATACCAGCGCGGATTCGAACCAGCAACCTCTAGCTTGGTAATCAAGCCATTTTCCTGCTGCGCTATTAGGTGGCTCACCTGGGTTTGTAGCCTCCCCTTATAGTGATGGGAATAGCATAAGTGGGGGGCAGCCCATCTGTCTGCACCTATCTGGTTTTAGGGGCCCCGAGTCAACATCCAGCTACCTGCTCGAAGCCTTCAGTTGATTGATTGAGAGAGAGTTTATTTATTAGTTGAATATTTTTTATTCACTGGCTAATAAAGTCCTGCACCCACAGTGGTGGTGTCTGCCTCTTTCTTCTTCTCAACACAAGAGCATCCCTGGATCTGATCAAAGGTGTTGTTATTTGTCCCCAACATCCCTGGATCTGATCAAAGGTGTTATTTGTCCCCAACATCCCTGGATCTGATCAAAGTTGTTGTTATTTGTCCCCAACATCCCTGGATCTGATCAAAGGTGTTGTTATTTGTCCCCAACATGCTTGGCATGCAGAAGGTTCCAGATTCAATCCATGACATGGCTGGGAAACTGCCCGAAATCCTGTTGGCAAAATGCCAACTCAGTGAACTCTCTATCAAAAGAAGCCACAATCTGAGAAGTGGGGTGCTCATATAACACTATGTTTCTAGTCCTCAGAATTGCAAAGAAAAACTTCAAAAGAGAAGGGAATGTATATATTTCTTATTCATTCATTCATTCCATACATTTGTATACTATCCCATACAAAAAGGTCCCTGGGCAGTTCACAGTATAAAAACCATTAAAAATATATAAGATTCTGTTGGAGGTGAACTTCCAGTGCATTGACCTTTTGCACCAACTGTCCTAATGACCACTAGGGGCGTTGGGAGTAGTGTTAGTGAGTCAGGGTCTCCCTATCTATTCCTACTCTGTGACCCCTGAACTGACTCTGCAGCACTTCCTGTGCTGAGTCACAATCCTTCCTTTCCTCCTAGAGAGCAGATAGAAAAATCTCTCTCTCTCCTTACCTATCCACTATGTAGTCCTTTAGATTAGATATAGGTCTTCCCTATCTAAGTGTATTTAACCAATAAATGTTTAGTGTTTAGTCATACAAGGATCTCCATGTGTTTTCTTTAAATAGCTGCAATATCCGAACCATCCTCTGCTACCCACTCTGTAACTGGAGTGTGTGCTCATTCCTTAGTGCTCTGCTGTTTTACCTATTGTGGGTAAAAATCAACAACCTCTAACAGATTCACCCCCACCTCACCCCAAGATTCTTCCATCAGTTGCCTATAATGCGGAACTTAGATGTGGTATTCCCACCAAATACATGTTCAGTGTAAATGTGACTGCAAGCTGAACACATTACAAGGCGTAAAGCAACAGCTTATAATACTGAACACTGGGAAGGGAGGGAGGGAGCTGGAGAGCGAGGGAGGGATAGCATGCATTAATCAACAACTTTGTTCCTCACAACAAATCCCCAAACTAGTTTTTAAAGAGCTTAAAGAGAACTTTGGAGGTCCTATAGTAGCAGCTTCTGGGAGAGGAAAACTCTCAGAAAGGTGGTTGGTTGCATCTGCACTCTCTGGAATTGCTGCCACTGTTATTCATTCAGTGGTTGGACTTCCAATTTAGAGCAGATATTAAATATCAAAGCTAGTTCTGTAAGTAAAAAAACCCAGGTATTGTACTGATCGTGGTTTAGGTAGCTGCTATATTAACATTTGTCCACTAGATGGGTCTATTGGATTGTTTGAACATTCCAGTTAATCCTTATAAAAAGGCATTTTCAAAATTCCCTCCAGGACATCATAAAATATACTCCTCACATCACAGTGTAACATGTAAATTATAAATGAGCCTACTGAGTCATAACAACAGAATTGTCATATTATGTTCTGTATCTATTGCAAGTCTGGGGTCATTCCACCTGTGCAGAGAATGCAACTATGTTTTAAAAAGGAACAAGTATAAACCATACATTACAATGCCCATTGGCATCTTAATAAAAGCTAGCCATTGAATTAACGTAATCCCCATTAATTTCAATGGGTCTTATCATGACTAACTTAGTCTGGATGCTGGCCATTACTGAATATTTTTATATATAACTTTGCAACAAAAGTGGTTTACAGAGCATAAGGGATGAGAAGAAAAGCCTATGGCCTAACAACAGTCTGTTCTTAGGTCATATCATGGAAGTTACATGTTACAAATCTGCTACTTGGAAAACACAGATTATCATGTGTGATACTTGTACATCAGTTTATGTTGATGCATGTACAGCCAATCATGACTGAGAGCCAGAGTGGAGTAGTTGTTACATTGGTGTGGTAAACTAGGAGAACTGGGGAGATCTGAGTTCAAATCCCAGTAAGCTATGGAACTTATTTGTTTGGCCTGGCCTGGCAAGGTTTTTAAATTGTTCTTAATTTTTTAAAACTTGTTTCAAACTGTTTTTGGATTTGTTCTTATATTGTTTTAAGCTGATCGTTTTAAATTGTTTGTTTGTTTTTGATTTTGGATGGGTAGGGCAAAAGAGAAATGTAATCGATCAATCAATCAATCAATCAATCAATCAATTAATAATACTGGGCAGCCTTGCATCAGTTACCATTTGTCAACCTGACCTACATAGATACAGGTGAAACTCGGAAAATTAGAATATCGTGCAAAAGTCCATTAATTTCAGTAATGCAAATTAAAAGGTGAAACTGATATATGAGACAGACGCATTACATGCAAAGCGAGATAAGTCAAGCCTTAATTTGTTATAATTGTGATGATCATGGCGTACAGCTCATGAAAACCCCAAATCCACAATTCCAGAAAATTAGAATATTACATGGAACCAATAAGACAAGGATTGTAGAATAGAACAATATCGGACCTCTGAAAAGTATACAGTATACTGTGCTTGATTGGCCAGCAAACTCGCCTGACCTGACCCCATAGAGAATCTATGGGGCATTGCCAAGAGAAGGATGAGAGACATGAGACCAAACAATGCAGAAGAGCTGAAGGCTGCTAATGAAGCATCCTGGTCTTCCATAACACCTCATCAGTGCCACAGGCTGATAGCATCCATGCCACGCCGTATTGAGGCAGTAATTGCTGCAAAAGGGGCCCAAACCAAGTACTGAATACATATGCATGCTTATACTTTTCAGAGGTCCGATATTGTTCTATTCTTCAATCCTTGTCTTCTTGGTTCCATGTAATATTCTAATTTTCTGGGATTGTGGATTTGGGGTTTTCATGAGCTGTACGCCATGATCATCACAATTATAACAAATTAAGGCTTGACTTATCTTGCTTTGCATGTAATGCGTCTGTCTCATATATCAGTTTCACCTTTTAATTTGCATTACTGAAATTAATGGACTTTTGCACGATATTCTAATTTTCCGAGTTTCACCTGTACATATATATGTAGATATATATTATGCCAGTGCTTCATCAGCTGCACTAGCTCCCAGTCTGTTTCTGGGCCCTATTCAAAGTGCTGATTTTAACCTTTAAAGCCCTAAATGGCCTGGGACCAGGTTACTTAAGAGAGCGCCATGCTCCATATGTCCTGACATAGCCCTTAAGATCTCCTGCAGAGGTCGTGCTCCAAGTGCCCCTGCCAAATGAGGCACGGTGGGTGGCTACTAGGAAGAGGGCCTTTTCGGTGGTCACACCCCATTTATGGAACAGCCTCCCCAGTGAGGTTCGCCTGGCACCAACACTATGTACTTTTCGACTCCAGGTGAAGACCTTTTTGTTCATCCATTGTTTTTAAATGCTTTTGTTTTTTTAGTTCTATTTGTTGCCACTTCTTTGTTTCCACATCTTTGTTGCCACTTCTTTGACATTTCCCGCAGAAGTTCTTCTCCATCAGCATTCAAGATACTTTGAAAGCATAAGTGCTGAACTTCTCATTAATTTCTTACTCTCAGTGAAACTAATTGATTAATGTGAACCACGTCATCAGATCATTTAACCAAGCAGCAGCCTATTTCATCCACAGCACACACCCCAAAGTCCTGGACATGAACCAAAGCTGTGCAAAAATCCCCCAAAGCTGTTTTTCAAGGTTCCAGAGAACTCTGCAGTGCCTGAACTACTGCAACTGGAGCTGGTCTTGTGGTAACAAGCATGAGTTGCCCCCTCTGCTAAGCAGGGTCTGCCCTGGTTTGTATTGAATGGGAGACTACAAGTGAGTGCTGTAAGAAATTCCCTGTAGGGGATGGGACCATTCTGGGAAGACCATCTGCATGATTGCATGCAGAAGGTTCCCAGTTCCCTCCCTGGCATCTCCAAGATAGTGCTGGGAGAGATATCTGCCTATAACCTTGGAGAAGCCACTGCCAGTCTGAGTAGACATTACTGAGTTAGATGGACCAATGGTCTGACTCAGAAGGCTTCCTATGTTTCATTTGTTTTAATGTGTTTTTCATTGTATAATTTTCTGTTTTATGACAACTCAGAGAACAATTTGTTATACGGCAGCAGTATAAAGTTGTTATTTTTTAATTATTGATAAAGTTTTTCCACATATATCCAAATAAAATGGTGGTATTTGATGCAATTGTGGACATTTATTAATGCACATAAGCCCTGATAGTGGAAGAACCCTTGGCTTAAAAACCCAAGGTCTTTATTCTATCAATAATAGAATAAATTGCCGCTTGGAGGCAGTAATGGGCTGGATGAGGGTTAAAAACTGAGGTTGAATCCAAATAAGACGGAAGTACTGACTGTGGGGGGTCAGGACCTGATAAATGGTTTAGATCTGCATGTTCTGGATGGGGTTACACTCCCCCTGAAAGATCAGGTACGTAGCTTGGGAGTGCTCCTGGATCCAAAGCTCTCCCTGGTTTCGCAGGATGAGGCAGTGGCCAGGAGTGCTTTTTATCAGCTTTGGATGATTTATCAGCTACATCCATTTCTTGAGTGACTGACCTTAAAACAGTGGTACATATGCTGTTAACCTCCAGGCTTGACTACTATAATGTGCTCTACATGGGGCCTTTATACGTAGTCCGGAAACTACAATTGGTACAGAATACAGCAGCCAGATTGGTCTCTGAGACAACATGAAGGGACTACATAACACCTGTTTTGAAAGAACTGCACTGATATGTTTCCGGGTGAAATGCAAAGTTCTGGTTATTACCTATAAAGCCCTTAATGACTTAGGTCCAGGCTATTTAAGAGAGTGTCTCCTTTGTCATAAACCCTCCCACCTTTTACAATCTTCTGGAGAGGTCCGGTTATGGTTCCCACCAGCTCATCTGCTGGCAACTCAGAACCGGGCTTTCTCTGTGGCTGCCCCATGACTTTGGAATACGATCCCTGCTGAAATTAGAGCACCTCCTTTTCTGTTTGTTTTCAGGGAGACCCTCAAGACTCTCCTTGTTCTCACAAGCTTTTAATTAGAATTTTAAAAAACTTAAATAATTTGTTTTATATATTTTTTACTGTGTTTTATGTATTTTAACCTGTGATTTTTAATATTAAAATTTATACACCACTTAGAGATTTACATATCAGGCAGTATAAAATATGATAATAAACAATCAAACAAACAAACAAACAAAATTGTCTTGTTTTTCCAAACCTAATGTTTTTATGTTTCTTAATTCAAGTGTTCATATGTAAAGTGTGTGATACTAGTTCTTTGTTAAGGCTATGGTTGAGAGATTAGAGATTGAATGTTTATTTAGAGCTGTCTGCGGTGAAAGTGAAATTCATTTCCTAATGTTTCCTGCTTCACTGGTGTCTTGTTGAACCTTGATTAAGGATGTTCATCATAGATCTGAAGAAAAAAATATGATTACTCTTGACTACAAATAAAACTTGTAGTACACTGTGACATATTCATGTTCAGAGCCAGTGGCATTGAATTTGAAACATACTCATTTGTCATCCCTAAGCATTCTGTTTACTAAGAATAACTTAAATTAAAATGTACAGCACAAAAGCCAGGCCTACACCATGCCAGTTTCAAGACCTTGAAAACATATGCTTGTAAATGGCAAATGCCAGTTGAAAATAAAATAGAGGTTTCTCTGCCTTAGTTAGGGCACTTTTTATTTTTATTTTCCCCACAGGGACAAATTTAATTGTGAACTGAAGCACTACAGAGATTGAAGAAGTTATATAACTTAAGTGACTAGCTACCTAGCAAATCAGTTTACAAAATGCAAGAGCAAATGCCTTTGACTAATAATTATATATAAATTAATTACCTTGCTGGATTCAAGTACTGTACATATGAATTCTGACTATACCACTCTTGCTCTAATGAGACTTGCCTTTTTCATAGGGCATGATCCACAGGAGTAACTTGCAAGCCAGGACCCTGGGGAAGAAAGGGAGGGATGGATTGCTATATGAGAGGTTGACATTGGCCTCCCATTCTAAATAATGGTGAATGGGCAAACATTACAGCAATGTCTGCAAACCAGCCTGGAAGGGAAAGCACATTCCACTGAGATCTATGGTGATAGCCTCTCTTAGTAACACAAGTCTTTCCCCTACATGGCACAAATGAGCAGATTTTTTAAAATTAATCTCCAAATGCATGATTTTGGACTGATAGTTTGAATACAGTCCAACAGAAAGTAAACACGGTTTCAATAATATGATTAAGCTATCTGACGGAAGTGGGCAGCACTTAGTCATCAGCCCTTGAAACTGATGAGACCAGTTAGTCATGAAAAACTTAAGTCCCATGAATTTCAACAGGACTTAGTCATGACTAACTTCATCTGGATGTTGCCCAGTGGTTCCAAAAATGCTACTTGGAGCCATTCAAAATCTACTAATCAGTGCATGAACTATCGTTAGCAAGCACTGGCAATTGCATGGCTCCTTGCATGGTGCATTGTGGGATTTCTGGAAACCAGGCTGCATTTCCACAGCCTCCAGATGGCTGCAATGCTCCCGGCATCGTAGCTCATGTGGGTGTGCAAGCATCTGGGGGGAAGGTAGGTGTGATCCTGCCTCCAGTGCTCCAGACCTCCCTGCCATGGGTTACAAGGTTGTGTGAATAATCTTAGAGATCTCTCATCTTGTGGAATGGAGAATTCCATCTAAAATGTAAACTGATCATAACAGAGGGGAAGGCAGGCTTCTTTGCATTTCCCATATTACTGGTCTCTTCGCAGCTAACTACTAAAGGGTCAGCTATGTTTCTGTGTGACAATCATGCACAAAGCCAAGTAATAATTCACAGAAACTGCATGCATGCAGAATGCATATGCTTGTTTGTTTGTTTAAAGTATTTATATCCCGCCCCTCCAGTATATTACTGCTCGGGACGGCTTACAACATAATAAAAAGATACAATGTAAAGTAAGACAAATAAAGTTAATCAAATGTAAGTTAAACAAGTTAAAAGACCCAGCAAAAACCACATTTAGAATTACAAATTTTTAAAAAAGTTTCAAATTAAAAGTTATTTTAAAAGCTAAAAACTAAGAACTGTAAAAACTAAAGAACCTATTAGATATAAACAAAGATGAAACATTAAAAAGCCTCTTTTAAAAGATGTGTTTTCAATTGTTTTTTTAAAAACACTAAAGGAGGGAGCATGGCAAAGCTCTTCAGCGAAGGCATTCCAAAGCCAAGAGGCTACAGCCAAAAAGGCCCTGTCTCTAGTCCCCACCAACCAGATCTCTGTTAGTGGCAGGGCCATGAGCAGGGCCTGAGATGATGAGCGGAGGGCCCTGGGAGGTTCCTATGGGCGAATGTGGTCCGACAGGTACCCCAGCCCCAATCGGTGTAGAGCTTTAAAGGTCAAGACCAGCACCTTGAATCTTGTTTTGTGTGGGCCACTGATTTATTCAAAACAGGATAAACACAAAGTGTAATTCTGAGTAAATTTTAGAGTTCCTCCCAAAATCAAGACACCTGAGAGTGCTCAAGTTAAGCCAAATTATTTTCAATAAGAAACATGGAATTTCTCAGGGGAGGTTCTACACTTTCCTAAACCATGGCAAAGTGCTCCAACATCATGTTTCAAAAGATTATGCAACAGGTTAGTCTAGATCACTTTTGTCTTAGAGCCATTCGAGATTAAGTTTTTTTGTCCAAAAAACATACAAGGGCTGTGAGTATCCAAACACTTTTTAATCAAGTAGCACAGTTGCTGTGCAGATCTAGATATGTTCTTTGAGTGACTACTTTCTGTTGAAAAGAAATTGCTATTTCCCCCAAACCCGGCTGCAGTGTGAGCTCCATGTGGTCTGTGATTATTATTTATTTTCTAAAATTATCTCCATCCCTCATTTCTACAACTCCCAGAGCAGCTTACGAATGACATTTAAAATGATCAATACAGAAAATTCAAAATATTATTAAAAGCAGCAAGCAGAGGATAAAACAACAGAAAGATCTAACAAAAGATCTAACAAACATGGCAAAGGACCTGGATAAATAAAGACATTCTTCACTTGGCACCAGAAATCAATGAGATTTGGCACCAGAGCCAAATTCTTGGGGAATTTGAGGATTCTCCATCTTCTTGGGGAGAGCATTCCACAGATGGGAAACCACACTTAAAAGGCCTTTTCCCGGTCATCTCCCATCTAACCTATGAAGGAAAGGTAACTCAGAAAAAGGCCTCAGTAGATAAAAGTGGTATATAAATATTGTTCTGGGTAACCCCCCTTTGCAGCCCAAACTACATGCTTAAGGCAGTACCAAGACTTTCCAGGTCCACATGGAATTAAAAGAGACCAAACAGAAAGAGATGTTTTGGCAATGGGATATGAGAGAAAATTTGTCATCAGTGCCCCTCTCCTATGCATCACACTGATCAAAAAGGGCTGATCAGGTCTTTGAGTAAATCAAATGACTTGAGAAGACCCTAGGAGTAAAATTAAGTACAACTGTAAAGCATGGTATACATATATTAAAATATCTTCCCTCTGGAAATTAAAAGTGATCATAAGTAAATACATTCCTCAGCAGAGCAATCTCCCCCTCTCAGGCATGAAAATTATTTCCTACTACTGACTGAATTAGCCCTGAGAGGACTAGAATCTCACAATTAGATTAACTCTCAAAGGGTGAGCCTCACACCTACTGTATAGTGGCCTCCACCCCTAGGCAAGCAAGCCTGTTTGCATGTCCCGGAACAATAAGCTCAGTCGCAAAACTTCCTTGCTGCCCTTCACCAATGCTAACCTCACCACAGATTTACCTTCACAGATAAATCTTCAGGAATTGAGGCTGCCACGTTAACCCTTGCTGCAAGGGCTAGCAGCATGCACGTGTCTTGCTCTTACTTGTCATAACAGAATTCATAGTAGTGGTAGACTACCTTAGTTTTTGGACTCTTTAGTTACCCATTACTGAGGAACATAGGAAGTTGCCATATACTGAATCAGACCATTGATCCATCTAGCTCAGTATTGTCTACGCAGACTGGCAGCAGCTTCTCCAAGGTTGCAGGCAGGAATCTCTCTCAGCCCTATCTTGGAAATGTTGCGTTGGCGCAAGTCAGCATGGGGCATAGCATGGTGGGGGACAGGATCTTTCAATGGTAATATCACACAAGTATTAAAAAGAGAACACCCGGACTACTTGAGAGATTGGTTATTCACACTTAAAAAATGGAAGGTTGAACCAGATCTATTTAAAGGATCCTCCTCAGTTAAGCAGCTAAGGAAAACAATTTATGGAGAGATTCTAGAAGTGGGTTTCTTAAAACCTGATTTAGAACATAAACGCTACAAACACCACACTTCACAGTACTTGTTGCAACCCGATCACCCTATCGCTCTCTTTAAGGAGAAAAAAGTCCCTTTCCATTTATGGGAAACAAGGTGGCGCTTATAACACCAAGTACTGCCACTTAATGAGGCTAAGCCATGGCTCCCAGAGGATGAGAAAGAGTGTCCTAAAATCACCTGCAAACAGAAAGCTAGCAAGCTAGGCAAAACATTCAGGGAAACCCACTCACATTTCTTAAAAGAGTGTGTGGTAGTCAAAAGAGTGTGGCAGGGAGTAAGCAAGCTGTTAAGCAAGGCCTGATCTGGAAAAACAGACTTGGGAAGAACTAACCACGGGTTTGAGCGATAGAACCTCTTTTCAAGATCCCAGAAAGAAACCTTCAAGGAAACGGGATGGAACGGGTGCCCTCATACTAGGGAATTGGAACGTTCCCCTTCTCGTAATCAGGTTAGTAAACCTGTATGTCATTTATGCAATGCTTGTGCATAGGAATAGGGAGGGAAGACGCGACCAAGAGGTTCACGCATATGAGACAGTCAATCTCTTCTGGAAAAGTTTGTATGGTTATGTGCAAAAAGACAAGAGTATCTCTTCTAAACAGCAATGGGACAAATTGTGGAAATGGACGTCGGATGTAAACCCCACCCCCCCACCCCGATTACCTGATGTGCCTTGTAATCCCCCATCCCCGAGTTACAGTACTACCTGCGTATACCTCTTAACCTTGAGGGTTTCCAAATCCTTGTGTGTAAATCTTTGTAGATATATCATGTACAAACAACCACTTTGTATATAATTGTGCTTTGGAAACGTACTGTATGCTTTGGCAGTTTGTTGGTTCAATAAAAAAATCTTGTCCTATAAAATAAATAAATCTTGTCCTATCTTGGAAATGCCAAGGACGGAACTTGGAACCTAGATGCTCTTCCCAGAGTGGCCCCATACCCTAAGGGGAATATCTTTCAGTGCTCACACATGTAGTCTCCCAGCTAGTGCGGACCCTACTTAGCTAAGGGACAAGTCATGCTTGCTACCACAGGACCAGCTCTCCTCTCACATGATTGTGAGTGCTTTGTAGACTGTGGTTAGTGTTATGGCATCTATTTTATAGATAATGTGAAATCATAAATGAGACATAATCTTCTTTCTCATGCCCATGCCATTGTTTGTGTGTGTACACACACACACACACACACATATATATACACATACACACACACGCGCACAGAGAGAGAGAGAGAGAGAGAGAGAGAGAGCTCCCTCTCTGTACCACTTGAGGAAGTGACCATTTAATCTCTTAATATTCTAGTAATGAGTGGTACTGCCAAAACTAACTCCTCTCTACAAACTCTCTGTGATTGCATGAGTGGTGCAATCTTTGTTCTCATTAAAAACATTGAAGTGCTGGACACTATATCGGCCTTCAACACTTATCTCCCCCACACTCTGCATGTGTGTGTTTTAGTTCATCACTTCCATTTTCTTGATTAGATAAGAAGTGAAATTGACACTTTTGCACAGCAAAACATCTTACTGAATATATATATTGCTATTAGGGAGTTTAATGTGAAGAAAATGAATGCCATTCTAGGGGTGCAGAATCACATATAAAAGTCCCTGCCATTTTTTGTGATTATTTTCTGCTCACATTGCAATTGGCATTTTTATATCCTATAAGTAATCCTTTGAGCCCCTTAATTGCTAAGGCTCCATTTGAAATAGAAAAATGTTTACAGATGGAATAGAAGTTAAATGCGGTAGTGGGGTGGAACTGTGAGTCACATATTAGGATAATGGAATACTTTGAACATATTTAATGAGAAAGTGACATTCTTTATTCAATTTGGAGCCTAAAGAAATGGCTATGGTTTATAATTTCTGGAACTCCAGGAAAGGACTTTGTGTGGAATATTTATGTCAAAACAAGAATGATTGTGTATATGAACAGAATAATTTTGAACTCAATAAACAACAAAAACACTGCGACCCATGATGTTTTCTGCTTCATCCACCTCACCCACTCTGCCACAATAGAGCATAGGATTCCATCTAACTCTACATCCAATCACAGCATGCCTCTCTCAGTCAATAAACCCTCTGTCTATAACTCAGATGAACAGAGGATGCAGTATAGGGCTAGATCTCTCAAGCTTTGTGACATGTACACTCTGTGTGCAAACTCACGAGTACACAAGGAAGAACTTTGGTGATGGCAACTACCATATATAAAATAAAGCACACTTTGCACAGAAAGGGGGCACTTTGTACAAACATCCTGCTGCCCTCAAAACACTTACAAGAAATGTGTTTTGTTAACACTCATCTTGTCAGAAACCCTACAAGTACTGTACCTCAGAAAATTAAGACACCAACACCCTGCTAGAATTTCCACTCCATTACCCCAAGTGGAACTGCATTACACCTGGAATTTCCACTCCTCCACCCCAAGAATGATGTACCTCATGGGCACATCCCTGTAAGTGCAGGGAATACTGAACCTCCAGCATGAATACTCTACATGTCTCCCACATGTCCTCCTCCCCACATCAAATGTGTTTTGACTATGAACTAGATTGGCTAACCACATGAGACCTATGCTGTTCCACAGGGCTCGGGCTCTATAGAATGCCTCAGTATTCCCAATGTATGGGCTGATGTGTTGGATAGGTGACTGTGGGATGACAAATGCACCCTGACTTGTCTTTTTCCTTTTTCCTGTTGTGGCCAGCTGGTTACAGAACTGCTCTCTGATATACTGTATGAAATGTGAGATTCAAGACCACTCTTCCCTTTAACAGGGTTTTCCAGATGTTGTTAACTACAATTCCCATAATCCTCAGCCAAAGGCCATTTGCAGCTGGAGATGCAGGGAGCTGTAGGGAGCTGTAGGAAGGAGAGCTGGTCTTGTGGTAGTAAACATGACTAATGCTAAGTAGGGTCCACCCTGGTTGCATATGAATGGGAGACTAAATGTGTGAGCACTGCAAGATATTCCCCTTAGGGGATGGAGCCACTCTGGGAAGAGCAGAAGGTTTTAAGTTCCCTGGCATCTCCAAGAAAGGGATGAGAGAGATTCCTGTCTGCAACCTTGGGAGAAGCCACTCCCAGTCTGTGTTGGCAATACTGAGCTAGATGGACCAATGGTCAGACTCAGTAATATATGGCAGCTTCCTATGTCCCTAGTCATCAACATCTGGGAATCCCTATTACAGTGGATATTGTTGAATACCTGCTCGCTCCTCATATTTTACTTCAGACATAGGTAGGATATTGACAATAATTATCACCCTTTTTGAATGTTATTGTTTTAGGTGGTTACCATTCAGGATTACCTTGGCCACAGAGCACTTCCAAAAGAGAAAGAACCAGCGACTCACAGAAACTGAACTGTTCTATTCATATGGATGATGTGATCAACACTATGGAAGAACATGATACAAGGTTATGAGAAGTCGTATTTTGCCTTAAAGAGGCAAATAACATGCTCAATTGCAAGAAGTGTCAGTGAATGGTCCAATGCATACACTTCTTGGGACATGCCATTGATGACATAAATCATCATCCTGAGAAATGAAAGACAATTGAAATATTTCCCACCCTTAATTCCATCACAGTCATATGTCAGTTCTTGGGGACTGAGAATTTCCTGAAGGGTTTTTGTTTGTTTGTTTTTGTTTTTTTGCTTTACCTATCAGGTTCAGTGATATTTACATGTACACAAGAAATTAAAGTTACACAGTTTCATCTTCAAGTTTCACCCATTAAAACTGTTATGACCTAAGGAATCTGTAACCATGGATGTCTGCAATAGCATTTTCAAAACAAGCAGCTGCAGTGGTGGGATATGTAGAATAATAAAGACAATCTTTCCTTCCTTTCCCCCCTTCCTTTCCCCCCTTCCTTCCTTCCTTCCTTTGTTGGGGAAATTTTAACATGAGTGGAGTATGCAGTCAGAAGCACTCTTACCCCTGGAATTCCCCCTGGCTGAAGTCCAGGGCCTCCACACCCCCTGGCCCCCCCAAATCCTCTTTAGTCTTCCTGGGTGGTGTGATTACCATGCTGCACCACTGGCCCGCACTTTGCCGGGTGGCTGAGTATGATTGTGACTTGTGCCAGGTGCTTTAGAGACAGAGGGTGGGGGAGTGGGGAAAGAAATATGTGGGATGGGAATATGTTAAGTTGTGTGTTTAAATGTTTCTGCTAATGCACATTTGCATAAATATACCTGTTATATATTTTTACATTCTTGTAAGTTCAGTTGCTGTTTGTGCCCACAAAACCCAACATGTTAAAAATACTGCATATATGTATCACGGTGTGTGTGTGTGTGTGTGTGTGTGTGTGTGTAGGGGGATGATACTTAACTTGTGGGGGGGGCGGGCTCCAAAATTACCTAGGTGCACCTCTGTATGCAGTCACTATGCTTAGCAGATAGGAATATAGATATACTACTAAAAGGGCCTGCAGTTCACAAACATTCCATATCTCTCTTTGACTCTAGTCGTTGGGTATCTCTATGAGGTATCATTCCCCATGCTTTCCAATGGGAGAGTTAGCCTGACTGAGAGTTTACCCTGGCTGAAGTCTGGAACCTACACGGTATTTATTTATTTATTCATTCATTCATTCAATTTTTAATACCGCCCTTCTGAAATGGCTCAGGGCAGTTTACAATTAAAAACAGAAATCATTAAAAACAATTAAAACAAAAATACAAATATGAACAACAATTTAAAAACATCTTTAAAAAAACAATTAAACTATCAGAATAATTAAAACCCTGAAAACCAGGTTAACGTTAAAACAATTAAAACTAATTAAAAACCCTGAAAGGCCAGGCCAAACAGATGGGTATTAAAGGCTCTCTTGAAGGTCAGTAAGGAATTAAGAGTACGAATTTCTGCTGGGAGTGCGTTCCACAGCCTGGGAGCAGCCACAGACAGGTATGTTTCTGTCTTTTGTAGTTTGGTCTAGGAGTTTATTATTTTATTTATTATTTTATTTAACACACTTCTATACCGCCCAAAACTCACCTCTCTGGGCAGTTTACGACAAACAAACAAACAAACAAACAAACAAACAAACAAACAAAAAGCTAAAACATTAGTTAAAATAAATGACAACAAACAAACTTAAAACAGTAGTTAAAACAAAATAAACAACATAGGAAGCTGCCATATACTGAGTCAGACCACTGGTCTATCTAGCTCAGTATTGTCTTCACAGACTGGCAGTGATTTCTCCAAGGTTGCAGGCGGGAATATCTCTCAGCCCTATCTTGGAGAAGCCAAGGAGGGAACTAGGAACCTTCTGCTCTTCCCAGAGCGGCTTCATCCCCTGAAGGGAATATCTTGCAGTGCTCACACTTCTAGTCTCCCATTCATATGCAACCAGGGCAGACCCTGCTTAGCTAAGGGGACAAGTCATGCTTGCTACCACAAGACCAGCTCTCCTCTTCTAAACACAGTAAAAGTTAAAACATTACAACAATTTACATTTTTAAAACAACATTTTAAAACAGTGATAAAACTGTTAAAACAATATTTAATTAAAAGCCTTGGTCTTTAAAGACTTTTTAAAAGTTGTCAGCGGTGGGGAGGTGAGTGAGCTAATCTTTTCCTAGCTCTATGAGGCTTCATGAGCCACCTGATGGCACAGCAGGGAAGTAACCTGCCTAGAGAGCAGGAGGCTGTTGGTTTCAAATCTCCATTCGTGTGTTTCCCAGAATATGAGAAATTCCTATTCCTATATTGGGATGCAGCAATATAGGAAGATGCAGAAAAAAATCATCTCATATTGCGTGCAGGCACTGTGTGTGGATTCTGATAAGTGATTGTCTTTTGGACATTTTTTGACTATGTTTGAAAAGTGTGTTCTGTATTGGGAGGAACAGATTATTACTGTGTGCCTTTACTGTGCTTCTGCAGTGTTTTTCAAGGCAGGGTTGCAAAATGCATTGTGCTCTTTGACTGCAGCTTTTCTGGCCATAGGGAACAATGGGGAGAGTTTAAAAAAAAACCACCACCATGGTACCTCCAAGGAACATCAAAGTGGGTTGTGATGTTACCACCCAACCCACTTAAGAAATGAACAAATGGGTGATTTTAAACAAATTTTTAACCTTTTCCCCAAATCTCCATAGATCTGGGTCTCTAGGACCCACACGCAAATAAAGAAACCATGACAGCAGAACCTGCAAAAAACAAAGGTCTTTTATATAGATTTAAGATGATTCTCCATGTACAAACTAGCTATCAGATCTCCATGAACAGATCATAATTTCAACCACTAAGGGTCACTATGAAACTGTACTATTGTTCTGTGAAATGTTAGGTAGACATCATGTTCTGAAATATACTTACAGGAGTATCTTGAAATATAGGGAATTTAATAACTCTTTTGTGAGTTATTAATGTACATATTAACATAGTCCATTACTGGGATGAATCTGCAAACAATATTAGCAAGGCAAAAGTTCATTAAGCATGATTCAGACACCTCCAGAACAGTGTTCTAATTTTTTTCATCTGTGTGCGGAATGAGTTTTGTTTTGGGTGGCAGTATCAAGGCAGTGTGTGTGTGCACATGTCAATTCAGAGTGGGGCTTTCCTGATTCAACCTGAGCAGGACCTCAAATTGACTGAGCAGACACCAAAAAAATGTGTGAGCACGCACACACACATATACCTTAGAGGGAACACTGCTCTAGAGGCAAGGTGACTGAGGAATAATGAGATTTTAAAATGTATAACTTTGGGAAACATGTCTCCCAACTTTTTGCTACTACAAGTAAAGTTATAATTAAAAAACATAGTGCAGAGCAATGGCATGGTTGCCATAGCTTTTACCACAAGATGAATATATAAAGCTATGGCAGTAGTCAGCCTGCTGCAATTTTTATTGCAAACAAATAGAAGCTGATCCCCAATTATCTATCAGATTCATTCATGTGATTGTTTGGTAGCCCCTTCTCTGGAGATACTTCCTACAAAGAAAGTACACTGAGGAAAAATGAAAAGATGGATTTGTTCTGCTGCATTTCAATGAAATATAGCTTTGGGGATCTTTTCAAGACACAAAGTAAGCAATACATAAAAAAATGTTTAACTTAAATTTGATTAACGTTGTTAGTCTCATTTTACATTGCATCTTTTTATTAACGTTGTGAGTTGCCCCAAGCAGTAGTGTACTGGAGGGGTGGGGTACAGATGTTTTGAATAAATAAATAATAAATATACCATTCAGTCATGTACATAGCTATATATGCCAATGATTCCCAAACTGTGTGCCAGTATACACTAGCAAGACAGCTGAAGTATGTCTTGAAAAATTAATCCTCCATGTGAATGTGTTCAATATGGATCTATGTTTAAGTTCAGGCTGGGCTGGTTCAGGCAAGACTTCATCCACTGGCCGAAATATACATAATAAAGATAAGGGTGCACTGTGAGTGCACATGTGGCAAAGGAAAGGTGACCAGTTGTGCCAGGAAGAAGGACGTGCACGTTCATGGCATGCATGTGTCATTGTGTGTTCAAGCTGGTGGGCAAAGTATATCTCTGAACCAACCCCCTGTCATTTTATATGTTTTGATACAAAAGCTGATATGTATGATTGTCTTATGTAATACATAAATCTGCAAGGAATAGATGATATTTACCCATCATAATTCCTGAGACGAATCTCTAAATAAACTAACCAGTTTCACCTGAAGCCTCTGTCCTATGTTTGCTCCCATCAGTGAGCTAGGCTGAGAGAGAAGTGACTGGCCCAGAGTCATCCAGCTAGTATCATGGCTGAATGGGGATTTGAACTCTGGTCTCCCCGGTCCTAGTCCAGCACTCTAACCACTACACCACGCTGGCTCTCTACACCATGCCACTTTCCAACAGGTTTCATTGATATGCTCCTTGAAGCAGGGAGGCTCTATGCAGCACTGATTCTACCTTGCTCTGTCATCATATGGGCATCCGTATCATCCCGAGGGAGAAGGGATATACCGGGATTCTCTGATGCAATCCACTACACCAGCTGACAGGTGCAAGGAAATCCCCGAAGCCTTACCATTGCCCAGAAAGCACAGTCATCCTTGCTCCATGACTAAGTGGGCTGCCAGGAGATGCCAGTAGGTAATATTAATCAGGCTTCCTTGCAGTGGTAAGGAGAATGCCTGCCTATTGTTCTGGGAGCAGATCAAGAAAATACACTTCTAGCACATCCTACCTTAAAGCCCACCTTTTCCATGAAGTCTATGGCACACAGCCTTGTCAACACACTCTACTGCAACTAAGCTTGTGTAAAAATCATCACACTTGGTTTCAAATTTGATTCAGCTTACCTGTCCTCCCCTTCCCCTTTCTCATGAATTTTTTCTAGATAGCGAGCTCCTTGGGGTAGGGCCTGTCCTCTCATCTCTTGTAAAGTGCAATAAGCATGGATGGCTTTTTAATAAATTAATAACGATCAGCATCTTAGTGTGGTGCTGACTGCCAAGCCTGCCTCCAGTGTTGATCTGGAAACAGCTGTGCAGCACCACATACCGAATGCTTAGAAAACACAGTACTGAGGCTTGCCTCTGGTTACTTTCATTCCCTTCTCTTCAGAGGCACTATTTAAAACTCAGCAGGGAAGGGAAGAGATTTCAGCGGCAAGATTCTCATCGAGGTTTAAAGGCTTCTCTTGAATATACCCTTGGATGTATTCAAGAGTGACTTGTGAGCAGAGGCGTTCTTACCCCTGGACTTCCAGGCTTAAGTCCAGGACCTCCCCTCCACACACCCTGCCCCCCCATCCTCTTTGGACTGTCCCATGTGGTGTGGTCATTGCGCCACCAGCCTGCACTGCGCTAGGTGTCCAAGCATGACTGTGACTTGTGCAGGGTGGCCGTGTATGACCCCTGCTTTAGAGACAGAGGGGAGAGTGAGGAAAGAAATAAGTGGGATGGGGAGAGGACTAAGCCCTCTCTCCCCACACACCACCTTGAGGTGCTTCACTTTGATCATGTGAAGCGTGTGTGTGTGTGTGTGTGTGTGTGTGTGTAGGAGAATGATGCTTAACTTACAGCTGGGGGGCGCAGGCTCCAAAAACCTTTAGGTCCAGGTTCTATAATTAACTAGGTGCACCTCTGCTTGTGGAAAATGTACATTCATTTTTTAACGACCAAAAAAGAGAGAGATACTAGTAGGGTCAATTTGTTTTATGTTTTATTTGTTAGAAGATAAATGACAATTTAAAGCTGCTAACTGGGCAAAGAGGAAGCTTTTAAAACAGTGGCTGATATTTAGCAAGTTGAGAGCAACTGTCCCTATTTAACCCACATAGAGTCCCTCAAAGTGGTCGCTGCTGTTGTCTGCCTGGTTTCTTTGTAGACTGTGAGCCCCTTTGGGACAGAGAACCAGCTTCTCATTCCTTTTGTGATTCTTTACACTGCATGTATTTTTGAAAAGCAACATATACATATGAAGACATCAATAATACAAGTGAGTAATGAAGCACTTACCATTTCATTTCTTCACTCATTTTTGCTGCCATTCATGTCCATTTCCTGTTGCTCTGAAATGGGAATCATGGGCTTTGATGAAGTCATCCAGGATCAGCATGTAAAGAGAGAGCCGCAGGGGGCCAAGAACAGAGAGGCACCCAATGTAATGGGAAACAGAGATTACCCCAATGGTAAGAATGAAAGGGGAACTCCCCTCTGTTGAAATCTTGAAACAAAATCTTATGTACAAAGGCAACCATTTGAGGACAGAGTCATGGATACCTATAGCACAGAGCAGTGAATCTTCACTGTTTTTCAAGCAGGGGCCACTGTGGCAAAAAAAAACAAAACACCCTTCCGTCTGAGAGCTACTCCCCACTGTGCTAACCTCCATGCAGCACTGCACTTTTCTCAGTGCTCAAAGGGCCCTTTAAGTGGGACAGAGCCCTCTCTTAAGAGCTCTAAGGGGATAATACTGGGAAGGGATACACTTCCTGGTAGGGATATGCAGAAACCAGGCAGTTTCCAGTGTTCTGAGCTCAGAACAGAATGTCCTTCAAATGAAGGGCCTGTTCCGAGCCCAGAATGAAATGACTCCTTTCTGACTCGGAACACTCGAAACGTTCTGAGTGCCATTTGGGACTCCTAAATGGCACTCTTCTGGCCTCTGCACACGTGCGACAGCCATTTGCGTGGTCAGCACCACTACACAAATGGTTGCTGCACATGCGCAGAGGCCAGAAGAATGCCATTTGGGAGTCCAAAATGACGCTCAGGACATTCCAAGTCGGAACGGGGTTGTTCCATTGTAACAACTGACTCGACCGGTCTAGAAGTAGTAGAAGTATGAGAACAGAATAGAGACATTTTGATTTGGCTGAAAGATCACTGGTGATTTTTTGAGGGCTATTTCAGTAATCGGTAGGGTGGGGTATAAGCTAGATTGGAAGGGTCACAATCAGAGTTGGAGGGGGAAAGGTCTGGGCAGCAGGAGTAAGCAACACAATCCAGTTTCCCTCCAGGAGTTTGGAGGGAAAGGGCAGACTGGGTATTAGTTGGAGAGAGAGGATGGTTATACAACCCTGACATGAATTATCAACAGCTGCAGCATATTGCATATGTTTTAATTACGTCTAACAAATGGGTCAAAGTGATTGAATTAAAAACATCAAATCATATTTAAAGCCCACAATATAAAGCATTTCAAAGAGCATTGTAAATGTGGCTTAGGTCCTCTTTGAAGTGAATCATTCTTCCCCACCACACATGCCATGCTGACATAATTAATGTCCATCTCAAAGGATACTATATATTTTCAACATTGCTACCGATTGGACCTTAATGCACTCCCTTCTAAGTACTATTTGTTAATGAAATATTTATGTTGCGCTTTCTCTGCTGTTAAAAAAAAATTCATACTACCTCAATGTATTAGAGACTATTAAAAAACTGATTCCTTGTTGTTGGATTTCCAACAGGAAATAATTCATTTAAACTCAATTGATTTTTTGGGGAAGAATTTTTAAGTCTACTTTACATTATTTATTGTTATTTAGCATTGTATGTCTGAATTAATCATGAACATACTCCCAAACTTTAGCAGAGGCTATGGTTCTCATGATACTCCAAAGGGTCTTGAACTGAATTAATGTCTCAGTATTGTTGAGACAATTCATGCAACAACATTTCCTGTATTGGACTGTTTTGCTGGACCATTTAATATTTGTGATTAGCAAAATATATATTGTTAGGAAGAGCTTGTAAATTGCAAGCATCCAAGAGGTGAGTGCAATATGTCTGTGCATTCTGTAAATAAAGGAAGACATCCATCCCTCATCGAATTTCTCTCAAAGAGAACCAAGCCATCCAGGATCAGGAATGGAGGAGCAGGTTTGCCCTTGCCACAACAATGTCCTCTACATTTCCCTATAGCAGGGACAGGCAAATTTTGGTTCCCCAGCTGTTGTTGCCTACAACTCCCATCATCCCCAATCACAATTTATTTTGGCTGGGGATGATGAGAGTTGTAGTTCAACAACAGCTGGAGAGCCAAGACTGCCTACCCCTGCTCTATAGGAACGAATGGTAACCATTCACTTACATAGAAAGACAAAAGGAGCTTACTTGAGAACACCATTGGAGAGAGTCTAATCAGGCTTCTTGGCCCCAGTGACTCTAACCACCGAGAATCATATCACACTGCTTCACTTCTTCATCTCCATAGCCCCATCCTGGGTTCTACTTCTCTGTCACTTTAGAGTTTGAATAATGGAACATGGAAGCTAGATGATCAGTCGTTTGATAGAGCAATAGATCAATAGATAGTTGGTTTGCCTAGACAGGCATTATTCACAGATTTTAGATGGGCAGTATGATCACTCTCAGTTCACTCTGAGTTTCTACCCATCTGAACACAGATGGGTATACACACAGAGTGAACTACCCTGGAATTAGGGTCATGCAAAGCCCTCACTGGAGATCTGGTTGCCCTCAGCAGAGCTCCTGCCCCACTCCTAGAACCATCTCCATCGTCCCAGGAACAGAGGTGACATTGTGTCAAGGCCAAACTCTACCTTTGGAAATGGTGTGCTTGCTTGGGGCTGCTTCAGGCCTCCTTCCCAATTGTTCTACACAGGAGTAGTAGGGGGAGGCCTCTCAGGTGCCAGTTTTGGATCAAGGCCAACTTTGGAACCAGGAAGGGGTGGGGCTCCTCCTGGCACCTATATAACCCCTCCATTTGGTGCTAGCCTTTGCTGGGCCAACAGGTCCTTGACTGAGCTGCTGTCCTGCTAGACCTGGGCACAGACAGGTGGCTTTTAAAAAGATTAGATCTGCCAACAGCCACTAGCCATGACTGCTAAACAGAACTTTCATGTTCAGAGGCAGTGTATTGGGTGCCGGGGACAAAGGAGAGGGATGTTGTCTTCATGCACTGCTTGTACACATCCCAGATGTGTTTGGCTGACCACTGCTGCATTAAGACAAACCTCCTTGTTCTCAGCCCAACTCACACCAAAGAGTTTTTCAGGAGGCACCAGGACTTGGCTCTAGAACAGTGTTCCCTCTAAGGCATGCACATGTACACACACTCACACAGTCTTGGATATCCGCTCAGTTAATTTTATATCCTGCTCAGGTTGAATCGGGAAGGCCCCACTCTGAATGCACGTGCACACACATTGCCTTGATACTCCCACCCAGAATAAAATTCATTCTGCACACCGATGGGGGAAAAATGAGAGAACACAGGTCTAGATCAAGTTCTACCCAACCTGTGGTACTCCAGATGCTGCTGAACTACAATGCCCATAATCCCCAGCCACAATGAATTGCAGCTGGGGATGATGGGAGTTGTAGATCAGCAACATCTGGAGTACCAGTTTTGGGAAGCCCTGGTCAAGAGTTATGCTACAAGAGACCAAAGAGAAAATGGACCAAAGAGAAAAGGCACAGGTATTTAGCCCTACATGTCGTAAGATGGAAACAGAATAATAGGCCTTTAGTCCTATCAAGTGGGGAAGTTCCTATGCTCAAAAATTAATTAATTAACGAAGTATTTTTGTTTGGAAGATCTTATACTGAAAGATGTCACACTGAGAATTATTTACTGTTGAACATATAGGCAGCTGAAAAAAGTGACACCAGTGAGTTTTGGAATTGGGGGGATTCAGAAAGAAAATTCCCAGTCCCATTGTGAGTCAAGTCCAAACTGTCTCCAAAGTTCGGGCCAAGCTTATAATGAGCTTGCTGCCAACTCTCTCTGTCAAACCCCTGCCAAGTAAACTAACCCTTGAGAAGGAGAGGGGAATCAGCAGTGGGGAAGACTAGCTGGTGACAGGATAGGCTTTGCAGGCCTCATCCTTAAGGCCTGGACACTCCTGTTGTCTTTCACTGCCAGGTTATATGGATGCTACAGTTTCCAATGCTACCCAGCTCTAAAATTAATTTAGAGTTCTTGGAGAAAGGCTGGTGGGGGGTGGAAACAAAGTAATTGAGAAGCATGATACTACAGCTTATTTTGGCAGACCCAACAATTCTCTGGAATCACAGTTGCAGTTTTGTAACAGATCACTTCACAAAAGGTACTGCGATATGTGCCATATATCAGAGATAAAGAGAAAGCTAATGTACAATCGCTAAGCAGCCACTAAGCTATCTGGTACACTAATATACAAGAATCCCAATTTCCTGCAGCAAGTCTTGATGCTTTCCACCCCTGATTGTAACAGAATGAAAAATGTTAGGGAGATTAAATTGATTTTGCTGCTTTTTCTTGAAAGCCTAAATGCTCTCCCCTCTTTCTCTCTCCCTCTTCTTTGGCACTCAATTGGTTCCCATTATAGATAGTAGGAATTAGGAACCACCTTGAGAGGAGATTATTATGCAATGTCTGCACCAGAGCTATGTTGCTCTATTGTGCAATCTGCAGATTTCATAGGTCATGCTATGAAGACATTGCTAAAAAGGATTTTCTTTTTTGACCATGTCCAGATATACCAGATCCCCAAGCCTTAGCCACATACTAAGATCTTTCAACAATCATCTGGGAGTGTTTTGGGGAGGGAAAAACACCTTCCCTGATTCTCACAGACAATCAGAACCTCTGTGGCTCTGCCAATACACCCTGCAGATGATTACGTCAGCAGAGAGTGTGAAACACAGAAGGTCCTTCTGATCCCAAGAGAACTTTCCCAGCATGCATTGCATGACCAGGAGATGGGAAACCCCCTGAAGTCAGAAGAAGTGCTCTGAAGGAGCAGGAGGTGGGCCCAGCCCTATTCGAGCCATTGCTAGTATGGGACTATAGAGTGTGCTGTGCAGAGTGGCACATTCGCAGATAGCAGCCTCTGTAGCTGCAACTCTCTCTCACAAACATGGCAGCCAGGAGCTGCAGAGAAAGAGAAGTGATGACTCATGAACAAACACCGAGGTTGGATAGCTCATTTTTTCATCCTACCTCAGTAAAAGCCCAGGTACAGGATCTGAGCTACCCACATTGTAGTGGGCCGAGTTGGAGGGCTTCCCATGGGTTCTCTTGATGGGCATTACTAGTAGGGATGTGCAAGGATTGTGGTTCAAGCACTTTTGGGGCAGGGGTACTGGGAACATTTTTTAAAAAGGAGAGCAGGTCCTTACCTGCTCTCCACCGACCCATGCAGCTTCCTGCTGGCGTGGCACACGTCCTTAGAAGCCCCACATGGCTTCAGCATGAACATGGCATCTGTGCATGCATGGGTGCTATTTGTGTGGTCAGCAATACCATGCTGACCACACTAATGGCACCTGAGCATACACTGACACTATGTGCATGCTAATGCCACATGGGACCTCTAGGGGGACACACCACCCCAGCAGGAAGCTGCATGGGGTGGCAGAGAGCAGGTAAGGACCTGTTCTCCTTTTTGTTAAAGTTCTCAGTCCCCCTGCCCCAAAAATGTATGAGCCATGGTTCGTGCACATCCCTAATTACTATTTTTTATTTATTTAACATATTTTTATACCGCCAAAAACTTACGTTTCTGGGCAGTTTACAAGAAGATAAAACCAACATTAAAACATTAGTTAAAAACAAAAACAAGAAAATTAAAATATGACAATTTTTTTAAAAAAAAATATTCTAAAACAACATTAAAAACAATCAAAACGGTATCAGTTAAAAGCCTGGGTGAACAGGTGTGCCTTTAAAGATTGTTTAAAAATTGTCAGAGATGGGGAAGCTCTTATTTCACTAGGGAGCGCATTCCAAAGCCTCGGGGCAGCAACAGAGAAGGCCCGTCCCTGAGTAGACACCAGATGAGCCGGTGGCAAATGCAGACAAACCTCTCCTGATGAACTCAATGGGTGTTGGGGTTCATAACGAAGAAGATGTTCTCTTAAATACCCAGGGCCCAAGCTGTTTAGGGCTTTATAGGTTATAACTATATATATATATGCCCATCATGAGAACCTTGTATTTTGCCAGGAAACATATTGGCAGCCAGTGTAATTCCTTCAATACAGGAGTAATATGGTCTCACCTAGATGACCCAGAGACCAACCTGGCTGCCACATTCTGAACCGACTGTAGTTTCCAGACTACGTACAAGGGCAGCCCCACATAGAGCGCATTACAGTAGTCCAGTCTGGAGGTTACCAGCAGATGTACCACTGCTTTGAGGTCATCTATCTCAAGAAACGGACGCAGCTGGCGTATCAGCTGAAGCTGATAGAAGGCACCTCTGGCCACTGCCTCAACCTGGGACACCAGGGAGAGATTTGGATCCAGAAGCACCCCTAGTCTACGTACCTGTTCCTTCTGGGGAGGTGTGACCCCATCCAGAACAGGCAGATCAAAATCATCTCCCGAGTTTCGATCCCGCACAATAAGTACCTCCGTCTTATCTGGATTCAGTCTCAGTTTGTTATCCCTCATCCAGCCCATTACCGACTCCAGGCAGGCATTTATGGAGGTTATGCCCTCTCCCGATGATGCTGACATGGAGAAATAGATTTGGGTGTCATCAGAATACTGATAACACCCTGCACCAAATCTCCTGATGATCTCTCCCAGTGGTTTCATGTAGATGTTAAACAACACCGGAGACAGTACAGAGCCCTGAGGGACACCATACACAAGTTCAGATTTTGAAGAACAACAGACTCCAAGGGTCACCATCTGGAACCTGCTCGAGAGGTAGGAGCGGAACCACTGCAGAGCAGTCCCTCCCACTCCCAAGCCCTTCAGACACTCCAGAAGGATACTATGGTCGATAGTATCGAAAGCCGCCAAGAGGTCCAAAAGCACCAACAGAGTCACACTTCCTCTGTCAATTCCCAGTTGTAGATCATCCATCAGGCTGACCAAGGCAGTCTCCAACCCAAAGCCAGCCCAGAAGCCAGTTTGAAAAGGGTACTAGCTGTGTTTGCTGCCCCCTACCTCCAAATCTTGGTTGTGTGAATGTTTGTTTGTTTGTTTGATTGATTGATTTATATACCCCCCTTCCGAAATGGCTCAGGGTGGTTCACAGCATGATAAAAACAATGAAAACAAATTAACAATTAAAATCAAACAATTAAAACACAATACAACCAATAAAACAGCTAAAAGCCCTGAAAATCAGGGCAATCAAAATCAGTAGGCACAGAACAGCAAGAGGAGAAGGATATTTTTGAACTAAATAGAATTAGAACATTGAACATATACCGGGAGTAAGATCCCCATATGGAACTAAGTAAGAGAGAGAGAAAGAGAGAGAGAGAGAATGCATACAAGCAGTATTTGAGATATATACACTGAGGCTGTTCTCACAATTACTGAGAAGAGCCTCTAGGGCAGGGGTGGGGAATCTTGGCCCTCCAGCTGTTTTTGAACTACAACTCCCACCATCCCCAGCCACAATAGGCTGGGGATGATGGGAGTTGTAATTCAACAACAGCTGGAGGGCCAAGATTCTCCACCCCTGCTCTCGGGGGTTAGTGGGGAGAGCGGGCTTAGCCCGCTCTCCCTGCACATGAGCAGCAGTCTGCTCTGGGGGGCCACAGCAGCCGCCCAAACAACTGCTAGCTCTGTCACAGAACTGCCTGGGGCTGGGGAGTTTGGGAGCCGCGTGGCCCCCAGAAGCTCCAGCATGCCCTGCGCGTGCACGGGGGGCATCCTGGAGAGACCCCCAAGCCAGGAGGCTGCTTTTCAGCCTCCCAGCCGGGGGTCTCCTCGTGAGTTGCTGTGGCGTGGAGCCGCGCCGTGGCAACTCATGATCCGTTAACCCATTAAAGGGCGGGCTATTGATTAATCTGTTAAGGGGCAGGCTACCTAAGCTGGCTCGCCGCTTGTAAGCCACTGGGCTCGCCTGCGAGCCCGGTGATTTACACGTGCAGCAAAAAATCGGTCTAGGCTCTCTTTGCCCGATTTTTGCTGCTCGTGGGAATAGCCTCATTGAGTTTTAATCTTTGTCTCTGATGGCTGCTATGGGGTTATATACTGATCAAATCAGGGGCTGCATATGGTTCCATAGTCCACACTGCCCTGCCAAGTGTCAGATATGGATGCTCTGGAAGGGCCTCAGTGTTATAAGTGCCTGTGCAGTAGCCATCCAACCTCTGTCCTATCGGCCAGTGCCTTTAAAATTCTCTCTGACCTAGTCAGAAGCATTGTGGGACGCTCCAGGAAGAGAAAGCTGGGGCAGAAGATGGGTGTCAACGCTTTAGCACCCAGGCCCCATGCAGAGATGCAGAAGATAAAAGAGGCATGGGGAAGAACCCCAAAGCCAGCCACAGATAGCCACGGCAAGCTATAGCCCGAAGGTGAGAAATTAAAGTGTTAAGCTGGTCTAAGGACCGTAATAAATTTACTACTACTACTACTGAAGGTGAGGAACAAGCATCAAAGCTTCTCAGCTGTAGTATTAAGAGACCCGAGATAAAGGTGGGGTGCCTGAAAGCAAAGGCCATCTCCTTGGGTGATGGGCATGTTTGTGAGGTATGGCCTTTCTGAGACCCTACCCAGGGGTGCAGCAAGGTTGAAGTGGGCCCTGGGACATTAAGTGAAGATGCCTTCTTTTTCAGAGAGGCATGGGTGGGGTTGGGACAAAGAGCAAATTGTTACCCAGATGGTGGCCCCGCCTCTGTCAGGGCTCAGGAACATTTGTAGCTAAGCTCCTGGCCCTACTTAACATTTATAACCTACTTTTCTTCAATGGAGAGCACAATACATACGATTCCCAGGCGTTCATCCATCCAGGCACTGACCATCAGGAAGGTTGCTGCATCAGGTGCCTAATTTCAGAACATGCTCTGGAATATGGTTAAACACATGTACACAGAGCTTGCTGAAATCTCAGAAACCAGAGCGGTACCTGTTATTGATTTCAAAGTTACTGGAAGCAGAGGAGTTTCAGTGCCTTCCCTATCTTAGCTTTCACTATCCAACCGTGCCTACACTATCCAACCATGCCTATAAAAACAGAATATTATGCATATTAATTTATAACAATTATGGTTTACATTTGATTTTTTAAAAAATTATTTTAAGTTTGTGGAATTATGCAAAATACAATAAAATGTGCACATGTTCTCAGTCTGAATCTTAAACATCAATCACCAAAAGCAATTTGTGTTGGTGCAGAATTTTATTTATCAGCACAGAAACACAGAATATACACAGCCTGTTTATAGTTTTCTGGATTGCTGTGCAGAATCAGTTTAGTATAGACTGGAGTAACTCAAAGGGTGGCTAAACTAAGTCAAGATTTTTAACCCCTATACTGTACTTCCTTCTGGAACCAATGCCTTAAAAGATGCAGAAAATAATTTAGGGCACACAATGCAAAACATCCCATTTTAGGGATTAAGCTAATGGTGAGGGAGGGAATATTTCAATTTAATATTGTAGCAGCTAAAAGCCTTTGTCTCAGAGCAAGCTCCCGTGAGGGGAAGCAAAAATGCTGAATCATCCCTGCTGAGCTTTCTGGCAAAGGCTACTCCTAAAACTTTCTTTTATTTTTGGTAGGCTCAACAGTGGCTGCCACCCCCTACTCTCTGTTACAGAGCTTGCGCCTCCCTGGGCTTGGGGTGGAATTCCCAGGGAAAACTCTCTTTATTTTGCTACTGGAAAAGAACAAAAATCTTCCATGTGCAAGCCTACACGTGGTGAGAAAACTGATAGCTGTTGACTGCCTGAAGAGACATGTTTGCACCACAGAAATCCCCCTTTTAGCCCCCCCAATTCCTGAGTTAAAGACCCACTCCGAGAGGCTTGAAAAAGAAAAGAACAAAAAGAAAAACAGCTTTATTCAAGTAGCACAGTCTGCTTCCGTCTGAGGCTTTCTCAGCTTTTAGTTACAGATAAAAATACTCAGTAGGTTACAGGAATACTTCAAAAAGCAGATGTTGGGGCGGCACGCTTTAAAAATCATGGTTACCCAGTTTCAAGGAACAGGTATGTAGGGAAATACAAAAGCACCTTTAAAAGTTTACAGAGTCTTTTGCAATGCCCTGGCTGGACATTTCTTATTTTAGTTACATGACAGGTAAACAATCATAGAACAGTTTCAGGGATATACAAAGCACACACCGAAAAACCAGAATGTCTAACGCAAACTTTCCCCTAGACTAAATTTTTCGAAGCCAAAGCCCAGGCTTCCTTTTTCTTGAACTCACCCAAACCCCTGTGGAGAATTCAAGCCCCTGCAGTTCTATCTTCCAAGTGCTGCAGTCATCTTCCTGCAGCCATCCTCCATGGCCACATGTGACCTCCAGCCCAGGTTCTTCTAACAAAGAAACTCACCTCCATCCCAACAGCTCTCTAGGCCCCACGCACCTGGTGTTCTGATTGGCTGAGCCCTGGAGTTCACCAGCCTGTCAGTCAGGACAGGGTTCACTTCCAGTTAACTCTTTAGGGGAGGTCTCACGATCAGTGAGAAGAGCTTCTGGCGGGTTTGCGGGGAGAGCAGGGTTAGCTCACTCTCTCCACAGACAATCATGCCTGCAGCCCTGGGCAGCCAGATTGACTGCCCACATGACTACCAGCTCCATCACGGAGCCAATGGGGGCTGCAGAGATCAGGGGCCACATGGCCCCCAGAAGTCCCAGGATGCCCTGCGCAAGCGTGCAGGGCAGTCTGGGGGGACCCCGAGACTGGGAGGCTGGTTGCAGCCTCCCGGTCGGCGTCTACTCGTGTGTCATTGTGTGCCGTAGCGGCACACAAGCAAAAAAATGAGGTTAACTGAGCACTTGCTTCATTAACCTCATTTAAGGGGAGGGAGAATTAGGTGGGCTAGTGGTTCCTACAATCAGCAGAAAGTGGGCTAGGCTCCCTTAGCCTGCTTTCTACTGATCGTGGGAATAGCTTCTTTATGTTCATTTAAATCACACACTGTTACTCAGCTTTAGCCCCTAAGATGAGAGGTTAGACATCAGCTCAAATAAATAAGGGAACTGTGCACTGAGGCTGAAGATGGGAATGAAATGGGAGTTCTCACAGGCTGTGAAAACATTGTCAGGTTTCATAACCTTCTCCTCCTGCACTTAATGACCGCCTTGGGACACTGGGGAATTCCTTGTCACTTGTGCTAGATCAGTAACCATAATGACAGACTGACATGGAATGGAATGCAGAAAGAAGAGAAATCCAAATTTAGAGCTGCACTGAATTGTCACCGAGGAAAGGGAGATCCGCTGCATTTCTTTAAAAGCAAAATTTGAAAAGCAGCCTAATAGTTTGCAGCTAGGTGTCCAGAAAGAAAACACATCACACCTATATTTAGCATCAACACAAACTGCCTCGATTTTAACATTACTAAGCAACTGTGTGTATTCTATCCTTCTAAAAACAGTGCCATGCATTTAGGCAGCTAAAAACAGTCCTGGCAGGAATTACTAAATATTTTCTGTGTTTCAGTGCCATTTCAGCAGTTGCTTCAACACTTTAAGTGCCTTGACCTACATCTCTCTTCAGCACTCTCTTTAAATGCACCATCTTTGTATGCTGCCTAGTGACATAACAATGCATTAGCGTGGTTAATCAACCTAGAGAAGCACTTCTTCTGACATAGTGCATAAACAGGTCAGCCATGCCTTTGGTTAAGCTGAACCTTGCATTGAGGGGAAAAATCATTTGTTTTGCAGTGATTCATACATTCAGAAATTTTAAGGCCCAAAGGAATTACTTTAATCACCTGGTCTAACTTTCGGCACAACAGAACAGAGAAATTCCTCCTGCAATTCCAGATGAGGATCTCAAATCTGTTATGAGAGAGTCTATTCTGTATTCACAGCTTCCCTTTAGCATCTGCATAGATTGACCATTTACAGTGAATGCTAATTAATGGGTCATCAAAGCAGCAGATCACCTTGGCTTTTTAAATACTGAGTTCACATCATCCTTTACAAAGGGCCAGGCTTTGAAACTGGCTTGATCGTGCAGGGCTGGTGCCAAAACATCTGGAAAATACACAGTTTGTACTGTGGAGCAAAGGGTTATATTCTAGCTGGAAGAAGCAGTTCAGGAGACTTCAGGATACTCATGTTTTCTGGGCCTGGCACTGCCTGGGAGTGCTCCACACAGCAGGTTTTCTGCAAGGCTTACTGTGAACTCAACACTATTTTAAAAAAAAAAACACAAACCAATGCAAGAAGTGGGTTTTTTTAACCCTGGATATAAATCAGCTTGCAATCTAACAAGCAGTGAAAAACCCGAATCGTGTGTGAAGTGCTCCCTGATAGCTTGCAGGGACTTTGGAGTATATCTGCTGAATATATGAATGCACTCCTCCATTCCAGAGGAGATGTGGGCTAAAAGCCGGGTGTGGAAAACTGCCTGGTGGTTGCTTCTGCACCCCAGCATTACCTGTGCATCTTTAAATAAGCAGAATATTATACAGCAGCCTTTAAATCTCCAGTCTTCCAAAAGGAAACTGACCTTGTAGGACTGCCATGAGACTTTCCCCTCCCACGTGAGGATGTGAGGAAGGACAAAATAATACAATAAACACGCACTATATAAACGGAGGATGTTTCCAAGACCCAAACTATATAAGCAGAGGATGTTTCCAATCCAGCAGAGCATCATTTGCAGTCTTTAAAACAAAAAGGAAGCTGCCTTATACCATCCCAGATTATTGGCCCATCTAGTTCAGCATTGTTTACACTGACTGACCACAGCTCTTCAGAGTTTCAGATAAAGGGGTTTTTCTTTCCTAGTCCGACCTGGAGGTTTTTCACACGGAGCTTTTAAAGCCCTTTCGCTTGCATCTCCTCCAGAGTGGAGGGGGTGCATTCACATCTCGGGCAGATTTACTCGGAAGTCCCTGCAAGCTATCGGGAAGCACTTTACACATGATTTGGGTTTTTCACTGTGTGTTAGAGTGCAGCCCAATTTATATCCGGGGTAAAACAATCCACTTTTTGCATTGGGTTTTGGGGATAACTCCCGGTTCGCTGTAAAGCCTCCCAGAAAACCCGCGGTTAAGCCTGTTGTGTGGAGAACTCCCTGGAGTTGCTGGAGTTTGAACCTGGGGCCTTCTGTATGCAAAGCAGGTACTCTACTGCTAAGTTACTGCCCTCCCCTTAAGCAGCCCCTTTCCTTCAGGGCATGGCCAGCTCCAGCTTTGAGAGGGCTCTCAGCAAGGTGACCTCTGGGGCTCCTTACCTGGGTGGGCCCCTCTTTCCTGATCATAGTGGTGGGTGCAGGTTTATTTCATTCTCAGTGGGCCAGGAGTAGCAGCAACAGTGTTGCAGCAAGCTGCTGCTATCTGTGGTGTTTGTGGTTAATCCATGCCTTGATCCAGGCCAGCTTTTGAATGGGGTTTCAGTTACTTTTATTCCAGTCCTGGGTGCTTTCCAGATTGCACACTACCACAGTGTCACAACGTATCCCTTAAGTGTGCTTCCACACTGCCTGCATTGTCCCTGCGCTGTAAGCAAGATGCCGTTCACATTTCTGAGGCCTTCTTTCGGATTTTGTTGCTGCGTTGTAGCCCTATAACGTTGCATATGTGTCACAGAAAAATAGCTGTATTTCCCCGTAGTAGCTTACAACAGATTCAAACTGCAGTTTGAATTCAGCACACAAAAACGTTGCCGTTTACACCACTTTTTGTGTTGTAAGGCTTGCTTTCTGGAAACCACCCTAGAGTAGAGGCAGAGCTAAGAAGCAGCCAGCAGCAGGAGCACTGAAAAGCAGTGTGCACTTGCCTCTCTGAACATATTATCTATTTCATTAAACTATTCCTATTCCTGATTCCACTCCACTACCTTGTCCTTGCATATCACAGCTCTTTCCCTTGGATTCTACACTGCCTACCAGGGCATTTTCCTTACAATGTCCCATGTGACATCACTACATAGAATCATTGTTGCTTCTGGACCACTGAGAATGAAAAAAAGCAGAGGTTTCCCTCACAATAAGTTGAGAAAGGCCCACCCAGTTGGTGGCCACTAGTTGCCAACTAGGCTCAGTCCTCATCAGGGAGCCAGGGTGGTGAGCTTCCCTGGGACTGGGCCTTTGGTAGCTGCCCAAGGGGGTCCTTGTGCTGCTGCAGGGAATCCTCTGGACAGTGCTGTTTTCCAGAATAAACTGGCCATAAGCAAACAGGACTCGGGAAGTCCTTTCCCTTTAGGAGCAAGACTTAGACCACTATTTGAGGCCCTGATTATATGTGACATTGGTGTGACCCATGTCTAGAACAGGAGTTATGCTTTATAGCTATGGGATGGGAGCAGATTAAGGTGGCAGGTGAGGAGAGGGGTGCTGGCAGCAGCTCTGCAGGATTTCAGACAGAAGTATTTCCCAGCCCTGTCTGGAGATGCTAGGGAGCTTCTCCATGCAGAGCAGATGCTTCACCACTACGCTACCACTCTTTCTCTTCTGCTAGTGCCAAGCTAAAACCAGTGAGCATTTGACTCTCCCCAGCATCTTGACTGCCAAAACCTATTCCTGGGACACACAAAGCTATCAGTAAACAAAGAAAATATCCATGATGTTGCAGATGTGTTGGGCACCCCAACATTAGACCCAGAGGTACCAACTCAGAAGTATATAGAATTCAGGCCTGTGTCTGCTTTCATTTTTATATTAAGAAATGAATTAATACCTGGACTCAGGGTGAATTGACACCCCAGATCTCAACTGGTCTGTGAGGGAAGAGGCGATCCAGCATTGTATTGTGAAATGGGTACTCAAGGAAGCACAAAAGCCAGGCCAGAACAATCCAAATGCTAAAATGTGACTCACTATCAGATAATGTCTGTGGAAGAGGCCAGAGGCTGATCTCCCCTCTCCTGTTGCAAGAAGTCCATGTTAATCCTTGTAAATGATTGACTCAATTGCTCTCTATAGAAATTCAACATAGGTAGATGCATACAAAGAAACACCTATAGACTTTAATTCTTACTTTACTAACACTTTAACACCTTTGGGGGATGAGGCTAGCAAATCTGGGACAAGAGAAGATGCCCATTTGCGGCTCAGAGATGCAGATTTGCTTTGGGCAATGTCGCCCCCCCCTTCTAAGGGCACAGTTTACAGAAGATGAGATTCTTAATTAAAAGACATTATCCAGAAGGTAACAGCATTGTCACCCCTTTTGGGGACCCAGGAAAAGATGAGGAGATGTGAATAGACTCTATGAGAGATCCAAGGAAAATACAACTATAAAGAATGAAGCTTAGTGGACAGAGAACTAGTAGTCTTGTACCTACACGCAATCTTGTGCCTACAAGCAAGACTTGCTCATGAGTAATCCAAGAGTTTGCTGCCCAAGCCTCATGGCTAGAGGCAGGAACTCTGTCCACGGACAGGAACTGTCTGTGACTTCCACTGCACAGTGAGAAGTCAAGACTTCCCCAGCCATAATGCTCTGACTCTCAGCCGTGCTCTGAGCAAACTGCATGCTTGATCCAAAAGCTTCTGTCTCCAGCCAGAAGCCTCGCTCCTTCAGCTGAAAGATCCACCGCTCTCAAGCCTCTGATCCTGGTAATATGCTGCCTCTACAAGCCTTGGATCCCTCCATCCTTTCCCCCTCTTCTCCTTTCCCCTCGTCCCTCTACTAAATTCCTGATCTCCCCAAACCATGCCAGCCCTCAGCCTTCCTTACCCCCCCCCTTTTCCATCTATATCTGAATTGTATTAGGCTCTAGGAAGATTTAATACAGACACATATGTTAGTTAGGAACACTGGGTGAATATTGGTGTTGGCTAAGGTTGAAATACTGTTAGTAATATTGATAGAATGTTCTGCTTTTTGCTCAGTTAGATTGATGTTGTTATTCTTTTATACTCAATAAAGCCCATTGAATCATTTAGGATTGGTTTGATCTCCTTTCTTCCTTGCACCCAGATCCTACATGGTCACTATATAAAAGAACTTGGTCACTTGGTGACACTATGAGACAGGCCTAATTTTGTACGCTAGCTAATGAGCATATTTAGTATATAAATCAGGCCTGGATCACAACAGATGTGACTCTGTAAGCATCAACTTTCAGCTCTCATGATTCCTATTGACTACCAGGGTATCCCAGGCAGGTCAGAACTTCAGCCCTATCATGTTGGCAATTAAACACTGAAGCTCTTCTCACGATCGGTGAGAAGAGCTTCTGGCTTAGCCCGCTCTCCCCACAGATGAGCAGCCTCCAAGCTCTGGGTGGCTGGATCAGCCGCCCACACAACTGCTGGCTCCATCTCCATCTCCATCTCCAGGAGGCTGCAGGGATTGGGGGCTGCATGGCCCCTGGAAGTTCCAGGATGCCCCGTGCGAGTGCACTGGCTTCTTTCAGCTTCTTTCAGCCTCCTGGCAGGGGTCTCCTCATATGTCACCACGGCACAGAGCCGCACTGCGGTGGCACATGACCAGAAAACCTGGGTTAGCTCACTCTGCTAACCTGGGTTAAGAGGAGGGCATCTTTGGCGGGTTAGCCATCAGAGAACCACCAGGCTCACCCGCGAGCCCGGTGGTTCTCACAAATGGGGAGAACCGGGCTGGGCTCCTTTAGCCCAGTTTCCCCCCATCATGAGAATAGTCTCACTGTCTGTTTCCAAGAGCTGGGGACATACCTATGTTTCTCCTGGTGATGCCTTATAATATCCAAGCAGCAAGAAGAAAGAATGTCTAATAACAAGGGCTTTTGTATCTCATCAAGAAATGAGAAGCAACATATTGGTGTTGAATGTTTGTACGTACGTTTGTGAGTACAGGTTTCCTGGCTTTCAAGTCAAAACTATGTCACTTCAAGTTGCTTTTATATGGCACTGCAAAAACTCAGGTCAAGCTGAGGGCCCAGAAGCCATTCATAATGAACTGATACATAGCAGGAGCCTCCTGATCAGACGAGGTTGTATTCTGGGTCTGCTTTGAGAATGTCTTTGTCGGCAAATGATATATCCATATTCTAAGCAACAACAATATGCATGAGATAAAAAAAGCTAGCTGAAGTTTTTATAGTACTGTGACATCTTTAAAGACTATGAGAAACAATTGAACAGATCAACTCAAAATATATTGCATATATGTAGGGGGTGGGATGGGGGGAGAGGAGAAATAATAGCTTTCCACTGAAGCAGCTTCAGGGGGCCAAAGGGAATATATTTCACAAAGATTAGAACTGTAATTTCTGCATGTCATTGGTTCACCATGATGGAAAAGAAACTAAAGTAAAAGTTAAGAAGTTAATAAAGAGTATTGAAAGATAAAATTTTAAAAAGTCACTCTGAAAATATATGGCTATATTTGCTGTAATAACATAATTGCAGCAATGTACAATACAGATGGGATAGCGGATGGAGTGTTGAATTTTAACCAGTTTGGCCTTACCTATAGACACAGAGGCTGTTCTCACGAGCAGCCAAGCCAGGGCTTGGATGCCTGTAAGAACCAAGCCCTGTAAGAGCAGATCCTGGTGACGCCTTGGCAGCAAATCAGCCAAAGAAGCCCACCAGTTAGCCGAATTAAGGGCATGAGCGTGCCATTAATTCGGGTTAACTGCTTGTGCGTGAGCACCAGCTGCTCCCTGCTGACTCCCAGCTGTCGCCGGAGGGGGATCCCCACAATGTGCCATGCACTTGTGTGGTGCATTGTGGGATTTCCAGGGGCTGGGATGGCGCATCCTGAGCCCCACACCTCCATGCTGCTCGTGGCAGCCGTGGACTGTCTAGGTGCGCAGTTTGCATGCCCAGCAACTCTCCAGGGATGGTCTGTGGGGAAGGCAAGCTTCTGCTGCTTTCCCCGTCTCCCACCCTCAAGCCCTCTCACTTACTTGTGAGAATGGGCTCACATTGTGGGTATAGCTGGGAGATTAACCCTGAGGTGCTGACTCTGCATATCATTCTCCACAAGTCACTTCCTTGGTCGAAATGAATCCCCTAGAAATCTGGGTGGCAAATTCAATTGTGGGAGCGGCAGCACGTCACATGGGGGAAGGTCTGCAAGGGTATGCACAATACTGGGTGTGTGTGTGGGTGTGTCAATATGTTCTCAAGTGATTTGCCTCTTATTTCCCAAGCTTGTTCCCACAATCATGAAAAAGAGGGTAGGAAGCGGTAAAATCAGCCAACCCAGCCTGTTCCAACTTTGGTAGCTCGACTTTCTTACCCTAACGTTTACCAAGGTAGAATGAAAATAGCAGCTCCCTATCTTGGAGTTTGATCTTGTGTTGAAACCACGGCTTAAAACCCTTCCTGGCTGCCAGCAGCCATGTTTGTCATAGAATTCTGTAGCTAAAGGGGCCAGTCAGAGGAGAGCTATTGCTGTACTGAGGACAGCTTCTTTGCTACAATGCATGCTGGGATACTTGGGAGGGCCCAGCTCTGTTCTTTTAAGAATGGATCCCGTTGATGCACGGAACGTCTGGGTGGTGTGTTCACAGAGCCAAATGAAGACCCTGCTCATCTCTGCAATTTAGGGTGGGTGTTCTTTCCTCTCCCAAACAGATGAACATATGTATGGCCTTACCATCTCTGTCTTGTCATCTCTAAAGTGGGTAATGACCTGGGTGCTGCAAAGACAAACAAAATAAATTTATGCCATTTCAAAATATTGTTTTAAGGTTTTAAATTCTTATACTGTTTTAACTTTTTATTGTCATTTCTTTTAACCAATGTTTTAATTTGTCATTTATTTGTTTTAACTAATGTTTTAACTTTTTGTTGTAAAATGCCCAGAGATGTATGTTTTGGGTGGTATAAAAATATGTTTAAATGCATATTTATTTATAGCAATAGCAATAGCACTTACATGTATATACCGCTTTATAGCCGAAGCTCTCTAAGCGGTTTACAATGATTTAGCATATTGCCCCCAACATTCTGGGTACTCATTTTACCGACCTCGGAAGGATGGAAGGCTGAGTCAACCTTGAGCCCCTGGTCAGGATCGAACTTGTAACCTTCTGGTTACAGGGCGGCAGTTTTACCACTGCGCCACCAGGGGCTTATTTATTTATTTATTTATTTATTACAGGAGCCAGAAATTTCATCACTCACGCTTTGTACCTCAATTCATAAACAAGAATGCAACTTCAGTTTGACAGCACTTCTTTTCTTACAACCACATACAAGTACTTGTCACCTCCTATTTTCATTTCATAAGCTGTAAGACTGTAGTCAAATGGGCAGCAGATGTAATTCAGGTAGAATATGCTTAGAGCATTGATCAGCTGTTAGACAAGGACTGCTAAAAGCTTACTGTTAGAGCTATCATTAGAGCCTAGCAGCTAACAGCAGTATTTCAAGCCTATCTGCTGATCAGTGCTGTGAACATTAGAAACTACAATGTACACCAGGGCCTACTATCAGTAAGCATTATTAATTATTATATAACAACAACAATAACAATAATAGCAGCTGACATCCAGAGCAAGGAGGCATTGATGCAGCAAGAGACAGAGGCGTAACTAGGGAAAACGGCGCCCAGGGTAAGCACTGAAATTGCGCCCCCCCGCCGCATCCCCACCGCTGCCCCCCCAACATACATCTGACTGACACACGTTTCAGAAAACTTTTATTTTAAAAATTTAAAAAATTACAAAAATTACAAAAATTACCAAAAATTTCAAAATGCACTACATACTTAGCTTTTTCCTCACAACAACCCTGTGAAGTTGGCTTGTATCTCAAACATCAGAATTATGATGCAATGATGATGATGATTATTATGATGCCCCTCCCTCACGCCCTGGTTCTGTTCCTGACTTTCCCTTGTGAGTGACTGTATTTTAACAAAACGAAAAACAAGGACTCCAAAGTAATTCGAGGGACTAGGGTGATAGTGCTAAAGACTCCTTATTCTCCCGCTGTTAAAGAAAGACTCCCCTTTTCCAAAACCGCGCGCTATTTACACCAGAAAAGGTTTCAAATGGAGGGGGAAGCATTTATGCATTTATGCTTTGTTTTATGTTACGATTTCAAAGTTAGAAAAACTATAAAAGGGCCATTTTAGAGAAGATATGCACTGCCTTCGTTGCAAATCCTGCTCTTTTGAGATTCCCTGCAATTGAATAAAGCGATAATATACACCTTTGCTATTTAAATTGGTTGGAGAGTATTTATGACAATAAAAAATGAAATGGCATTTCAGATGCAACATTGATTGCCTAAGACCACTCAGATTTAACTAATCTTCATCACATTGACAAAAAGAGCAATTAAAATTAAAACCCATGACTAAAACCAAACCACTTTGGGGTTGTTTTTAATGAAAGGTGGTATATAAATTTAACAATAAATGTTTAGAAGTATATACTTTCACCCCCTGCCCAACCTACAATTAATTCCAGCTTATTTTCAAAGGGCTTCAAGTTTTATTTACAAATTGCTTGGCAGCACCAATGTTTAAGTAATCGCTAATTGCTCCTAATGATAGTTTTACTTATTGTTAAATTTATATACCACCTTTCATTAAAACATTCTCTGTTCATCTGATTTTCAGTCTGGTTAATTAAATCGGTGGAGGTTTAGACTTTCCTGATGGGCTGAAACAGCTAATTCATTTTGATGATGACATATAATTAAATTAGCTTGCATTACATAGTGAAAAAGTCCAGGAAGGGAGAGATGGGGGGATGTGGAACCCAAGGTTCCACATCCCCCCATCTCCCCCTCCCTGAACCTTTTCAGTTAAAATGTGGTTAGATTATAGGGGAGGAAGGACTTGAATGAGCAAAAAGGGGAACTGGTTCGGGCGTTTAGGAAGTTGTTCAGAAGAGGGAGTTGTTCAGGAAGTTTGCTCTGGTGCGTGTCCTTCTCTCGACGCATGCGCGACTGGTGGCGGGGCGGCGGGGTGCACTGGGGAGTGAGAGTCAGAGACTTGGACTACGAAGATGCTGCGGTGCCCAGTGCTGGATGAGCAATGCCAATGGGGGCGGGGCGCTGGGACCGGGGGAGGGGGACTGCTCTGCAAAAAAAAAAAAAAAAAAAAATTCCCGGCAAATCGGCGGGGGCACTTTTTGGCGCCCCCTGCCAAGTGGTGCCCGGGGCACGTGTCCCCATGCACCCCTATAGTTACGCCTATGGCAAGAGAAGCTAACAGCAGGTCCCAACGAGCTGCACCAGTGTACCAGATAAGGGATGATTTTTGACAAACTCTCCTTCCCCTGAAAGTTCTCTGTTTCACTGGAAAATATGTCCCTGAAAGCTGAACAGTTCTCAGGGACATATTTTCAGGTAACAAAGAGCGCTTTCTTGGGAAGGGGAGATAGTAAAAAAAAATGGCCCCTTCCCCAATGCACCGGTACAGTTAGTTGGGATGTACTGTTAGCCTGCTTCTCTTGTTGCAACAGTGCTTCCTTGCTGTGGATATCAATCAATACATACAACAATACAATATTTTTTAAACAGAAATGTTATCAAAGTGGTCTACATAACAAAAGGAATGACAATTACACAGTTCTTAAGTATGACAATTATACAGTCTGGTCATTTTTCTCCTGCTTGATTCTAAGTTGGGTTTTGATCCTTTCCTATGTGCCCAAATATATGCCCTCATTTCCTCTAGTACCAATAGCAAAGCCTGGATGCAAAATGAGGCCAATCCAAAATAAGACAGTGGTCTCTCCATACTTAGGGAACTCCCATTGTATGCAGAAGGACAGAAGTTTGTAAATTAAAAGAAAAATAATTTTCAAAAACCCCAGATGGCCCAATGAGGACCTGTGAAATACAGGACCTATGGGATACTGAGAGCAGCTGAGACACAGAACATAGCATTGTCTGGAAAATAAAAGGAAAATGGAAAGGAAAGAGGAAATTTGCCTAGTCCAGTGTTCACCATTGTAAGGCTCAGGAGCCAGTGGCAGCTCTCAGCAACTCTAAGTGCAACTCTCTGAGGCTGTTCTCATGGTCAGACTAACCTTCGCAGATCCCTCCTCTCTGCACCCACCTAACCCAGTAAACAAACCTGGCTGTTAGCTGATGTTAAGGGTGTGCTCGCACCCTTAACCCAGCTGCCAAGTATCGCATGTCCCCTCAGTTCAGCCAAAGGAGATGCAGAGACGGGCACATAGAGCACCTGTCTGATGGGGGATCCCCCTCCAATGCAACGTGTGTGCTGCATGTTGCATTGTGGGATGCCTTGAGACCAGAACAACAAGTTCTGGCCCCGGATCTTCCTGCCCTGCTCCGTGCTTCACGGAGCTACACAGAGCAGGGCTGCCCTTGTGGGAGTGTAGAGCATGACCCCATGACCTTCGCCTTCATCGTCAATGGGGAAGGTAAGATTTACCCTGCCTTCCCCCACTCCTGCCTGCCCGTGCAACCTGGAGATTGTGAGAATCACCTCCCTGACTAATTGTTTATTTGGCCAAAGTTGAATACACTGGACAGTCCCCTGCTATTGCAGAGGCAACCTATTGCAGAGGCAACCTTTCCCCACTGATGACTTTTCCCACTGGTGCTTTGCCTGGCATCAGTGGGGTTCCTTTAAGGGAAACCGAGCACTCTTGAGCCCCTGAAACAACTTGGAAGATGTGCACAGAGTAGGGATGTGCATGAACCTGTTTGGTGTTTGGCTTAGAAAGCCAAACAGGTTCAGGAACCTGTTACAGACCAGGCCTAATCTATATACTAAATATGCTCATGAGCTAGTATATAAAATAGGTCTGGGCCAAGTTCTTTTATATTGGTGACCACGTTTGATCTGGAAACAAGGAAGAAAAGAGATCCAACCACTCAAAGATTCAATGGGCTTTATTGAGTATAAAAGAATAACAACATAATCTAGCAAGCAGAAAGCAGAGCACTCTATTAATATTAATTAGCAACAGTATTTAAACAGAGCATCCTAACCAGCACCAATATTCACCCGTGTGCCTGGCTAACTTATGTGTGGGTAATTAAATCTTCCTAGATTCTAATACATTTCAGATACAGGCAGAAAAGAGGGGGGTGGGTTTGAGAGAGGCTGAGGGCTGGCATGGTTTGGAGTTAGTATAGGAAAGGAAGGGGGGAAGGAGAAGGGAGCAAGGAAGGATGGAGGGGATTCCCAGCTTGTAGGAGCAGCATATTTACCAGGCTTGAGAATGGTGGATCTTTCAGCTGAAGAGGAGAGACTGTAGCTGGGAGCAGCAACAGAGCGATGGTCTCGCTTCTGGTGGTCAAGCAGACAGTTTGCTAAGAGCGAGGCAGAGAGTGAAGGTGCCATGGCTGGGGAAAAGTCTTGACTTCTCACTGTGCAGTAGAAGTCACAGACAGTTCCTGTTCATGAGCAGAGTTCCTGAGCAAATCTTGCTGTAGGCACAAGATAGCTAGCGTGTGAGCAGAATGCCCGTAGGCACAGAACTGCTAAACTGCCATGTCCAGAGACTCCTTCTTATAGTGGTTCCATCCTTTGATGTCTTCTGGATCACAAAAGGTGTTTTTCTGCTATCGTCTGAATATTGTCTTTTAATTACCAAAATTAGCTCAGGATATTTGGTCAGTCCAGATAGATCTCTGAATCTCATCTTCTGTAAACTCTGTGCGCTCAGGAAGGGAGGGGGTGGGGAGCATTGCCCAAGGCAAATCTGCACTTGAGAGCCACAACGGCATCTCCCCAGAAGGTGTTAAAAAGTCAGCAGTTAGTAAGGGGATTCAGGATATTCTGTGTGAGACAGTCATTCCTTGTGTACCTCTTCCTAGTGTTTTTCTTGTAATTGAAAACAAGAGAATATATGTGCGAGACATTCAATACATTTAGCTAGGCAGACGCCGCAGTGAGGTAAGAATTTAAAGTCCACAGGCATTTTCTCTGTATCCATTTGGCTATGTTGAATTTCTATAGACAGCAATTGAGCTAATCACTTGCATTGCAGGGCCATCACTGACAATGGAAGGAGGAACTCAGCAGGTCGGGCAAACCCTTCCACAGACATAGTGAGTCACATTTTTAGCATATGAAAGCTCAGGCCAAAGCCTTTGTTTCTTGCATATCCATTTTAGCAACACAATGCTATTTTCCTCCTGCTCCACAGAGCAGTTGATCTGGGTGCCAGAGTTCAGGTATCATTTCATTTCTTGATATAAAATGGAGTCAGACACAGGCCTATATTTCTGAGTTGGTACCTCTGGTTCTGATATGTTATAAACTGTTCATAACAAACCCCGTGTTTGAACTGGTTTGAACACGGGGGTGGGGTGGCTTTAAGGATGGGAGAGGGTGCACTTATACTCCCCCACCATGCTCCCCCCCTCTGGCGCTCTGTGGATAAATAGTTCAGTGGGGCGGTAGCATACCTCCTTGCCGCCCTGTTGTCTCCCTGACCAGAAGTGACCGGAAGTGCTGTGCGTGTGCGCCCCCACCCACAACACGCACATGCGCGCACAGCACTTCTGGTCAGGGAGACAATGGGGCATCAGGGAGGTACACTACCATCCCGCCAAACTATTTATCCACAGAGTGCCAGAGAGGAAGTGCAGCAGGGGAGTTAAGAACACCCTCCCCCATCCTTGAAGCCACCCCCGCCCCATCAGCTCGAGGGGAGCTGGTTCCATGCACATCCCTAGCACAGAGTGCTGGGAAGTGCTTTCTCCACAGAGCTCTTAAAAGAGGGCTCCATCTTGGAGTGAAGATGACTGGCCTACTCACTCAAACCTCTACCAGCTAATTGCAAGTATCCCAGAAGCGGGGATTAGGGTTGGGGTATGTGTAATGTAAGGTTAAAAAAAGTCCATCCCTGCACTAGTTGGGAACATTTCAGGTGGAAGGGAAAGAACCTCTTCCCTTTCCCACTCCAGATCCACTCCTGTCTTCCATTATACAGCAATAAAACCACTGAGGGTCAGAGCTGATATGTCTCTCCCTGTCTCTGTGTGTGGGCCCTGAACATCACTGCACGACTTCTGTTCCAGGCAGGCTGGCTGGAGCCCAGTACAAAAGCATTGTTTAGGGGATGGGGGATACTAATTGCAACATCTTGCTGCCACTTTATAATTTGTTTTTAAAACACAGCCAGTGAGACTGGGCAAGAAACCGTAATGGTCACCACATCTGAGATGGGAGTTCACATCTGAGAGGACTCCACTCTTTCCAGCAAGTGTCTGCGAGAGGCACCTGAAGCAAGGGTGAAATAAGGGGAGATTCAAGTCTAGATTTAATATAGATTACTGACTTTACTGTGGTTGTGTGAACCTATGTCAAAGTGGATATCTCAGATTCCTCTCAGGCTATAAACCACATTGGCATGGGTTCACAACAACCACACTAGGAAAATAGGAAGCTGCCATATACCAAGTCAGACCATTGGACTATCTAGCTCAGTATTGTCTTCACAGACTGGCAGTGGCTTTTCCAAGGTTGCAGGTAGGAATCTCTCTTAGCCCTATTTTGGAGATACCAGGGAGGAAACTTGAAACCTAGATGCTCTTCCCAGAGTGGCTCTATCCCCTGAGGGGAATATCTTTCAGTGCTCACACATCTAGTCTCCCATTCATATGCAACCAGGGTGGACCCTGCTTAGCTAAGGGGACAAGTCATGCTTGCTACCACAAGACCAGCGCTCCTACATAGGAAGCTGACATATACTGAGTCAGACCATTGGTATATCTCGCTCAGTATTGTCTTCACAGACTGGCAGCAGCTTCTCCAAGGTTGCAGGCAGGAATCTCTCTCAGCCTTATCTTGGAGATGCCAGGGAGGGAACTTGGAACCTTCTGTTCTTCCTAGAGCGGCCCCAACCCCTAAGAGGAATATCTTACAGTGCTCACACATCTGGTCTCCCATTCATATGCAACCAGGGTGGACCCTGCTTAGCTAAGGGGACAAGTCATACTTGCTACCACAAGACCAGCTCTAATGTTGGTAACTGAGATTAAACCTAGATTTGAATGATTGTGTGAACCTGGCCCCAACATAGTCATCAGTTTGTACCCACAGAGGGCACTGCTACTGTCTCCTGCCTCAACTGCCCCCAACCAGTGGTGGCTGGTGAGGGCGGTGTGGAATGTGGGAGAGGTACAGGTGATTCCACTGGTACCTGTAAGCAGCCGGGAGCAGCTGCATGCCGCCTGGCATCCCGAGTGGCAGCTGCCCCACCTACAACACTCACCTGGCCTCTGCGCAAGTTCAGCAGCCATTTGTGTGCTCAGCAACACCATGATGACCATACAAATGGCCGCTGTGCATGTGCAGAGGCCAGGTGAGTGCCATAGCAGGACAGCCACCACTTGGTATGCTGGGTGCTGTGCAGACCTGTAGCCAGATGGTGACATGGAGTATACCTGCCTCCCCCCAAATTCTTCTTCCTCCCCAGTGGCCACCAGGAACTCAGCTGAGGAGGGAGAAAAAATAGCTCATCGCACAGCCTGCTGCATCGGCTGCTCCTCCTCCTCCCGTTCGCACCGAGTGAGTAAGCAAGCACACACTAGGCTGTGCTTTCATCTTCTCCCGCCCGCACACCTACTCAAAGAGCCACTGCAAGTGAGGCCGGCTTGAGGAGCTGAGAGAGATGGCAGGAGAGAATAGAAATGACCGACACGATGGCCACTGCCGAGAGAGAGACTCTGCAGCTGCAGCTCAGAGCAGCAGAACATGGAGGAGGAGAGAGAGCACTAGTCTCTAGTCCTCCCCTTCAGCTGGGCATATCAGGCATGTAGCTGACTGTGTCTGTCTTGGTAAAGTACAAAGACCTGTTTTCTTGACTTGATTGATATTAAGTCATTATGCGGGAGGGGGTGTTTACAGGGGAGGCCAAAGGTGCACCTAGGTAATTTTGGAGGTGTGGGTCAGTGTGTGCCTATGTCTGTCTTTCCCCTCCCCCATGATGGTTCCTGGCAGCAGGCTTCTGCTAGCAAAGCAAAAAGAGAGGCTTCGGGGATGGGATGGGATGTGTGACTCTTGTCTGGGGCTCTGCAAGAGAGAGAGAGAGAGACTGTATGTACAGAATGTACATTGGCATGGCTGATGCTCTGCAAAGGGGATAGGCTTTCTCTGGGGCTACCCCAGGGCTATGGAATATGCTCCCTACTGAAATAAGAGCATCTCCTTCTCTGTTTGTTTTCAGGAGGAACCTCAAGACTCTCCCGTTTTTGCAGGCTTTCAATTAGAATTAATTGTAATATCTTTAAAACTTGTTTTAATATCTATTTTATTCTATTGTTTTTATTATGTATTTTAATTGGTAACTTTTAAATATTTTAAATTTTGTACACTGCCTAGAGATATACATATCAGGAGGTATAGAAATATGATAAAATAAATAAATAAATAAATAGTTAAATAAAAATAGGCGGGCAGCCTTGGCTCTTCGGCTGTTGCCATATACCCTGACCCGCCCACCCCACTCTTGTGATCCCACCCCAAAGGTTGCTGGCTATGGGGCTGGTGCTGTGCCACTGCTCCCTGAAGCTTGCAGGTGCTGGCGGTATTACCAGTAAGCACTTTTTAAAGTACCTCTTGCTGCCTCCCCCCATGCTGCCCTCACCGGCTGCTTCTGCCTCCAACAAATGCCCACTGATAAGAGTGTGACTTCCTCCCTCTCATTTCCTATTTGGTGATGGCAGCCAGTTACTGCTTTCTGCCTCATCTCATCGGTGGCTGTTGGATGCCAGTATGAAGAAAGACACCTTTACTTTCACCTGTGTTATTTGGCTTAGTGCACTTGTTTCATGTCCACAGTAAATCTTTCAGCTTTAATAAAATGTGCTGCTGGCAAAAGAAATGAAACTGCCTAATCAGAAAGCATTAATCACTCTAAAAAACTGAATAACCATCTATTAGCTGGGGATGAATAATTTCAGCAGAGGAGACAGAGGTTCTGGGAAAATTTCCAGAGCCCGGCAGCCTTTTGTACACTTTGTACCGATAGTTTTGAAGGTCCAGCCAATAGATCTTGACTAAATCTGCCCAAACCATGTGGTAATAAATATAGTGCAGGCCCTGATTTTGTTGACCACATGAAGCTGTGTTATAGTCAGAATTAAATTGCTCCATCATCTAGCCCTATTCTCAATGGTCGTGACTCTCCATGGCCTCAGAAAGGGGCCTTCCCAACCTTGAATTTCTGGAATCAAAGGTGCTGGGCTGTGAACCTCCACTATGTTGTACCACTGAGCTATGGCCTGTCCCTTGTTCCAAGAACATGCTGCTAATAATGGATGTGCTTCCACCTCATGTGTTTCAATAACAGGCAGTTCTATTGCCTTTAAACATCCATGCCCAGATTATGAGAGATATAATTTGTCAACAGATTTTAATATTTATTGGATGAGGCAATAAAAAGGACAGAGAGCCAGAAATATATTACATTTGCATTTCTGTGTGCTCCGCTAACCCCCGAAAGATAAAACGTCACCATAGAGATACCTTCGCTGAGACACTTCTGGTCCACATCTGGTATCTTTAAATGCCAAGCTCTCTCTATACCATGTAAGGCAGAAGAACAATTTTGTACTTAAATTCCAGAGTTCATTTGAATGAAATATTTTTCTCCTTCAGAGTAAATGCTTCAGTTTTCTTGCTTCTCCTTTTTGTGACAAACCATCAACAATATTTTGCTTCCCAGTGAGCTTCAATGAGCAGAGATTTGAGTGTGAATGTAGATGACCTAGGTCCAAATCCCAATTCAGCAACGAGCTCATTGTCTTATACAAATTGCTGTCACTAAGCCTAAAGTTGATGTGAGGACAAGTGAGAGAAGAAATACAAAGATTTTTGTAGCAGGGCTGTGCACTTGTTTCAAAACAAATAGAAACTGGGTCCATATCTGGCCCATGTAGGTCCTTTTTTATTCGTTAGGAAATGAATGGGGAACGTTCTTGAATGAACTGGATGGCATATTTAGCATTTGGTTCCTTTGGGAACAAATTTCTTTTAATTCTGGAGGGAGGCTCACCTTGTGGTTGTAATTAACCTGGATCCAAGACCCCACCGCCGCCCTCCAACTGGGAGGTGAGGTAGACAGTTTAGGTAATGAGACAGAATGGAAAGATCCTATGACTCAGGCCTCAGGCGATCCCTTCCTGCCGAGACTTCCCACAACAGGAGAACCTGATTCAGCACCTCCAACGTGACCTGAGTAGACAGCCCTGTCTTTGCCCTCAGATTCAGAGGAGTCCTCTGATGACCTGCCAGTCCTAACAGACTTCCCCCAGTGTTACTGGAGCCCCTATTTTGTACTTGGAAACGTGTTGTAATCACATAGAGACCCCCTTCAGGCACCCAGATAGTTCAAGATGGTAAATGTCACTCTTGTTTTGAAAGAATTACATTGGCTGCCAATATATTTCCAGGAAAAATACATGGTGCTGGTTATTACCTAGAAAGCCCTAGAATGTCTTCTTCACCATGAGCCCTGCCGCCTTTTGAGATCATCTAGAGAAGTTCACCTGCAGTTGGCACCAACTTGTTTGGCGGCTACTCAGGAATGGGCCTTCTCTGTTGCTGCACCTGGATTTTGGAGTGTGCTCCCTGTTGAAATAAGAGCCTCTCCATCTCTGGCAGCTTTTAAAAAGGCACTAAAGATGCATTTATTCATCCAGGCTTTTAATTAGATTTATGGTTTAAATTTTTAATGCTGGTTTTAAATGATTTTAATGTTGATGTTTTTAATGTTTAAATGATTTTAATTGTTTAATTGATTTAGTTTTGATTTTAACTGTTAATTGATTTTAATTGTTTTTATTTGTCTGATCATATCGAGTGTGTGTACTTATGCTTGGGGACCAGAGACAGACTGGGATTTCTGTTGGTGTACCTATCACTCTGCTGCCCAACAGAATCCCTAACTGAACTTGTGGACCTGGTCTCGGATATGGTGTTGGAGTGCCCCAGGCTTGTGGTGCTGGGGGACTTTAACATCCACTTTGGGACCGGGTTGTCTGGAGCAGTTCAGGAGTACATAGCAGCCATGACAACTATGGGCCTATCCCAAGTGGGCCAACACATACTGCTGGTCACATGCTTGATCTGGTCTTTCACTCTGATCAGGGTGGTGTTCCGTGGCTGGAAACTCCTATGATTTCCCCATTGTCATGGACAGACCACCATCTGGTTAAGGTTGGACTTATAGTTATGTCCCACCTCTGCAGCAGTGAGAGGCCTATCACAATGGCCCATTCAATGAGGTTATTGGATCCAATAGGATTCCAAGAAGCCATTGTTGGATTTAATGTTGGTTCTGCTGACAATCTGGTTGATGCCCTGGTGGAAAATTGGAATAGTCAACTTACCAGGGCAGTAGATGTGATCACTCTTAAGCGTCCTCTCTGACCCGCATCAAAATTGGCTCCTTGGTATATGGAAGATCTGTGAGAGCAGAAGCAACAAGGTAGACAACTGGAATGCAAGTGAAGGAAGACTTGACTTGAATCCGACAGATTACGACATAGAGTGCACTTAAAGATCTATGCTCTGGCTATATGTGCAGCAAAGAAGCACTTCTTTTCTGCCCGTATTGCTTCCGCAAACTCACATCCAGTGGAGCTTTATAGGGTTGTGAGGGGGCTAGTAGCACCCCCTGTTCCCTTTAATCAAAATTTTGACCCATCAGTTCCCCACTGTGATGCTTTTAATGAGTTTTTCATGGACAAAATCTCTCGTATTCGGGCCGATTTAGACTTAAACTCCACAGTTATCTCAGTATCAGATGCAGAGGTATCCAGCAACTCCTCTTGTGTGGTTAAACTGGATCAGTTTCAGTTTGTGACTCCTGAGGATGTGGACAAGCTGCTTGGAACGATGCGTCCTACCACTTGTCTACTTGATCCTTGCCCAACATGGCTTACACTATCTGGCAGGGAGGTTGTTGTGGAGCGCCTGGTGGCAATTATTAATGCCTCTCTGAGGGAGGGCAGGATACCCCTTGTTTAAAGGAGGCAATTATTAGACCTATTCTTAAGAAGCCTATCTTGGATCTTTCAGAGTTTAATAACTACAGGCCTGTCTCCAACCTCCCATGGTTTGGTAAGGTGATTGAGAAGGTGGTAGCCTCCCAGCAACTGGCAGTCTTGGAAGAAATTGATTATCTAGGCCAATTTCAAACTGGTTTGGGGGTGGGCTATGAGGTGGAGACTGCCTTGGTCGGCCTGATGGATGATCTCCAATTAGGACTTGACAGAGGAAGTGTGATTCTGTTGGTCCTTTTGGATCTCTCGGCAGCTTTCAGTACTATCAACCATAGTATCCTTCTGGAACGTCTGAGGGTGTTGGGGGTGGGAGACACTGTTTTACAGTGGTTCCGCTCCTACCTCTTGGATAGATTCCAGATGGTATCACTTGGAGACTGTTGCTCTTCAAAACCTGAGCTTTTATATGAGGTACCTCAGGGCTCCACATTGTCTCCAATGCTTTTTAACATCTACATGAAACCGCTGGGAGAGATCATCCGGGGATTTGGTGCAGGGTGTTATCAGTACACTGATGACACCCAAATCTATTTCTCAATGTCAACATCATCAGGAGAAGGCATAACCTCCGTAAATGCCTGCCTGGAGGCAGTAATGGGCTGGATGAGGGATAAACTGAGACTGAATCCAGACAAGACAGAAGTACTTGTTGTGCGGGGTCATTACACAGGAAATGATATTGACCTGCCTGTTCTAGAAGGGGTCACACTTCCTCAGAAGGAACAGGTACGCAGTCTGGGAGTGCTTCTGAATTCACACCTCTCCCTGGTTTCTCAGGTTGAGGCAGTGGCCAGAAGCGCTTTTTATCAGCTTCAGTTGATATGCCAGCTGCGTCTGTTTCTTGAGATTCATGACCTCAGAATAGTAGTACATCTGCTGGTAACCTCCATACTTGATTACTGCAATGCGCTCTACATGGGGCTGCCTTTGTACATAGTCCGGAAACTACAATTAGTATAGAACACGGCAGCCAGGATGGTCTCTGGGTTATTTCGAAGAGACCATATTACTCCTATATTACAGGAGTTACACTGGCTGCCAATAGGTTTCCGAGCAAAAGACAAAGTGCTGGTTATAACCTATAAAGCCCTAAAAAGCTTAGGCCCACGGTATTTAAGAGAAGATCTTCTTCTGCACGATCCCCATCATCCACTGCGTTCATCAGGGGATGCCCTTCTGTGGCTACCTTCAAGTCGTTTGGTGGCCACTCAGGGACGAGCCTTCTCAGTTGTCACTCCGAGACTTTGGAATGCACTTCCTGTTGACATAAGACTCTCCCCATCTCTAGCGGTTTTTAAAAGATCTTTGAAGATGTGTGTTTTTAACCAGGCCTTTTAATTTTTGTAATTTTAAATATTGTAAATTGATTTCATTTTAAGCAGCTTTTTGGTGTTTTAGTTGATTTTAATGTTTTATTTATTTGTATTGTTGTTTTATAGTTGTGAACCGCCCCGGGACTTCGGTTTGGGGCAGTATATACATGTAATAAATAAATAAATAAATAAATAAATAAATAAATATTCTATTAAAGGGAGTCCAAGTATATGGCAGCTTTTTCCTTTACATCCATTACCTGCTGCCATCGACATGCTTGGGAAGGGAGGCTGTAGTGAGAAAGAGAAGCTGGCATTGTGACAAAATTGAAAGAGATGTTCTTGGGGATTATGGAATGTCTATGTGAAGAAGGGGAAGATTAGCAGTCTAGTGAAAGGGATGGAGAGGCAGGGATGGTGTCAGAGCAGGCCTTAGGGGGAGGAGATAGCAACAAGAGATGGAGGGATGTTGACAAAAATAGGGGAGGGGTTGTTCAGAAGAGGGGTAATGGTGTAGCTAATGGACAAAAGGATAAGTGACGGAGGTGCTGCTCATGGGCTGGGAAGATGTGTTTATGTTATGTTGAATATATAGTTAATGTGCATCTCTTAGAATTAACTTTGACCACTCCATATTTATTATTAGCATTATTAGTTAGCATAATAATGCTAAAGCAGCATTATTAACTGTGGGTTTGACTTGAACAATATTTTACAATGCACAGTCTAGGAATGGCTCTGTTGTATGTGTGATATTGACCTGTTCTTGACCCAGATTTTAATAATCTGTTTTAATAATTGTTTTATGCTATAGTTATTGAGTTTGTTGTATGCTACTGTTTTATTGTTTCATGTGTTTTAATCTCTGTTGATTTTCAAATATTGTTTTAAATTTTGTACACCGCCTAGAGAGAGATATATCAGAGAGCCAGCGTGGTGTAGTGGTTAGACTACTGGACTAGGACCAGGGAGACCTGAGTTCAAATCCTCATTCAGCCATAAAACTAGCTGGGTGACTCTGGGCCAGTCACTTCTCTCTCAGCCTAACCTACTTCACAGGGTTGTTGTGAAAGAGAAACTCAAGTATGTAGTACACTGCTCTGGGCTCCTTGGAGGAAGAGCGGGATAGAAATGTAATAATAATAATAACAATAATAATAACAATAATAATAATAATAATAACCCCCAGTGAGGCACTACTTTGGCGTGGTTGTGGGGCTTGTGTTTTCTGATGAAGGTGAGAGCTATGCCAGAGGTCCAACCATACTGGACAGGTCTCACCAGAGGAGCCAGACGAAGAGTGCCTCTCCCATCAACAATATGGTGAGACATAACTTTAATAAATCTATACCGGATCTGTCGTCGCCCGGGTCAACAATGACCGCGCCAGATGCTATAGTCCCTGGAGATCTGGTGGCAAGTGATGAGCCCCTGGTGGCGCAGTGGTAAAACTGCCGCCCTGTAACCAGAAGGTTACAAGTTCGATCCTGACCAGGGGCTCAAGGCTGACTCAGCCTTCCATCCTTCCGAAGTCAGTAAAATGAGTACCCAGAATGTTGGGGGCAATATGCTAAATCATTGTAAACCGCTTAGAGAGCTCCGGCTATAGAGCGGTATATAAATGTAAGTGCTATTGCTATTGCTATTGCTAAGTGGGCAACAGGACTCAGGATCTTCAGTTGAGCAACCAGGGCTGGAGACAGCAAAGTTACTGGAAGAAACGTCGCTTAACCGAAAAAAATATACGAAAAATGCCAACAAGGAAATAATGATCTGCTATTACAAGTCTAGTCCAACTAGAAGAGGATATTTAAAAAGAATGTACCAAATTTGGAAAGAGAAGCATCCAGATACAGAAATGACAGAACAAAGGCTAGCAGACCAGAGAAGATTCATAATAAGAAATAAAGTATTCACAGGAGTTGAGCTGGAAGAACTGCAAAGAGCAACACAGGCTCAAGATATGGTTGGAGAATTATCACCAATTGAAGAAGTTGCTCAGGCGCAGGTGGAGGAGGTGTTGGAAATCGAGGATGCCACTGTTGCTGAACTGTTTCAAAATCAAAACCAGGCAACCTCCCTTTTGCCTTCACCTCAAAAACCCAAATGCCGTTTAACAGAAAAGCAACAAGAACTAAAGCAAAAAATAACTGAGCACATGAACCAAACAACCACCAGGGTTCGACTTCCAGCTCTAAAAACAGTTGCCAAAAAACAACTTGCTTAGGCATTAAAAGATGTCAATGCTGCACTTGCAGAAATAACAACCAATAACTTGCAAGAAACAAACCAACTAATGTACATTGCAGCAACAATAACAACACAAGAGCTCGGATATAAGATCAGTGGACCTGTCAAAAAAGAAAGCAGTACCTCACCTAAATGGAAGATTAGATTAGAAAATAAAATCTCCAGGCTTAGATCAGATGCTAGTAAATTGAAAGATATGAAAGACAAGAAGCTGAAGAATGAAAACACCAAACATTATCTAATCCAAAAATACCACCTAGATTCAAGGAAAATTAGAGAAGTCCTGGAAATAATAAAGCAGCAAATAACAGCAGTGTCAAAGAAGATTAGCAGATATGAAGCCAGAATTACACAACACAGGCAGAATCTCCAATTCCAGTCGAATCAGAGACGTTTCTACCAAAGCATAGAAGGAGAAACTGCAAGAAACTTGGAACACCAAATAAAGAAGAAACAGTGCAATTCTGGGGAAAATTATGGGACAATCCAATAGATTATAATAAAAAAGCAGGCTGGATGAAAGAGGTCGAAAAATGTAACCAACAAATGCAAGATAATAATAACACCAGAATTAATAAGTGAAAAAGCAAAGAAAATTAAAAATTGGACTGTGCCAGGCGACGATGAACTGCATGGCTTTTGGCTTAAACACCTAACAAGCCTTCATAAACAACTATCAAAACAGTTCAATCACATTATGAAAGGCGGTGATATTGAACAATGGATAACAACTGGAAAAACTCATCTCATCATGAAAGACCCAGCAAAAGGTGCAGTTCCAAGTAATTATAGACCGATAACCTGCCTGCCAACCATGTTCAAATTATTAACTGGAATAATAGCCGATGAAGTGATGCAACACTTATAAACTAACAAACAGCTTCCAGTTGAACAGAAAGGAAATTGCCCGAAAACCAGAGGCACAAAAGACCAGCTGCTGATTGACAAAATGATTTTAGAAAACTGCAAGAGAAGAAAAACAAATCTAAGTGTTGCATGGATTGACTACAAGAAAGCCTTCGATTCATTGCCTCACACATGGATACTAAAATGTTTAGAAACAACTGGTGTCAGCAAAAACATTCAGATATTTATTTTAAAAAGCAATGAGCATGTGGAGTACACAGTTAACAATCAATGGCGAGACACTTGGACAGGTTAGCATTAGAAGAGGCATTTTCCAAGGGGACTCACTATCCCCTCTGTTGTTTGTAATCGCCATGACCCCACTTTCACAAATACTAAACAAAACAGGCCTCGGATAACAAACATCTAAAACATCAAGTAAAATCAACCATCTGCTGTACATGGATGATCTGAGGTTGTATGGAAAGTGCCAGTCAGAAATCGAATCACTGCTAAACACCATCCGTATATTCAGCAGCGATATAGCAATGGAGTTTGGACTAGACAAGTGTGCTGCATTAATAATGAAAAGTGGAAAAATAACAAAAACGGAAGGAATAGAACTACCCAATGGAAGCAAGATCAAGAACCTGGAAGAGAAAGAACATTACAAATACTTGGGCATTCTCCAGGCTGATAACATCGCACACACTGAAGTTAAAAGTAAAATTGGCAGTGAATACATCAGGAGAGTTAGAAAAATCCTCAAGTCCAAACTCAATGGCGGGAACACCATACAAGCCATAAACACCTGGGCTATACCTGTTATCAGATACACTGCAGGAATAATAGACTCGACCCAGGCACAGCTAGAGACGCTAGATCGTAAGACCAGGAAAATCATGACCATCAATCATGCTCTGTACCCCCGCAGTGATGTAGATAGCCTATACCGCCCTCGCAGCTCAGGTGGAAGAAGAATGCCGCAAGTCCATCAAACAGTAGAGGAGAGAAAAGAGGCCTTGAAGAATATATCAAGGACAGTGAAGAAGATGCACTTAAAATGGTCAAGAACGAGAAACTATTCAAGACCAATGAAACAAAGCAGGACTACAAGAAAGAACAAGTCAAGAACCGAGCAGAAAAATGGAAAAATAAGCCCCTGCATGGTCAATATTTGCACAATATAAGTGGAAAATCAGACATCACCAAGACCTGGCAATGGCTTAAGAATGGCAACTTGAAGAAAGAAACAGAGGGTTTAATACTGGCTGCACAAGAACAAGCACTAAGAACAAATGCAATAAGAGCAAAAGTTGAAAAATCCACCACAAACAGCAAGTGCCGCCTTTGTAAAGAAGCAGATGAAACCGTCGACCACCTTATCAGCTGTTGTAAAAAGATGGCACAGACTGACTACAAACAAAGGCATGACAAAGTAGCAGGGATGATACACTGGAACATCTGCAAATAATACAAGCTACCTGTAGCCAAGAATTGGTGGGACCATAAAATTGAAAAAGTTGTTGAAAATGAAGATGTAAAAATATTATGGGACTTCCGACTCCAAACAGACAAACATCTGCCACATAATACACCAGATTTAACTGTAGTTGAGAAGAAAGAAAAACAAGTCAAAATAATCGACAAAGCAATACCAGGGGATAGCAGAATAGAAGAAAATGAAATAGAAAAAATCACCAAATACAAAGATCTACAAATTGAAATTGAAAGGCTGTGGCAGAAAAAGACCCAAATAATCCCAGTGGTAATTGGTGCCCTGGGTGCAGTTCCAAAAGACCTTGAAGAGCACCTTAACACCATAGGGGCCACAGAAATCACCATCAGCCAATTACAAAAAGCAGCTTTACTGGGAACAGCTTATATTCTGCAACGATATCTATAACAACTGACAATAAAATTCAGCCATCCCAGGTCCTTGGGAAGGACTCGATGTCTGAATAAAACAAACCAGTCAATAACACCTGTCTGACTGTGTAAACAAGCATAATAATAATAATATCAGGCAATATAAAAATATGATTAGATAAGATAGATAGATAGATAGATAGATAGATAGATAGATAGATAGATAGATAGATAGATAGATAGATCTTACTTGAATTTAAGATTCTGCCACTAGCTTCAGAATTGGAGGTACTTGATTGGAATCCACTTGTCAAGGTAAGCTTTCAGATAGGGAGCTGGCTGATCTTTTTTCTTCTTTTCTTTTTGGTAGCTCCCACCATTTCAATAATGTATTCTTTTCATCTTTCTCACTCCTCCTCACTTGGGGCCTGTGTGCTCCTTCTAATCACTGCTAGTGCACACCATTCCAGAAACCTTTGTTTAAAAAGAAAGGTATTTTCCAAACATGACTATCCCCTTCCATTCCCTGGGGTGAGGACATTGCTGTGATAGGCTACTACAAGTACACAATAAATACTCCTAAGGGTATCTGTTTTATTCAAGCGCTGTGAATTAATTGTCTCCTGGTATACAGTACATGTCTCCTGGTATACAGTACACTGTCTCTTCCCTTGAGCTAAGAGAAACCCTGCTGCAGGCCTGTATTAAGAGCCCTGCCAGGAAGCAGCCACATTTATTTGTAGGAGATTTCTATCCCACTTTTTGAATGGAGTCCCCAAATTGACTCACAGCATCAATATACATGATGCTTAATTTATACATTAAACATCATAGACTTAAAATCAAAAACAAACCAATCCAGATAGAACAGGAATCAGATAGGAATATACTAAGTCAGACCACTGATCCATTTAGTTCAGTATTGTCTATACCAACTGGCAGCAGCTCTCCAAGGTTTAAGGCAGGAGTCTTTCTCAGTCCTACCTGGAGATGCCCGGGGTTGAACCTGGGACCTTCTGAATGCATGTCACAGCTCCATCCCTTGTTGCGTTTGCCTGCCTTCCTCTCTCTTCTAGATGCCAACCCACAGGTCAGTTGGATCAATATAGTCAAATATGAATTTAAATATAAATATTTATGTTAAAGATTTAATATAATCCTATTTAATAAAGCAGTTATGTAATCCAGTTTGTGGAACTCCTGCACGACTCAAAAGACATGATTCAAAAGACAGCACAGGGTGAAAGCACCACCAACAATATCTATGGTAATAACCTTGTGTTGGATCTATGATGATAACTCTGCGTTGCATCTGCAGTAATAACTTTGTGTTTAAAAATGTTCTTGGTGGAAGATAGGAATATTAGTAGCTAATGGCTCTGAGGGTTAGGATGTTCAGTTAGGGCTTGGTGTTTCTGACAATGCTCTTGTCCATCTCCTCTAAAGCATCACGAACAGATGGCCTAGGCAGATGGGATAGAAACAGAGGCAGATGGGGGAGATGGACCATTGGTCTAACCTAGGAAGATTGTTTTTGTGTTCTTTATAGCACTGTACTGCTTTCACTCTATTGCCAATATGTAGATCTATGTGACAGTGCATATGTATTTGTGAGTTCTAGAAACAGTCAAGCCTAGAAATCTTGAAAGTTGGATCTGGGTCAAAAAGCACCTGTTTCTATATTTTTTACTTCCCCTACAGAGCATAGCTGTTCTGACACATTTTAGAGTGAAGGGGCAAAGCAGTGCCAGAAATGGATAATGAGTTAAGATGAGGACTACACCCACAGAATTACTAGTGGATAGTTGGAATCTCTCCTGTACCTGGGAACACTTTATAATCTAAGGCAGGGCAGCTCAGCTTCGGCCCTCCTGCAGATGTTGGTCTAAAATTAACTGCCCAGAGATGAAAGTTTGGGGCGGTATACAAATTTGACAAATAAAATTATTAAACAAACAAACAGAAATCCCCATAATCCCTGGCTATTGGCCACTGTGGCTGGGGATTATGAGAGCTGTGATCCAAGAACAGATGGCGGGGGGGCTAATTTGAGCAGGCCTGGTCTAAGGCAAAGGTTCTCTGCCTCGGGTCCTCAGATGTTGTTGAGCTACAACTTCCATCAGTCCCAGTCGCAATGGCTGAAGGACACGATGGGAGTTGTAGTCCAGCAACTTCTGGAAACCCAAAGTTGAGAACTCTTTGTCTAAGGGGAGCCAGCATGGCGTAGTGGTTAGAGTGCTGGACTAGGACCGGGGAGACCTGAGTTCAAATCTCCATTCAGCCATGATACTTTCTGGGTGACTCTGGGCCAGTCACTTTTCTCTCAGCCTAACCTACTTCACAGGGTTGTTGTGAGGAGAAACTTAAGTTTGTAATACACTGCTCTGGACTCCTTGGAGCAAGAGCGGGATATAAAATGTAAAAATAATAAAAAGTAATAATAAGGAACATCCACTCCTGTAGTAGCCCTGGTGTCAGGCAGCTGAGCCATGGGTAGCAGGCACCAAAGGGAGCAAGTCTGAACTGAGAGAGCTGAGAGAACTGAGAGATACAGCACGGGTTGTGCAAAGTAGACCGTCGGGCAGCAGGAGGGTCAAGACAGGAGTTGACAAGCAGTAACATGCCATTGGTCATACTGAGGGGTTGTCAAGAGCCAGAGAGTTTGACAGGAGCCAGGAACACACCAAAGATAAAACCAAGGAATAGTCAGGAGCAGGACCACACACTAGCACAAACACACTTCAATACCAAGGCAAGGTCTGCTTCATCCAGGAAGCCTCTCAGACTTCCTGCTGCAGGGAAGGGCCAATGAGTGATCACCTAGGGCACGGACTGTTCAGGGTTTCAGAGGCGTAGGAGTCTGCTGTAATGTAGCAGGCTGACACAAGGGGCAGCAAAATGCAGAGCAGGGCACTGATGGTTTGCCACACAGCTGTATACAGAGCCATGAGTTCCCAGCTATAAACATGGAGCCTTTCCAGACCACCAGCTTTAGTGTGGGAGGAAGTGGTCTGACACGGGGCAATTTAGGAATAGAATAGTCAAAGTGGAAATAGATGGAAATAAACATTTTCAAGCATAATTTGGACTAAAGCTGGGGCCATTCATATTCTTATATCTTATAAAGTTTGTCTCTGGTTCCTTAGGTTGTTTCCAAGCAAGGATTGTTCATACTGCATGCTCTCCCTGCCATCCTTCTGGTCCATTTTTGGCCAATTGGATTGTAGAGTTGGTGGGCACCCAACCTCCTCCTTCCTATTCAAGTGCACAGGCAGAGAAGGAGCAGGTACGTGTGTGTGTGTGTGGTGAAGACCCTGAATTGCTTTAAACCATTGTTATTTTAAAAAGAAATCATAAAAGTTTGACTCAAAAAAATTGCCATGGGTCTTGTGCAAGGCTGCCATGTGTCTCTATAGCCAGCTACAGGGTTTGTTTGTTTGTTTGTTTGAAACATAGAGATCAAAGGAAAATAAGGGTGGGGGGGAATAATATGTTGCGAAAGTCTGGCCATGGAGCTCTGAAACCAGGCACAGTTGTAGCACAGGATAATGGGACTCTGTGTAATGAATTTGAAGCTGATAAGTCAATTGTTTGATTTTTAATAATTTTTTTTAGATAGGGAGAATATTTCACTTTTTAAAAATTTCCCTTTTGATCTTGCACAAGACTGCACAGGTGAAAGGCTTGTGCAAGATGGATGGGGAAATAAAAGAACAAAAAAAGTGAATCACCCTCCCTTTCTACAAAAATCTATTAAAAATAAAGTTATTGACCCATCTGCTTCAAATTTAATACACAGAGTCCCACTGTCCTATGCTACAACTGTGCCTGGTTTCAGAGCTCCATGGCCAGCCCTTCCCAACTTACAATTTTTCCTAATTTTCCATTGTTAAAAAAATCCCTTGTGCCTGGCTATAGAGATGTGGAAGCCTTGCTCATGACCCCCAGAACATTATAGTTATTATTTTTTTAATAGTCAGTCCTTTCAAGAAGGAAGAATTTTTAAAATTAAAGAAAAGAAATAGAAAGGAATGAACGAAAGTTGACTCCAGGGCACAGGAAACAAATCTGCCCAGAGTGCTATTATGGCAGCAAACACTCGGCAAAGCCACACCTCCATCTCATCTTGTTCGGCTTTATACATGTGGTCTCTGCAATCATCAGAATCATACTCTGCAGAATGACAGAATATCCCAGGAAAATGTTTTAGAGAGTGCAACTATTTTGGACACAGATACTCCAGGAAAACAAACACATGGATCATAGACCAAATCAATCCAGAATTTTCACTTTAGGCACAAAGGACCAGGCTCAAACTATCATACTTTGTAAATATTATGTGAAGACCCAGCTCCCTTGAAAAGTCCATAATGCTGGAAAAAGAAGGAAAGAGAAGAAGAGGACAACCAGCAGCGAGGTGGATGGACTCGATTACGACAGCAATGAATGCATGAATGAGAGAACTAAAAGGCCAAGCTGAAGACAGATAATTCTCGAGACAATTTATCTGTGTGGTCACTAAAAGTCGACACCGACTTGATGGGACTTAATCAATCAAATCACTCTGAGTTAAACTCCATTCGTAAAGATAAAACATGAAGAATTGCACTTGCTATATGGATAGTAGCTTGCTGTCACAGTACTAAATTTGGGCTAAATCCCACCCTCATATCCCTTGCTAACTGGGCAAAGAGGCACCTTTTAACATGGTGATTCTCTTTATTTAGCAGGGGGAGAGTAACTGGCCCTACCCACTCCCAGCACAGTACCTCCAGTGATGGTTGCTGGTGTCTATCTAATGTTTCTTTTTAGCTTGTGAGCCCTTCGGGGACAGGGTTCCATCTTATTTGTTTGTTATTTCTCTTTGTAAACTGCCCTGAGCCATTTTTGGAAGGGTAGTATAGAAATTGAATTATTATTTATTTATTTTCACAGTCAGACAGGTGTTATTGACTGGCTTGTTTTATCCAGACATCGAGTCCTTCCCAAGGACCTGGGATGGCTGAATTTTATTATCAATGTTGTTGCTGTTATTATAGATATTGTCGCAGAATATAAGCTGTTCCCAGTAAAGTTGCTTTTTGTTATTATTAATTATTTCTTGTTTACACAGTCAGACGGGTGTTATTGACTGGTTTGTTTTACCCAGACATCGAGTCCTACCCACGGACCAGGGATGGATGAATTTTATCATCAATACTGTTGGTTATTATAGATATCATCGCAAAATATAGGCTGTTCCCAGTAAAGTTAATTTTTGTAATTGGCTGATGGTGATTTCGGTGGCCCCTATGGTGTTGAGCTGCTCTTCAAGTTGTTTTGGAATAGCACCTAGGGTGCCAATGACCACTGGGATTATTTTGGTCTTTTTCTGCCACAGCCTTTCAATTTCAATTTGTAGATCTTTGTTTTTGGTGATTTTTTCTATTTCTTTTTCTTCTATTCTGCTATCCCCTGGTATTGCTATGTCGATTATTTTGACTTGTTTTTCTTTCTTCTCAACTACAGTTATATCTGGTGAATTGTGTGGCAGATGTTTGTCTGTTTGTAGTTGGAAGTCCCATCTACTTCTTTACAAAGGCACCACTTGCTCTTTGTTGTTGATTTTTCTACTTTTGCTGTTATTGCATTTGTTCTTAGTGCCTGTTCGTGTACAGCAAGTATTAAACCCTCTGTTTCTTTCTTCAAGTTGCCATTCTTAAGCCATTGCCAGGTCTTGGTGATGTCTGATTTTCCACTTATATTGTGCAAATATTGACCATGCAGGGGCTTATTTTTCCATTTTTCTGCTCGGTTCTTGATTTGTTCTTTCTTGTAGGCCTGCTTTGTTTCATTGCTGTTGAATAGTTTCGCATTATTGACCATTTTAAGTGCATCTTCTTTACTGTCCTTGATATATTCTGCAAGGCCTCTTTTCTCCTCCTCTACTGTTTGATGGACTTGCAGCATTCCTCTTCCACCTGAGCTGCGAGGGAGGTAGAGCTTATCTACATCACTGCGGGGATGCAGAGCATGATTGATGGTCATGATTTTCCTGGTCTTACGATCTAGCGTCTCTAGCTGTGCCTGGGTCGAGTCTATTATTCCTGCAGTGTATCTGATAACAGGTATAGCCCAGGTGTTTATGGCTTGTATGGTGTTCCCGCCATTGAGTTTGGACTTGAGGATTTTTCTAACTCTCCTGATGTATTCACTTCCAATTTTTCTTTTAACTTCAGTGTGTGCGATGTTATCAGCCTGGAGAATGCCCAAGTATTTGTAATGTTCTTTCTCTTCCAGGTTCTTGATCTTGCTTCCATTGGGTAGTTCTATTCCTTCTATTTTTTCTTATTTTTCCTCTGTTCATTATTAATGCAGCATACTTGTCTAGTCCAAACTCCATTGCTATATCACTACTGAATATACGGACAGTGTTTAGCAGTGATTCGATTTTTGACTGGGACTTTCCATACAACTTCAGATCGTCCATGTACAGCAGATGGTTGATTTGACTTGATGTTTTAGATGTTTGTTATCGGAGGCTTGTTTTGTTTAGTATTTGTGAAAGTGGGGTCATGGCGATTACAAACAACAGAGGGGGTAGTGAGTCCCCTTGGAAAATACTTCTTCTAATGCTAACCTGTCCAAGTGCCTCGCCATTGATTGTTAACTGTGTACTCCACATGCTCATTGCTTTTTAAAATAAATATCTGAATGTTTTTGCTGACACCAGTTGTTTCTAAACATTTTAGTATCCATGTGTGAGGCAATGAGTCGAAGGCTTTCTTGTAGTCAATCCATGCAACACTTAGATTGGTTTTTTCTCTCTTGCAATTTTCTAAAACCATTTTGTCAATCAGCAGCTGGTCTTTTGTGCTTCTGGTGTTTGGGAAATTTCCTTTCTGATCAACTGGAAGCTATTTGTTAGTTAATAAGTGTTGCATCACTTCATCTGCTATTATTCCAGTTAATAATTTGAACATGGTTGGCAGGCAGGTTATCGGTCTATAATTACTTGGAACTGCACCTTTTGCTGGGTCTTTCATGATGAGATGAGTTTTCCCAGTTGTTAGCCATTGTTACCTCCTTGCAAAATGTGATTGAACTGTTTTGAAAGTTGTTTATGAAGGTTGTTAGGTGTTTGAGACAAAAGCCATGCAGCTCATCGTCGCCTGGAACAGTCCAATTTTTAATTTTCTTTGCTTTTTCACTTATTAATTCTGGTGTTATTATTTTGCATTTGTTGGTTACATTTTTCGACCTCTTTCATCCAGCCTGCTTTTTAATTATAATCTATTGGATTGTCCCATAATTTTCCCCAGAATTGCACTGCTTCTTCTTTGTTTGGTTTTTCTGTGTTTCTTGCAGTTTCTCCTTCTATGCTTTGGTAGAAACGTCTCTGATTCGGTTGGAATTGGAGATTCTGCCTGTGTTGTGTAATTCTGGCTTCATATCTGCTAATCTTCTTTGACACTGCTGTTATTTGCTGCTTTATTATTTCCAGGACTTCTCTAATTTTCTTTGAATATAGGTGGTATTTTTGGATCAGATACTGTTTGGTGTTTTCATTCTTCAGCTTCTTGTCATTCATATCTTTCAATTTACTGGCATCTGATCTAAGCCTGGAGGTTTTATTTTCTAATCTAATCTTCCATTTAGCTGATGTACTACTGTCTTTTTTTACATGTCCACCGATCTTATATCCAAGCTCTTGTGTTGTTATTGTTGCTGCAATGTACATTAGTTGGTTTGTTTCTTGCAAGTTATTGGTTGTTATTTCTGCAAGTTCAGCATTGACATCTTTTAATGCCTGAGCAATTTGTTTTTTGGCAACTGTTTTTAGAGCTGGAAGTCGAACCCTGGTGGTTGTTTGGTTCATGTGCTCAGTTATTTTTTGCTTTAGTTCTTGTTGCTTTTCTGTTAAACGGCATTTGGGTATTTGAGGTGAAGGCAAAGGGGAGGTTGCCTGGTTTTGATTTTGGAACACGTCCTCCTCCACCTGAGCAACTTCTTCAGTTGGTGGTAATTCTTCTTCCATATCTTGAGCCTGTATTGCTCTTTGCAGTTCTTCCAGCTCAACTTCTGTGAATACTTTTTTTCTTATTATGAATCGTCTCTGGTCTGCTAGCCTTTGTTCTGTTATTTCTGTATCTGGATGCTTCTCTTTCCAAATTTGGTACATTCTTTTTAAATAACCTCTTCTAGTTGGACTAGACTTGTAATAGCAGATCATTATTTCCTTGGCGTTTTTCATATATTTTTTTCGGTTAAGTGACGTTTCTTCCAGTCACCTTGCAGTCTTCAGCCCTGGTTGCTCAACTGAAGATCCTGAGTCCTGTTGCCCACTTGCCACCAGATGTCCAGGGACTCCAGCACCTGGCACATTCCTTGTTGACCCGGGTGACGACCGATCCGGTATAGATTTATTAAAGTTACGTCTCACCATATTGTTGATGGGAGAGGCACTCTTCGTCTGGCTCCTCTGGTGAGACCTGTCCAGTATGGTTGGACCTCTGGCATAGCTCTCACCTTCCTCAGAGCATGCAAGCCCCCACAACCACGCCAAGGTAGTGCCTCACTGGGGGTTTAATAATAATAATAATAATAATAATAATAATAATAATAATAATTTTTTAAAAAATGAATGCATCCCAAGCCTCAGTTTGCAAAAGTGCTGTAAAAGCCCTGTGCAGAAAAGCTCCTGGAAGCACCTGATACCATCCTACTTAAGAACCATAATATAGTATTTTGTCCTCAGTGATGAGAACAAAATGGTTTGACCCTGGGCAACTGTTACCTAGCAGTAAGATTTTTGTTCAGTGTAAGTGTGGCATGGCAGGTTATCTGTGCCCCACTTGACAACTACACATTTCCACTTGTGCAACATCAGCAAAAACTGGTTCATAGGATTGGACTCACAATCTTTTTGTTCTTTTTATGTTTAGCCTTGTCAGACAACATTCTAATCAACTTGTGTAACTCCACAACCCTCTATGAATAACTTAACTGCTATCTCCAAACTTCTTCCATGCAGTTGCAAAATAGAGAAAACATTTTCCCCAGCCTAATTTATCGAGCCTTTGATTTAATGCATTTTTTTAAAAAATTGCTTTTATCCATCCATCAGGGGAAAGCCTATTATTATAGCATCAATAATTACAAGATATCAGTGAATTCATCAGAAACAAAAATGAAGAAGAGAACAAAGCAATGAACGTACCGTGAGGCATAGTGTGTTATGCTGTCAGCAATTCCAGCAATAAACCCACACATTTTAGATTTAATGAGTTATAAAAAATGGATTCAGTGACAAGGTGAATGGTGTGTGGGTTCTCCTTACCATTGGACTCATCAACAAATTACAGCCAAGTGTCAATGCAAGCCAAGATCTGAGTTGTGTGGAGTTTATGTTGCAAGTTCCATTCTGCCTCTTGCTGACAAATAGACCATCTGCTCAGTCTAACAAGGCCTGTCACAGTTTGACTCTTCTGTAATCATCTTGTTGAATAAGTCAAACCTTTTTGCTTTGACATGCAGGTTTGCTTGTATGTAGCTGTCTCTCAAATCCCCAAAGAGATCTTGTAAAAGTGCTTTTGCCTTTAAATCTTATCAGTCTCATCATGAACTTGTAATCAAGAGAAATCCTCATTTGTAAGGAACTGCCCTTGTTTGCAAAGTTACCCGAGAAGCCCTTATTTGCATAAGCAAAACACACACAGTCTCACACACAGAGATACAATTAGGGATATGCGAAACATTCAGATACAAAATGTTTTGTACCCAAAACAGCCCATTTTGGGTGTTTTGTAGACAAAACAAAACACCCACTTTCCAGATACAAATGTTTTGTATGCAAAACAAAACGTCCTTGTTTCAGCTACAAAACATTTTGTTGTTTCGGACCTCCATTTTGTGGTGATCTCTCTGAGTCAGTCTCCATTTTGTGTTTGACATCTCTTTGAATTTCCTGCCCTTCCAGCCTTCCGATCGGTGACCTAAAGCATGGGCTGACCTGCTGACGATTCCTTCCTTTGTTCCCCATTGGCTCTTTTGCCTCTTGCCACTCTTTACTGATCCCACATTAGCCAGGGGAAGGGTTGAAAAAGGGGCAAGGATGGGGGGGGGAGTTCAAGGAGAAGTTTTCAATTCATTCAGCAAGTTAGTAGTCACCATTATGACTTTCTGCCTCATTGAAGAGAGAGAGAGAGAGAGAGAGAGAGAGAGAGAGAGAGAGCTAGTTTGCAGCATTGCATGCCTCAGGTTGCCATGATGCCATGCCATTGCCTATGCCTGCCTTGTTGCTAGCCTGAGCCCAGCCTGCCAGCCTGCTATGGCTACTGAATGCCAACTTGGGAATGGGATCAGGGGCAGAATTGTGGGTTGGGTGGTAGTGCCCCAATGGGTGTCTGCCAGGCTGCCACAATGCAGATTCCAAAGGAATTGGGCAAAGGGCTGAGTATTTGTGATTTGTTGAAGTTTATGCGTCTTTAGGATTTCCCCCCATAGGAAATAATGGAGGCTTCAGCAGCACCATAACTCCACTTGGGGGGCACCGGGGTGGCCCAGAATGAGTGGTGGTGTAGTGCACATAGGGTGCCAACCACCCCCATGGGTTGCTAACCCATGGGGTGCTGGGTTCTGTTGTTTCTGAGGTGTTCTGAGTGTAGATTCTCTGGCAGCATATGAGATTTTAAATGACAAACCATGAATCCACTATCATATGCTACCAGAGAATCTACACTCAAAACATCTCAGAAACAAGAGAACCCAGTACCACATGGAACATGTCAAAGGCACAAACCCCTTCGCTTAAAAATTACAAGATATAAAAAAGGAACAACTAGCTCTCCGCTGCTGGTTGTCCTTTTCATCTCTTTCCTTCAACTTTCCCCAGCATTATGGACTTCTCAAGGGAGCTGGGTCTTCGCATCATGTGTCCAAAGTATATATGGCCTTTATTCAATAAAATGAATAGTGTTTGAAGTTTAAATCCTACAAATTCAAACTGTTCTGTTACTTCCCTTTTGCAAGCACATTCATGAAAGTTCATGGTTTGCAACTATTAAAAAACCCGTGCAACTATTTCTGTGCTGGAGAGAGTTTCTGGAATTCCAGCGATCCTAGTAGAAGCGCCAAGTGGCTCAAAACAATCAGCAGCTGATTATTTTGATTGAAATAATAGGCTTACACATGTGTAGCATTTGCTGTGTGGCGGCAGGAGGAGCGGCAGGAGTTGCTCATTTGTGTGCTGGTGCTGTGCTGGCAATTCACATCCCATTTCCTCAGTCATGTGTTGTTTGCAATGGCCTGCCTTCTCGTTTTCTCAATAACTCACTGTGACTGGCCCAGTGGCCCCAAGGAGGGACTTCTTCTTCTGTGTCGTGTGTCTCTGCTGCTCTACAGCACAGCCAGCAAGCTCCCTCCAGGTCAGGAAACTTTTGCTTCCACTATATGCACCACTGTGGAGGGCAGGCTAGTGTTGAACTGTGGAGAAGGGCTGCCCCCCCCCCCAACAAATGCCCCATAGGATTTTGTGATCCAGAGGTTACTGGTGTTTGAACTGTATGGAAAGGGTTCTGTGGTGGTTTCCCTCCCCCTTGAAAATGAAAAGAAAATGCCCCATTTGCCCCATTGGATTCTGTGATGCAGTCAGAGAAAGGCTGGTGTTTCAACTGTCTGGGGAAAAGGGCTGTGTGAGCTGTATTTATTCTCAGATTATCCTGTTTTTAGCAAAGCATGCATATATTATACCAATTAGCATATATAAGTTTTATGCAATTTTAAAATGCAAAATAGAGACTGTTTAGAGACTCTTTTTGTGAACAGCACTATTTCTACTTTTTTGGTGACAGATATCGACTATTTTCACCACCTGGACCTGGCAAACCTATATAAACCTTCTTGAGAATCTTCCATCCCTGCACTGAAATTTCTGTACCCCTGTCCTCTGAATTATAAAATATTTCTGTGTGCTTGGAAGAGGCCACAATGGTGAGGGTGCTGGCTTACAGTAAGGTAAGGTGAAGTGTGCCGTCAAGTCGATTTCGACTCCTGCCACCCACAGAGCCCTGTGGTTTTCTTTGGTAGAATACAGGAGGGGTCCATGCAGTATGAGATGATGCATTTCAGGATCTTCCTATATCGCTGCTACTAGATATAATACCAGTAGAGATTTGAACCAGCAACCTTCTGCTAATGACTCAAAAAACTACCTTGATGTTGTGTGTCCATCAATGTTGCTGTGCTGCTGCAAGAGAGTGGCCCAGACACACTCTACTATACAATTTCCCAATTATGGCAGGGTTCATCTGAAGAGGATAGAGCCCTACCAATGATGGCGGGCACTCCCATGATTGCGAGACTGGATTGATCCAGTCCCACAGTCACAAGAGTATCCACCATCATGGGCAGGGCTATTACTATTGGGAAAGTACACAAAAACCTCCATGTGCAAGCCTACATGTGATGAGAAAACATGGTAGACTTGCTGAGCAATCAAACTGAGATGTGTGTTGCACCAGAGACAAAAACCCCTTTCCGGCCCCGCTTTCCTAAGTTAAAAACCTACTCAAAGAGGCTGGTTAAAATTGCAAAGGTCAAAAGAAAAAACAAACTTTATTTAAAATACTATAAAACTACAGACAGCTTCCATCTGAGGCTTTCTCAGCTTTTAGTTACAGGTAAAAAGGAACTCTCAGTAGTTGCAAGAATACTTCCAAAAAGGACCCCAGTTGCAAGGAACAGGGATATAGGAACCTTTAAAAAGCACCTTTAAATGTTACAGAGACTTTTGCAGCACCCTGGATGGATAGATGGGCCCAGGCTCAGCGTTTCTTAGCTTGTTACGTTACAGTTAAAACACATTAGACCAGTTGTAAGGATGTGCAAAGCACACCAAAGGAAAGTAAGAACACAAGCTAACTAACAAAACTGTTCCCTGGTTAAACCCTTCCCCAAAGCCAAAGCCCAGGCTTCCTTCCTGAACTCACCAAGAGACTTCAGGCCCTTGCAATCCTCCTTGTTGCAGTCATTTGCCTGGCCAGCCAACCTGTCGTTAGCCCAGCCTGGCTCTCACTGAGAACAAAGAAAAATGCTCTCTTCCTGCCACAAGGCCCTCTAAGTCTCGCCCACCATGTGCTGAGTGGCTGATCCTTAGAGGTCACTGCCTGTCAGTCAGGACAGGGTTCACTTCTGGTTCACTCTCTTGGGGAGAGGAGGGGCTGTTCACTATAATTACTAACACATTAGTGATAACAAAGTGATAATGGTACCTTTGCCATTACACTGGCAATGGTACAGCAAAATCTGGATGTTTTGACATACTTTTAGCACAGGGCACACACCATTACCTATGTGAATCCAGGCTGACATGAGGCTTGTCAACACACATACATCTTCCTAAGGAGAATTACTGAATTGATTCTACTGGCTGCTACTGAACCCAGTGTTAACTTTTGTACTGATCCACATTGCATGCATAGAGAGAAAAGATAGCTTTGAGATTCAAAAGAAGAGCTACAAAGGTCATTTGAGTTTCAACAGAGGTTCCCAACCTTGGGTCCTCAGTGGCTGAAGATCACGGGAGCTGTAATCCAACAATTTATGGAGACTCAAAGTTGGAAACTCTTGAGTTAGGTATCCAGCACTTCTTGTACAGTTGTATTATATAGCAGCTAAAACAGCCACCTAATGGAGCAGCGGGGAAATGACTTGATTAGCAAGCCAGAGGTTGCCAGTTTGAATCCCCACTGTTATGTTTCCCAGACTATTGGAAACACCTATATCAGGCAGCAGCAATATAGGAAGATGCTGAAAGGCATCATCTCATACTGCGCGGGAGATGACAATGGTAAACTCCTCCTGTATTCTACCAAAGACAGCCACAGAGCTCTGTGGGCGCCAGGAGTCGACACTGACTCGACAGCACACTTTATACAGGCCTGCTCAACTTTGGCCCCCCAGCTGTTTTTGGACTACATTTCCCATAATTCCCAGCCACAGTGGCCAATAGCCAGGGATTATGGGAGTTGTAGGACAACATCTGCAGGAGGGCCAAAGTTGAGCAGCTCTGAGTAGAGGAAGAAAACACAAAGCAGACAAGGAAACACAAAACAGATAAGGAAAGAAGCAATTGTAATAAAGCCCAACAGGTTATTGTTGGTGAAAGATTAGATACATCAAACGCACTGAGGCTTCATGTTTTCAACTATTCAAGGTGGACATAATGAGCCAATAAAACATGCCCTGTTGTGTTTTACTATTTTGTTTTGTTTTCCATCACTGCACGTTCCGTCAAATGTGTATCTTAATGAGACTATAATACAGCTGTACATAGAATAAATAATTCTCTAACTCTGGTTTGCTGTTTTAACAGAACACACCATTTCCTGCAAAGAAACACACTCAGAGAGGGAACAGAATATTGAAAGAGGAAAGCTTTTTTTGTTTTCTTTCAAATAATTTTTCTTAGTCATCCCACAAACATTTTTGCACCACCTGAATTAACAGAAATGTTCCTTTCCCCACTGATTACTCAGAGGGAAATGAAGAGATGGCAGTGAAAAATAGTTTAAATGGACATTTTCCAAGAATGATTCCATCAGTTGACTTAGGAGAGTAGCAAGTGAAAAAAAGGAAGTCAGTTACGATGAAAAATGTATTATTCAGGGAGCCCTTTCCAAAGGAATATAGATTGGTTTCTTAAAGGACTATGCAAAACTAAATCATTAAAAAGCCTATAAATGATATCTTTTTTCATTCTTTTGTTTTTCATTTTTTTCATGTTTTTTAAATTTTTGTCATTACAACAAAACAAAATATTTCCTCCATGCAATTACTGCCTTGAGGCTCCATGATTTCATACCTGCCAACATCTTCCTATTTCCCTATTCACTTGAATGGGAAAATAGGGACCTCTTGGCAGGTATGTGATTTGATGGTTTAGAAATATGATAGGTAGGTAGGAAGAGAATTGATACAATGAGGCTATTCTCACGACTGCAGGGAAGCGGATGAAGGGAGCCCAGACCACTTTTCTGCGGTCATGGGAACTGCGTGGACCGCACAGCTCCTGGCGGTTAGCATGCTTAAGTCACCCCCACTTAAATGAGGTTAGTGGAGTGAGTGCTCTGCTAACCCAATTTTGGCGATCGTGAATCGCCATGGTGCAGCTCTGCGTTGCAGCGACTCACGAGGAGACCACTGGGAGGCAAAAACAAGCCTCCTGGTCTCAGGGGTCTCTCCAGGATGCCCCATGCACTTGCACAGGGCATCATGGGATTTCTGGGGGCTGGGTGGCCCCTGATCCCCACAGGCCCTACCAGCTCCGAGATGGAGCCAGTAATCATGTGGGCAGCCAATCCATCCACCCAGGACTCCACGGGTGCCCCTGTGTGGGGAGAGCGGACTTGGCCCACTCTCCCCACCTAACCCCATCTGGGTCTCCACACTACTCGTGTGGAGAGCCCCAATATATTTTCATGCCTGCCATGATGGCCATGGGCCTGTCTCAAGTTATATCAGCAACCAAGGCAACCAAGATGATCAGGGGCCTAGAGCACCTCTCTTATGAGGCAAGACTACAACACCTGGGGCTTTTTAGTTTAGAAAAAAAGACGACTGTGGGGAGACATGATAGATGTCTATAAAATAATGCATGGTTTGGAGAAAGTGGATAGAGAGAAATTCTTCTCCCTCTCCCATAACACTAGAACCAGGGGTCATCCCATGAAATTGATTGCTGGGAAATCTAGGACCAACAAACGGAAGTACTTTTTCACACAACGCATAATCCACTTGTGGAATTCTCTGCCACAAGATGTGGTGATGGCCAACAACCTAGATGGCTTTAAGAAGGGTTTGGATAACATCATCATCATCATCATCATCATCATCATCATCATCATCATTTGATTTCTATACCGCCCTTCCAAAAATAGCTCAGGGCAGTTTACACAGAGAAATAATAAATAAATAAATAAATAAATAAGATGGCTCCCTGTCCCCAATGGCTCACATTCTAAAACTAAACATAAGATAGACACCAGCAACAGTCACTGGAAATACTGTGCTGGGGGTGGATAGGGCCAGTTGCTCTCCCCCTGCTAAATAAAGAGAATCATGATGGTAAAAGGTGCCTCTTTGCCCAGTTAGCAGGGAGGAGAGGTCTATCAATGGCTACTTGTCAGAGGGCTACAGGCCACCTCCAGCCTCAAAGGCAGGATGCCTCTGTGTACCAGTGGCAGAGAAGTAACAGCAGGAGGGAGGGCATGCCCTCAACTCCTGCCTGTGGCTTCCAGTGGCATCTGGTGGGCCACTGTGCAAAACAGGATGCTGGACTAGATGGGCCTTGGGCCTGATCCAGCAGGACTGTTCTTATGTTCTTATGAGCACCCACCCATGTGGCAGGGCCCAGTCTCAACCTGATTTTTATAACTGGATGAGAAGATGATGATCTGGTAACAAAGGAGACCAACATCACTTTGTTGTCATAGTCACATCATTACTTGACAGCGTTTAGACTTTCAGAACTCCTAACTTCTTCAAGGATGGGGAAACAGATAGGAAGGTCCACCCCTGGAGGCTTAACAATCAAATGGTTTCCTGATGGCTCTGGGGATTTACCTTCCAGTTTGATTGGGTGTTGACCTCAAGAATGTGGAAATGACCCCGGGTCATTGATTCAGTTTTCCCTGGGCATCTTCTCTCCAGAACAGTTTTTTCTAGAAAAGTATCAAGTTACCTGGGAAATTATTTGCCATAGTATTGATATTTTATCAGTTGTCTCAGATTTTATCAAGATATCTCAGATTTGTAATGTACTAGCCTCTAATTTGGAGCAGTTACATGCTTTTTCAGGGTAAAGCTTAGCTAATGAAACAATTTGGATTTAATCTAAACAGAAGTAGCTGGTTGAGCATTAGGACACACTTGCTTAGGATCTGAACTGATTTCTGATCAAGCCGAGGGAGCTTGATCCCTCACTGCATATGATTCTGTACAGAGCAGTGGAAACATAATGTGACTTTACCTTAAGAGCACCCATGCAATTTAATCAAGCCAACAGATGTGACTTAAGTTAAAATGTGTGTGTGAAATCCTATGAGTAAACACCAGGTGCCTCTTGTTTTTGTATTAAAGGGAATTAACTGTGTAGGAGGGTTCCAATCTGTTTATGGAGAATGCATTTGTATATCTTACATATATTAACAATTCTCCAGCAGGCAGAATGTAACAAAATGCTATTCTTTCTTTCAGGTGAGGAGACTGAGAGACAGAGCTAGAAGGTTGTTCCTTCCAAGTATAATGATTGAAATATTGACAGTTAGGGAAAGGGAAAACACATACCTAGTGAAAAAATTGGGCAGCTAGTAATTTGTTTCCATCAAGATGAAGTGATCAGTATAACTATAGCAGCAGGAAAAGGAAAGTCCCCAAGTTGGGGGGAAATAACCCCAAATCCACATATTGAGAAAAGAGGCTGAGCTCTCACAGGATGTTTTCCAGGTTATGACCGCCATTGATCAGAATGCATCTAAGTTGCTCCCATGGAGAAAAAAATAACTTTGAAAATCTTGTACCCATGACACCAAGTGTTGCCTGTAACAGGGATTCCCTGATATTGTTCACTGCAACTCCCAGCATTCCCAGCTGCAATGGCCTTTGGCTAGGGATTGTGGCAGTTGTAGTCAATGACATCTGGGAATACTGCTGACAACTTGTGATTCCTGGAAGTGGGTAAGTATAGATATGTTATGTCTGTCCAGTTAATAAACATACTTATGGGTTTTGTCATAGTGAAGACCTGAACACGAGACTTCTACTGAGCCAGAGCACTGGTCAAGTCCAACATAGGAACATAGGAAGCTGCCACATACCAAGTCAGACCACTGGTCCATCTAGCTCAGGATTGTCTACACAGACTGGCAGTGGCTTCTCCAAGGTTGCAGGCAGGAATCTCTCCCAGCCCTATCTTGGAGATGCCAAGGGGCGGGGACTTGGGACCTTCTGCATGCAAGCATGTAGATACTCTTCCCAAAGCGGCTCCATCCCCTAAAGGTAATCTCTTACAGTGCTCACACATGTAGTCTCCCATTCATATGCAACCAGGGTGAACCCTGCTTAGCAAAGGGGATGTCAGGATTGTCTGACATTAGGATTGCTAGGATTGCCTTCTACAGTGATTGACAGCAGCTCTCAGGGTTTCAGACAGGGGAGATTTTCAAACAGTTTTAGAGAGGAGAGCTGGTCTTGTGGTAGCAAGCATGATTTGTCCCCTTAAGCTAAGCTGGATCCACCTTGGTTGCCTGTGTATGAGAGACTTGATGTATGAGCACTGTAAGATATTCCCCTTAGGGGATGGAGCAACTCAGGGAAAAGCAGAAGGTTCTAAGTTCCCTCCCTGGCATCTCCAAGATAGGGCTGAGAGAGATTCCTGCCTACAACCTTGGAGAAGCCGCTGCCAGTCTGTGTAGACAATACTGAGCTAGATAGACCTATGGTCTGACTCGGTATGTGGCAGCTTCCTATGTTCCTATGACTTTCCCAGTCTTACCTGGAGATGCCACCTTCTGCATGCAGAGCATGTGCCCTAGTACTACACAAACTACAGACTTGGTGCAGTTTGGGTAGCAAAAGAATGCAAAAACTGGAATGGGCTTCAGTATTACCCTAGGTTAGAAAATGAATTAAAAGTGCTTCTAGATGAAGGTTCGGAATAAGATACAGGTCAATTGCAGTTCACATGTTCAGGATGGGTGTGCAATCCTCATTTTGATTATCACTATTCTAGGATCAGCATGGATGGAAAAACCACTGTCATGCCCAAAACAGTGAGGATAGTTCTAAACTGCTAAATCAGGAAGTACTTTTTCAATGAAGTTGTGGTGTGTGTGCTGCCAGCCAGGAACAGATGGACATCTGGCAATCTGGAATTTTCCAGAAAGTCCACTAGGACTTTTAATTTTAGCTTCTCCACTAGGAAGCCTTCAGACCTCCATCTTCCACTTGTTTAAATCAAAAATCCACCCTAATTGGATCTTTTGGAGTCAAAATTATTTAAGAATTACAAAGCAACCACCCCAAATTGACACGAAGAGCTTGGTCTCACGATCAGTGAGACCCGGTTTGGTGAGCTCCTGCAGATGATCATAGCAGGAGCCCTGGGCGGCCGGGTCGGCTGCTCACACAATTGCCGGCTCCGTGACGGAGCGGGCAGGGGCTGGGGGAAGCGGGGGCTGATTGGCCCCTGGAAGCTCCAGCATGCCCTGCACGAGTGCGCAGGGCATGCTGGTGAGATCCCCGGAGCCGGGAGGTGGCTTTTTGCCTCCCCTCCAGGGGTCTCTTCGTGAGTAGTCATGGTGCAGAGCTGCACTGCAGCTACTCACGACGAGGAAGCCCAGGTTTGCAGAGCGCTTGCTCCACAAACCTGGGCTTACGGGAGGGCTACAAAAGTGGGCTAGCCGCTTGTAAGCCACCGGGCTCACCTGCAAGCCTGGTGGTTTACACGAGCAGCAAAAATCGGGCTAAGCTCTCCTAGCCTGATTTTTGCTGCTCGTGAGAATAGCCCCAACATCTCTGATAGACAGTGATGGTTGTGACTGGGGCAGGATTACAGCCCTTTGCAAGTTTCAGTAGTGAAGCTTCTGCCGCTCCAAAGGTGTGAGAGAGAGACTGCATTTTTTTAATTAAAGGATTTTTATACTTCTGCCTTTAAAAAGGCATTTGAAGTGTACAACATAAATCAGAATAAAAATTATTAAAATTTGAACCAAACACCTGGAAATCCCAGCAGTCAGCAACAACAGAACACAGCAGAGAACAAAACAGCAAAGAGAATCTAAAAAACTCTATGCCAAGCCATAATCATTAAAAGGTTGATTTTTACAATCCTCTAAAAGATGTTTTGCCACCCTTCCCAATCCCCTGTTCATTTCATACATATAATAATTTTCATAGTTTTTAGTTGTAGAATTTTATGATTTATTGTTTTAGTAAGCCACTCTGAGTGGTTGGACATGCAAATTGTAAAATAAATACATGGACAAGTTCTATATCACTGCTGTGCTTGGTACAGTACCCAGCAAACTGACATGTTAAATCAATGTTAAATAGTACTTTTTGTAATAGAAATTACTAAATGTACATTTCCCATCAACAACACTTAACTATTGCCCAACCTAAAAGATTTAATATAGCTTATATCAAAAATTTGATATAGCTTATCCTAGGCTAGAAGTCCTATAAAACCACCCTGGATTGTGGTATAAACAACTATTATGTAAGTTCAAGAACAAGTGCGGAGCTCCTGAAAATATCAGTATTAATAAAACAGGAGTAATGCATTGCGTTTTGTAGTTGCTGCCATCAGACCAAATCCATTATTTATTTCTAACTCCATTTAGAATGCAACACAAGAGGGAACAGAATATATATATTTTAAATTGACTGGAATCTGTTAACTCCAAGTTAACATTCATAACAAAAGCCGTTATGAAATACTTTACTGGACCTTCTGGATGATTATTGTATACAATGAACTGTTTCACTATAGGGCATATATATTTTAATGTATGTGTGTATAGATAAATAGGTAGCTGTAGCTGTAGATCTAGATGTAGGTTTAGATTTAGATGTAGATAGATTAAGTGCCGTCAAGTCGGTGTCAATTCTTAGCAACCACATAGAGAGATTCTCTCCAGAATGATCTGTCTTCAACTTGGCCTTTAAGGTCTCTCAGTGATGCATTCATTGCTGTCGTAATCGAGTCCATCCACCTTGCTACTGGTTGTCCTCTTCTTCTCTTTCCTTCAACTTTCCCCAGCATTATGGACGTCTCAAGGGAGCTGGGTCTTCGCATAATGTGTTTGAAGTATGATAGTTATATATATTCAATTTTATTCCCTTTCTGAACAAACATTTTAAGCTAAATGTGATTAGCTGACTAAACACACACACACACACACAGAGCGTTTGATTTTAAGTATTTGTTGCATGAGAGGACACATTAGTAATATAAACACATACAACACATAAAAGCAATGTTACACCTTACTGAAAAGGAGCTAAACTAAATTTGATTAAGAGCACCAGCAAAGAAAGTTGTAAATAATATATAATGAGCGGAGAGCTGCATTTAACAATTTAAAAGTGAGTTGCTTGCCCATAATTTTTGCTACACTTCTTTCTCTCCTCAGGAATTACATTTGTTACACAAACTGCTGCATATTGACAGGCCTAATCAGAGCAGAGTGGCATTTATAAGTAGCACAAGGACTATTTACAGAATCCCAGCTGGTTTAATTAGTGACAAGGTGGGATGCTTGCCTGATGCTCTGTCTACCTTATGAATTCCTAACTCTGCCATAATGCTGTCTGGTTCATTTTCTTTGCGATGGTTGCTAATTGTGCAGTTCAGTTGAGTTTTGTACTAATTGCATTTCCTGTTTCCCTCTCCACTAGGGCTGAGCACAGGATGGGGCTGGGAGGGCAGGAGGTTTTTGCTCAGAACCAAACAGGACATTATAAGTGTCCTGTTTTGTTCTGGAAGGCAGGTTGCATCACCACAGACAGCTCTGTGAGAAAAGCTGCTCCAACCGCAGTCAGTGGCAAACTGAGCTCTTAAACAGCTCAGATTTTACCTCCTGGAGGCTTTACAGACAGGGCTTCTACCCTGAATCTCCTTCAAAAGAGAGTGTGTGCATTCACATACCAGCCAAACGTAACCCGAAGTCCCTTTGAGATCCTTGGATGTACTCCACACATAAGTCAGGCTTTGTTGTCCGGATTCTAGCTTAGCTCGAGGTATTTCCGGGTTTTTAAAATGCTGGTTTTAAGCTACTTTTTCTGAAAACACTGGAGTAAATAGGGTGAGGCTCTGACATAGAATCATTAGCATGATAAGAAGGATACTCTCTCTTTAGAAGTGCAGATGTAGCTCTTTAGTAATCTCTCCTCCCCATTGGCTAGAAGGAAAAAACGGACACCTGCCATGTGAATTTGCATCAAAAGCAAACCCGAGAGCAGAGGGGAGGGGCCGCTTCCCTCAATGCCGTCAATGCCACTTTGAAATGGCTTCGCTCAACATTTATCCCACAGCATGAAGCCATGTGCAAATAACTCCCTGGGCCCCATTTCCTGACTGGGAAGTAGATGTGGGGCAGCCTTCCAGCCTGCAGCCCAGCACTCCTTTTCCTCTCTATCTGATCCTGTGTAGCCTGTTCCTGGCTCTCTTTCACTAGAGATTTCCAAACAGAGGCCAGATGGCCTTGACAGGGATAGCTTCCACCACTGAGCAGGGATTAGACTAGAAGACCAACAAGGTACCTTCCAAGTCTAAACTTCTATGATGCAGAGATGTATAATGTCAAGTTCAGCCTCCAAGATATTCAGGTTCAGGCCTCGTGGATTTGAGTATCACATTTCAGGGGGAACAGCCTGTTGTCCTTGGCTCCAGCTCTGGTGCCTTATTCCTGTCCTGTCCTTTGCAAATGACTCTACCAGCCCCTGATCTTCATACAACTGCCCTTGGTCCCCTTGGCTTTACTCTCGTCATGGCTACCACTATCATTCCTGTAACAGTATTCTGAATTAGCTGCTAGGCTGTGACCTCATATGACTACAGCTGTAGTCATGTGGGGTCACAGAATGTGCACCCCACAGAGTGTTGTGGCCGAGTCTAGAAGAACTAGGGGAGAGAGATCTAGGCAACAGTGTTCCCTGTAACAGGAATTCCCAGATATTGCTGACTACAGCTCCTTCAATCCCCAATCGAAGTCCACTGCATCTGGAAATTATGGGAATTGTAGTCAAAAACATGTCAAAATCCCTGTTACAAGGAATACTGGTAGGCGAGTCAGATGAGGTGAGAAGAAAAGGAAGGAAAATTTGTCAACGTTTGTTAAAGTAGGCCACCCTTCTTAGGGCTTTAGTTTTGATTCCATTGACAGCCTATCCTTGAACTTAGGTACATGAAAAAGGTGGAACTTTAGCCCAATAGGTGGCATGATTGGTAAAAATTTAATTATCTGTACCAGATGTCTGTATCCAGATTTCCTGGTTGGACAAAATCCAGTGTAGGTCTGCTATGCAGCTATAACTGTGAATACCTTTTCTCTTTGTAAAGTATATTGCTATAAACATCAAAATACATATTTTCCCCTCAATTTATAATTAGCTTTTTCTTTTAACTTTACATCCTTGGGGCTCAAAACAAAGCTCATCTGACAACTGATGTGGACTTTATTAGTTCTAGTATTGTTTGGCAAAAGGCCAGAAATACAATAAAGTATTTATGAGACACCAGCAGAAATGGTCTTAACTAGCAGAGAAAGGCTAGCTGATTCAGCAAAGAAGCTGGAAGATGAGAGATAATTGATATTACATAGGTGGAAGAATCAACAGAAACCCTGCAAAGCAAAGTTACTAAAGGATGTCTCTAACTACAGATTATCACTAAGGATGTACACAAACCAAGGTCCGAACCAGTTCGGCGCTGCAGGCAGGGGAATGGGGAGTGGGATCTTTCAAAAAGCGAGCAGGTTCTTATATGCTTACCGCCACATGCGCCTTGCTGTGGTGGTGACGCTCGCTTATCCCAAGAACCCACATGTGTCACTGAGACAAACATGGCATCCGTGCATGCATAGGAGCCATTTGCATGGTCTGCAATACCATGCCATAGCAGGAAGCTGCATGCAGCAGTGGAGAGTAGTTAAGGACCTGCTCTCTTTTAAAAATATCCCACTCTCTGCTCCTCTCCCTGTGGTGTTGAACCGGTTCAGACCTCGTCTAAACTGGTTCAACACCTAATTATCACTAGTTTAACAATCATTTTCTCTCCTGGAGAAACTCTGTAGTTCTCTGTAGAACTATTAATGTTTCAAATATGGAATCCTCAGCACCCACATTACCAGGTTCCTCTGGGATAAACACCATGTGTCAAACTGATACAAAATAGGTATAGGGGAATAGTGTAGCTAGGCCCCAATGATACCATCTTTGAGTGGATTTTCTTGCATTAAGCCACAATGTTGTGCAAGTAACCTTTGTTTTGAGAGAGAGAGAGAGAGAGAGAGAGAGAGAGAGAGAGAGAGAGAGTATCTATTGGGACTTCAGTCCTTGGCACAGGTTCAAAATTTTGCCCAATTATTTAGCAGGCATGAACTTCTTTTCATTTAACTTTGCTGGTCTCATTTTTACACTGGCATTTTATCTTGTGGAGGCGCTTACAGCCTTCACTTAAAATAGAGTGATTGCCTTTAAATATTAAGTTGAGACAGATATGTGATTGAAACATAATTCACTGGGAATGTGTCTGCTGACAGGATAGGTTGACATCTTTGAAAAGAGGGCCTGAAGGTCAGAGAAATATTATATGTGATTGGTTTCAGATTTCAACCCGCTCCTTTGCTCCTTCCAGCCTACTCTTTATGCAAATTTGAACTGCTAATCAAGAACTGGCCATAAGAGTAGGTTGAAAATCAGCTACGGTCTGCACAAGCTCATGAATCTACTATATGGCAGTCATAATCTGAGAAAATTCAGTGGTCTGTCTCAGAACAGTTATTCCTAAAGCCATGGATTCTCAGACTTGGGTCCCCAGATGCCGTTGGACTACAGCTCCCGTCATCTCCCATCACAATGGCCATTTTCTTTGGCCATCTGAAGCAGAGGCGAGCTGGTCTTGCAGTAGCAAACATGATTTGTCCCCTTTGCTAAGCAGGGTCTGCCCTGGTTTGCATTTTGGAGCACTGTCTGCTGTAATATATTCTGGGGCCATAGTTCAGTGGCAGAGCATCTTCTTGCATGCAGAAGCCCCCCAAGTTCAGTCCTTGGCATCTCCAGATGGGGCTGGGAGAGAAACCTGCCTGAAACCTTGGAGAGCCGCTGCCAGTGTAGAGAAAACTGGGCTAGATGGACCAATGGGCTCACTCAGTATAAGGCAGTTTCCTATGTTCCCTAAGCTAAGATGTTTTATCAGTTCCTGTGTTACAGCCCTCAAGGTGCTGAAGTTCCAGTAGATACCAAATGATTATTGATCCCAAGGAACTGCTGTCTTGCTGCTTTTACTATTGTGTCCAGAATGGTTTCCAGCGCTCGCTACTTACCCATTCATGTGTGCCACAACAATGCCTCTCTGGCATTGTTTGCTCTAGTGCTTCAGACAGCCTTTTATTTGTGATCAGTTTTCAGCCTCATTGTGTGCTGGGCTGTTTAGCAAATCTCCTAGGAAATCCTAGAAGGCATTGTATCAGAACTCCCAGCCTCTCAGGTGATGGGATTGTTCATTTAGACTTCTACAGTGCTCAGGCCCTTCATTCCAGGATCGCCCCTCCCCACCATTGTATGCTAAGTTGTAGAATTCCTCACTAGATTGGCTCAGCTATCTGACTTACTGCTCTCATTTTCCTGGGCAGCTAAAACTTGGCTTGGAATTGAACTGTTGCTAAGCTGTGATTTTATTTTTTTAAAAATCCTGTTTTGTTGGCTACATTGGTGCTCATTTGACAGAAAAAGGTAGAACAGACATATTTTAATAAATTAAAAAATCCTATATTCCTGGAACCACATCTGTTTGTCTCTTTGCCTGCCTGTCTGACTAGCTTTCCTGGATTCTTAGCCAACCCGGAGAGCCAGAATGGTGCCTGATGGTTGCTCAGGGTTCTTTATTTTTGATTTGGTTGCCTGGAATGGCCAGAGTTTTCTTCTGTGAAGACTGTTGGACTTACCTTGAGCTGTGTTCCTGAGACTGATTGTGGCCTATGATAGAAACTATGATAGAATAAGAAAAACTTCTTTAAATACATCATTAAATACATCAGAAGCAGGAAACCTGCCAGGGAGGTGGTTGTACCATTAGACAATGAGGGAGTGAAAGGGATTATTAAAGAGGATATGGAGGTTGCAGAGAAGCTAAATGAGGTTTTTTTGTCCGTCTTCATGGCAGAGGATACTGAGCATATACCTGTTCCTGAACCAGGCTTTTTAGGGATGGAGGCTAAAGAACTGAGTCAGATAGAAGTGACAAGAGATGATGTTCTAAACTGTCTGGCAAAACTGAAAACTAACAAATCACCAGGGACAGATGGCATCCATCCAAGAATCCTCAAAGAACTAAAATGTGAAATTGCTGACCTCCTTGCTAAAATACTTAACTTATCCCTGAAATCGGGCTATGTACCAGAGGTCTGGAGAGTAGCAAATGTAACACCGATTTTCAAAAAGGGATCCAGGGGCGATCTGGGAAATTACAGGCCGGTTAGCCTAATGTCCGTTCGAGGCAAATTGATGGAAAGCATCCTCAAGGATAAAATTGTAAAGCACATAGAAGAACAGGCCCTGCTGGGAGTAAATCTTTGCATGGCTTCTGCAAAGGTAAATCTTGCCTCACCAGCCTTTTGGAGTTCTTTGAGAGTGTCAACAAGTGTGTGGATCAAGGTGATCCAGTTGACATAGTCTACTTGGACTTCCAAAAAGCTTTTGACAAAGTTCCTCATCAACGACTCCTGAGGAAACTTAGCGGTCATGGAATAAGGGGACAAGTACATGTGTGGATTCCTAACTGGTTGAAAGACAGGAAACAGAGGGTAGGTATAAATGGAGAGTTTTCACAATGGAGGGAAGTAATAAGTGGGGTTCCTCAGGGATCTGTACTGGGACCGGTGCTTTTTAATTTATTTATAAATGATCTAGAAGCAGGGGTAAGCAGCGAGGTGGCCAAATTTGCAGATGATACCAAACTCTTTTGGGTAGTGAAATCCAAAACGGATTGTGAGGAACTCCAAAAGGATCTCTCCAAACTGGGGGAGTGGGCGACAAAGTGGCAAATGCAGTTCAGTGTTGGCAAGTGTAAAGTGATGCACATTGGGATGAAAACCCTCAACTTCACATATATATTGATGGGATCTGAGCTCTTGGTGACTGACCAGGATATGTATCTTGGGGTCATGGTGGACAGCTTGTTGAAAGTGTCGACTCAATGTGCGGCAGCTGTGAAAAAGGCCAATTCCATGCTAGGGATCATTAGGAAGGGGCTTGAAAATTATAATATTTTCTAATATTAAGGGCTAATATTATAATGCCCTTATACAAAACTATGGTGCAACCACACTTGGAGTACTGCATACAACAATTCTGGTCACCACATCTTAAAAAGGACATTGTAGAACTGGAAAAAGGTGCAGAAGAGGGCAACCAAGATGATCAGGGGCCTAGAGAACCTTTCTTATGAGGCAAGATTACAACACCTGGGGCTTTTTAGTTGAGAAAAAAGACAACTGTGGGGAGACATGATAGAGGTCTATAAAATCATGCATGGTTTGGAGAAAGTGGATAGAGAGAAATTATTCTCCCTCTCCCATAACACTAGAACCAGGGGTCATCCCATGAAATTGATTACCAGGAAATCTAGGACCAAGAAACGGAAGTACTTTTTCACACAACGCATAATCCACTTGTGGAATTCTCTGCCACAAGATGTGGTGATGGCCAACAACCTGGATGGCTTTAAGAGGGGTTTGGATAACTTCATGGAGGAGAGATCTATCAATGGCTACTAGTCGGAGGGCTGTGGGCCACCTCCAGCGTCAAAGGCAGGATGCCCCTGTGTACCAGCTGCAGAGGAGTAACAGCAGGAGAGAGGGCATGCCCTCAACTCCTGCCCGTAGGCTTCCAGTGGAATCTGGTGGCCCCATGTGTGAAACAGGATGCTGGACTAGATGGATCTTGGGCCTGATCCTGCAGGGCTATTCTTATGTTCTTAAACCCTAGTTTTGGAGATCCAGCTCCAGATGGCATCGACCTTTTGCACCAGTAACCCTAATGACAACTAAGGGCATTGGGAGTAGAGATAGAAAGCTAGGGACTCCTTCTCTTTCCTGTTTATCTCTGCCTCTGTGATCCCACTATGGATAAAATGTACGCAGGAACTTCTTGGGAGTGACACCCCTGCCCTAGAAGAAAGATTCTCAAACTTTTTCCCCCATGTTTCAAATCCCATCTGAGCCATAAACTCACTTGAAAATTGCCTGGGTTCTCAGTGGTACACTTTCACACCACCACCACCACCACCACCACCACCACCACCTATATCACTTCTACAAATCAAAGCAACAACAACAAAAACAAGAATAGTTTATATACCGCTTTTCAACAAAAGTCTCCAAAGTGGTTTAGAGAAACAATAAATAAATAAACAAGATGGATCCCTATCCCCAAAGGGCTCACAAAGGGACACCAACAACAGTCACTGGAGGTACTGTGCTGGGGGTGGATAGAGTCAGTTACTCTCCCCCTGCTAAATAAAGAGAATCACTACATTAAAAAGAGGTCTCTTTGCCCAGTTAGCAGCATATAATTCATATATAGTAAGGGGGGGGGAGTCAAATGTAGGGGAAATTACATATATTCTCATCTATTCTACAACCTTGCTGAGGCCCACCTGAATGGCACCTGAGGACCACTAGTGTTCCACAGACCACAGTTTGAGAACCTCTGCCCTTAAAGATAAGAAGTCAATTGCCTCTGCCCTTTGTTAGGCTAACAGACAGCAGCTGTGTTGCCTCTGGCATCATCACAGAACAGACTGAACTGTCAGAGTTTCCTCCTACTTCCCCACCCCAGGAGCAGATATCTTCCCCAATGCAGCTCATCAGATTGATGGGCATCTAGTTAGAGATGAGTAAACAGGCGCAACAACTTGTTTGCCTAACTTTTTTAAAAATAGTGAAGCATAACTACATTTCACTATGCAAGAATGAAAGTTACAGTTAAAAAAAGAATAGAGGAGGATGTGATTTAATCCTTTGTGACTACATGTGGTTCGAATCAAGATATTGTTTCTAACAGCTGTGTCCCCTAACGTAACACCAACTCAGAGGGACAAGTGCCACTTTCTGAATCATAAACTAAATCATGTCTTGCAGCAGTACAGATGTTCCCCAGAAGTCTCGCAGTCCGGTATTTCTTTTGTTTATTTAAAACATTTATATACCACCCAATACGCAAGTCTCTGGGCAGTTTAAAACAAAACAATTAAAAAAACAGATTAAAAGATTATGGGATGTGGAAGGATGAAAGAATACAACTACAGATTAGCAGGAATGGTAATGCAACTCAGCAAGCTGAATAAGACCTAAAATATTAATGGCATCAAAAGAGAGTTCAAGCATGGCTGCTAATGATATTCTTAATTAGGAGCTCTCTTGGTTTAAGAGCTTCTCCATGCTACATTAGGTCTGCCCAACTTTGACCCTCCAGCTGTTTTGGACTGCAACTCCCATCATCCTCAGCTACAGTGTCCAATAGTCAGGGATAATGTGAGTTGTAGACCAGCATCTTCAGGAGGGCCAAAGTTGTGCATAGACTACACAGACATTCTACTCTACATAGACATCCAAGTCTACATAGACATCCATTCTACATAGACAAGAAGCTGTGCACCTCCCAGCACTTCAAGTACTATTGGTTAGCGTGGATGATAGCCATTGAGGTCAAACACATTATCATCTGAGGGAGCTTGGAGTTCAGAAGAGCCCACACCTGGTTCCCAACACATGAATAGAGGCTCCATGTGTCTCTTCTAACTCACCCCTCAGACAATTGAGAATCCTGGTGCTCTTGGAAGAGAAAACAAATGTGCGTTCACCAGTGGGTATCTTTATCAGAGAGTCCCAAGGGTAGAGGGGCCAGGCAGAGGAAATCTGTTGCAGTACCTCAGTACTGCAGCAGATCTCTCCCTGGCACCTTTAGGCTTGGGACTGTATGATAAAGATGGTCACCAGCAGCCATGAGGTATTGTAACGGTGAATGCACCCACACAACCAAATTCAGATGTGTGAGGACTTCTCTTTCCCTCCAACCATGGTTAAGATCAATGTACAGAAATCAGGCTTCGCGGGCTTGAACAGGCTGGGTAGGCAGGCTTCCTGTGGGTTCTCACAATCAGCAGTAGGGGTGTGCAATTCGGATTTTTGGTGTTTTGATTCAGATCTGAATTGAAACACCTCCGACTTGTTCTGTATCCGAATCTGGCCCTTCCGAATCACCCCCAATTCGATTCGGATTCGGATTAATCCGAATCTGAATTGATTTGGATTAAAAAATGGGTCCTGAGGCCAAAAGAGTGGGGTGGAGTGGTAGTACCTAATGGGTGGAAGCTACCACCCAAATTGCAGAGGGATTGGGCAAAGGGCTGGTTTTTGGTGAATTTTTGAAGTTTTAGTGTCTTTGGGGCAGATTGGGGGCATAACATGGGATCTGGGCCAAAAGAGTGGGGTGGAGTGGTAGTGCCTAATGGGTGGAGGCTACCACCACAACTGCTCTCAGTGTTTCAAGAAGAGCAGAGAGGGAGGTAAGGGGGTGGATTAATTGTGGTAAAATGAATTGTTCTCTTCCTCTTAGGATTTGAACATATGATTGCTTCATCATGAATACAATTTGCTGCTCATTTGACTATGCCACAGCTATAGGATTGCACCCTTTGTCATGACTTTCAATTATTTCAATGGGTCTACTCTAAGCAGGATTAACATTGGATACATCCTGTTGTGCTTTGATTTCTATTGACATACTTTGTTTATATGTTGCTGCACCTCCCGCCCACGAAAAAAGCCTGAAGATACCAATGGAGGGTGGTGAGATTGGAGAAACATGGCAAACATAGCAAAAAGAAACAGGGTATTATGTTGTTTTGGAATCACTGATCCGATTGAATATTTAAAAAGCTGGAAATACTCCAGTTTTTTCAGGACAAATCCAAGTACATTAGTATGTTGGATGGGTACCCCATTGTCCAATGGCTATTTTTTAAAAAGATATAATACAAGTCTAACATCAAGTGGTCCTGTAGGACAGTTATTTTCCTTTGCTGGGATGATCCACAGTCCCAGAAGGCACAATTTGAGTGATATAATATTTGAAAAATTTGTATTGCTTAAAGGAAATGGAAACAAGTTCGGATAAGTAATTAACATCTCAGAAATTTTTTCTTTTTTCAGGCATTGTATTTTGTATTTTAAGATGTATTTAAAATACTATTTTGTATTTTGTATTTTTATTGGTTGTTTACCAAGTATTTTGTATCTAAAATACTTTCAAGAAGTATTTTGTCCATCTCTGCATAGGGCATAATTAATCTATGGAATATTCTGCCATCTTATTTGTTTGTTATTTCTCTATGTAAACCGCCCTGAACCATTTTTGGAAGGGTGGTATAGAAATCGAATGAATGAATGAATGTAAAAAGGAGGTGCCGTAGGCCACCTCCAGACTCAGAAGCAGGATGCCTCTAAATCAGTTGTAGGGTAGCAACAGCAGGAGAGAGGACATGCCTTCATCTCCTGTTTGTGGGCTTCCCAGAGGCATCTGGTGGGCCAGTCTGGGAAACAGGATGCTGGACTAGATGGGCCTTGGACCTGATCCAGCAGGACTTTTCTTATGCTCTTACACTAAACGATGGTTTGCTGATCATAAGCACTTCACAGGATCCTTCTCTCATGTATAGGCATTCTCCTCTTCCTTGGAGCTATATCTATGGAAAGCATTGCATGCACACTGACATTTTTGCAAACATTGAGGCTATTCACACGACTGTTTGAAAGCAGGCTAAGGGAGCCCATCCCACTTTCGAGTGGTGGTGAGAAGTGCTCCGCTAACCCCTTTTGCCGATTGTGAGTTGCCACGGTGCAGCTCTGCGCTGCAGTGACTTGTGAGGAGTTCTTTGGCCAGAAGACTCCAACTAGCCTTCCAGCCTCAGGAGTCTCTCCAGAATGCCCTGCACACACGCGAGGAATTCTGGGCCCTCCGAGGGCTGGGCAGCCCCCAATCCCCGCCACCCTTACCAACTCCGTGATGGAGCTGGTAATCATGCGGGCGGCCGATCCGGCCACCCAGGGAAAGCTCCCTGCTCATTTGTGGGAAAGCATACCCACAGAGCCAGATTGGGCTCTATGCACAGATCGTGTGTATAGCCTCATTAACTTTCTCCTCTAAAACTGAAAGGGATAAATAATACCCATAAATGAGGGGGGGAGCATGTGAGTTCAAAAGATGCTCCTAATTGCCCAACCTAGATTTCTTAATGGAGAAACATTACATCTGCACTGGGCCCATGAGAAGGTCAATAATTTTAAATGGTTATAGAAGACATGTTGGTCCATGTCAATGGAAGAACTTTTTTATTCCCATGAATGTTGAAGGGTAGTATCTTCTTCCCAGTGATGTTTACGATCTGTAATTAACTTGCTCAAGAACAGAATGTTTGCTTCTAAAACAACTTCTCTCTGTTTAGATTGCAATTAAGAACACCACACAGCTATAGCTAAAAAGAAAGGCATGCAGACAGCTACTGTAATTGTTACAGATTACTCCAATTACAATGTGCAAAAAATAACTTTTCTCAGCCTCCATTTCCATAATGCTTCCCTGTTACTTCCCTCTATGCCCTTCCTGGGGAATATATGTTGTTACTTTTTTTCCTTTTCCTTTTTCTTTTGCTGACAACCCTAAACATTTTGGGGATTTAAAAAGTAGAAAACTTGCTGTTGCATCCATTAAATGCAGGTGACTTTCTTAACATTTATTTGTCAAGCAGCCTTCAGTTAATTGCTAGTGCATATGAATGCTTTTAATAAACAGTACAGGAAAGTATGGAATGTTTTCAAATATCACACACACACACACTTGATATGCAGAGCTGCAGTGGCTCACATAGCGACACATAAATAAATAAATATTACTGCAAAGCAAGTGGATTTAATCTGCATTGCAATTATTTGCTCCCAGTCTCATTATTATACCTGAAGCAAATTTGCCCTCATAAATCCATCACATAACCCTCCTTTGAAATGTTGATATTGAATATCTCCTGAATATTCAGTGCCTGCTATTCAGCACTAATATTTGACATCAAATGTTTGATATTTACAAGATAAGAGTCCAATTCACATCTTTTTTTTAATGCATGTAAAATCTGTGTACAGTGTATGCGTATACAGATCTGTACACATACCACTATTAATACATTATGTTCAACGCATGTCCAGTTGTACACTTCCTATTTGTATCCTGTATTTGAGGAGCACTGTACCCATGTTCACTTTTCCAGTGAATGCTTGTGCAGTAATTCACACAAATACATGTACAAGAATACAGAGGCTTGTACATATGCCAAAGATAATGTCTAAATAAGGCTACAGCGGTTAACATTTATCTTTCAATATCCATTAATCTGTTCTTAATAGCTAGTTTGAAGGACAAGGGAAGGAGAAGGACACAAAATTCCAAGTCTTTCAAACCTTCCTTATGTTCTCCCAGACTAATACTGTTCCCTCTCTACTGCAACACTGCAGCTGCCTTCAGGATAGGAGGTGAAGAGGGTCATAACACCTATTTCCAGGGTTCCCATTACTCTTTATTAGGCTACCCATTGTCAGTTTGGTCGGACATTATTGCCACACTGCAGTGTGTAAAGGTCGTGCACATGACCAGTACTGGGGTGGGGAGGGGTGGGAGGAAAGGCAGGGTTGCACCTACCTCACCACCCACAACGATTGTCCTGCTGCTCAGAGCACCATGGATCGAGCACCTTCACAATCCACACTGCTCTGTGGATTGTGGTAGAGGCAGTATCAGGATCGGCCTCTTGGGTTGGGTTGCCCTAGCCTCATTTGGGCTGCTTATGTGCATAACCTCATTGTTATTTAGTTTTTCCATAGGAAGTTTTTCCACAGGAGACTTTGGCTAGAGAACTATTGGAGACATTCCACTCTTACATAGCACTCCAGATTCTGGTGTTTACCCTGGTAAACATGGTTTTGAGGGAAAACATGCATTCCCAAAGCAGTTGGGGACATCCATTGGACATGTGATGGTGAGCTAGAATTGGTCTCCTCAGTGAATATCCATTGCACGTCTGGAGATATGAGTCTCCTCTTTACACACAGTGAGCCCATTCTCAGAAAGCAGGAGGCAGTAAAGGCAACTACTGCTGATTAGGAATGTGCTAAATGTTTCAGGTACAGAACGATCTGTACCCGAAACAGCCAATTTTGGGTGATTCAGATCTGAACTGAATCACCCTGCTAGCCCTCCGAAATTTTTCTGAGCCGAAACGAATCACCCCCGTTTCAGCTCCAAAATATCTGTTGTTTCGGCCCTCCATTTTGTGGCCAATAAATGCCTTCTTCTTCCCCCTCCATTTTGAGCAATGACGTCTATTTGAATTTCCTGCCTTTTTGCCTCCCATTGACTTCAATGCAAAAAGGTCTGATGTGACGTCTACTCGAATTTCGGGTCCCAGGGGCAAAATAGTGGGGTGGGGTGGTAGTGCCTAATGGGTGGAGGCTACCACCCCAATTGCAGAGGGATTGGGCAAAGGGCTGATTTTTGGTGAATTTTTGAAGTTTTAGTGTCTTTAGTGTTACAGGAGTGACTCAGAAGGATTCCCCTAAACCCAAGCTGTTACTCAGTAAGAAAGCCAAATAAAGTTTCTTGTTTATATACACATCAAAAGGATTTATTTGCACATCCTCCTACAAATCAGAAAATAAAGAAGATTCTAACTGCCCCATAAGACAATGTGGTGTAGTGATTAAGTTGTTGGATGAGGACTGGAGACCTAGGTTGAAGCCCTCACTCAGTCATTAAGCCTTCACTCAGTCAGATCACTGGGTGATTTTGGCCACTTACTATTATTGGTGAAAGGAGGTGGAAGAGCTCAGTTATAACAGCAAAGACATGGCTGGGGGCCAATTGTGGAACTGAACATGAACTGCTCCTGTGCAAGTTCCAAGTCAAGCTAAAACAGAAAAACAAAGCTATCCAGCTCCCACAATATGATCTAGAGAATGTACCCACCATTTTCAAGGAGAACATCAGGAACAGCTTTGAAGTTCTGAACTTCATTGATAGGGAACCAGAGGAACTGTGGAATGAAAACAAAGAAGTTGCTAAGGACAAATGTGAAAAGAGACTGCCAAAGACCAAGAAACAGAAGAAAGCAAATGTCAGAACAGACAGATGTCTGAACAGATGGTGGAAACTGCCAATAAGAGGAGAGAAGCCAAAGTCAAGAAAGATAAAGACCTCAGGAAGGAACTTAATAGGGAATTTCAGAAAGCTGTTAGAAGAGACAAGGAGCAGTACTACAATAACATCTGTAGAGACCTTGAGGATGGAAATAGACATGGAAAAACAGGGCAAGTTTTCCAAAAGATCTCTGAACTCAGAGGGAGGTTCCAGTCTCGAATTGGTATGTTAAGGGATGCCAAAGGACAGATAGTAACTGATTCAGAAAAGATCAAACAGAGATGGAAGGAGTATATTGAAAATTTGTACAGCAGGGATGTCAACATCCAAGATACTCTAGAAGATATTCCCTACTTGCAAGAACCTCTAGTACGGGAAGATGAAGTTAGATCAGCACTCCTGTCATTACCAAGTTAGAAGGCTACAGGAACTGATGGAATCGCTACAGAAATATGGCAGGCAACAGAAGAAGAATCAGTCAAGGCTCTAACCAAACTATGCCAGAAAATTTGGAGAATGACACAGTGGCCAACAGATTGGAAGAGATCAGTCTACATACCCATACCAAAAAAAGGAGATTTAACAGACTGCTCAAACCATCGCACAATATCCTTAATTTCACATGCTAGCAAAATAATGCTCAGGATCATCCAACGCAGATTACAGCCCTATGTGGAAAGGGAAATGCCGGATGTTCAAGCTGGTTTCAGAAAAGGCCGAGGAACAAGAGACATCATAGCTGATGCACACTGGATAATTGAGAAAGCCAAAGAATACCAGAAAGAAGTCAATATGTGCTTTATTGACTACAGAAAAGCCTTCGATTGTATTGACCGTATCAAGTTGTGAATATCCTTAGGAAAATGGGCATCCCAGAACACCTAATTGTTCTCATAAGAAACCTATACACAGGACAGGAAGCCCAACAGAACATGGTGAAATAAACTCGTTCTTGATCGGCAAAGGAGTAAGACAAGGCTGTATACTCTTTCCTTCTTTATTCAATTTATATGCTGAACATATAGTGAGAGAAGCTGGATTGGAAGAAGATGAGCGTGGTTTTAAAGTTGGAGGAAGAAACATCAATAACCTGCACTACGCTGATGACACTACTCTGATAGCTGAGAATGCAGATGATCTGCAAGCTCTAGTAATGAAAGTCAAGGAGCACAGGGGAAAATGGGACTACAACTAAATGTAAAGAGGACTAAACTAATGGCAACGGGTACAGCAACCAACCTCAGAATTGACAATGAAGACATTGAAGTGGTGGATAACTTCTGCCTTTTAGGATAGGCTGTCAACAGTAAAGGATCCAGCAGTCAAGAAATACGCTACAGATTAGCACTTGGTAGGGTAGCAATGGTTTTCCCCATGACACTCTATGGATGCGAAAGCTGGAATTTGAAGAAGCAAGATTAAAAAAGTATTAACACTTTTGAACTTGGGTGCTGGAGAAGACTTCTGAGGATACTATGGACAGCCAGGAAAACAAACAAATGGATTATACAACAAATCAATCAATCCAGAATTTTCACTCGAGGCACAAATGACCAGGCTCAAACTATCCTACTTCGGACACATTATGCAAAAATCCAGCTCCCTTGAGAAATCCATAATGCTGGGGAAAGTGGAAGGAAAGAAAAGAAGAGGATGACCAGCAGCAAGGTGGATGGATTTTATTACAACAGCAATGAACGCACGACTGAGAGACCTTAAAGGCTAAGTTGAAGACAGATCATCCTGGAGAGAATAAATCACCACCATCATCGTCATCATCATCATCATCATCATCATCATCATCATCTATGTGGTCGCTAAGAGTCGACACCGACTTGATGGCCCTTAATCAATCAATAAGTCAGTCATGTTTGACATTTTTGCAACTTTTTGGGGGGCATATATCACAGCTGTAATATAAAAGTAAAGTATAAATATAAAATCTATGTTGACTAGAATGTAAATATGAATATTTTCTGCTCAGAATCTCATACATTGTGTGCAAGCGGTGCATTCTGAACTAAATTATATTCTTAGGCACAATCCGAAACACACTGACTAGGAAGTAAGGCCTATTGGATACCAAGCCACTTACTTCTGAGTAAACATGTGCAGTATTATGCATATCATGTCACTTAGGTAAACACCCACAGATAAAGGGAACTGTCAAGAACTGCTATCTCTAAGTCCATGGGAACAAAATAGATGTTGCAGCATGGATGACATACAATACATCTGGTTCGGATAAACAGAGTTATGTTCATAAGAGTGAAACTAGATTAGGCAGGGCACACTCAAAGATATCAGAGTATAAATGAAACACTGAATAATCACACTACAAACGAGTGGTCAAGGAACTAGAACAAGTCTTAAACTTAAAATTCTAAGGGGTTTTTTGTGTGTGTTAGCACCAACAGTGAAATCACTCAGACCTGTGGCATGACAGAGTTGCACTGTACCAGAAGAACCTGCTAAAGAGTTAGATGGCTGCTGAGTCACTGCTTATATAATGCAAGAAGGGGTGTATGTGATCTCAGCTTACTTAAGTTATGGGGTCAAAGCCCCATAAAACAATACTGTACTATAGAGGGAAAGACTGAAGCAGAAATTCCCCAGTAACACCCTCTGTACCTGGAATCAGTAACACCCTCCAAGGAGGACTGGAATCAATCCAAAACTGACTCACCCAGCTACAACTCGAAGAGGTGGATGAGAAGAATACCATGGTCAAGATGCTGAAGGTCCAGAACCAACAGGGTTGAACTTTCCTGTCCAGTTCCTGATGTAGATCAGGGCAACCAAGGTGACTAAATTTTTCTTTAATTTAGAGTCTTTAGAAAGTTTTATGTTGTATTTACTATTTTATGTTTTGTGTTGTGACTTGTTTGTCATGTTTAATGTGTTTTTATTGGATATTTTTTAATGTTGTGTTGTGAGCCACCCAGAGAACAATTTGTTATGGGGAGGCAAATAAAGTTGTTGTTGTTGTTGTTGTTGTTGTTAAAATTACTCAATGGAGGTCCCATGGAAATTAATAGAACAAGTTAGTTCTGACTTATCCTATTAATTTCCATGGGACTTCCTGACTAAATTAATGGATCATCTAATAATAGTTGTTTTTATTATTGTTATTGGTAATAGTCAATAATAATGATAATTATTATCATTAACATAATCTATATATATATATATTTCTCTTAAACGTACCTGTCTCTAATCCCATGTGTGGCAGCTCTTGCGAGAGTTCATGAGCAGCCGTTGGATAGCGACAGGGTCGGGAGGGTGGGGAGAAGAAACAGCTGGCCAGGAGAATGGCTGAGCAGAGACCATTGGGCAGGGTGGACATGGAAGGCGAGAGGAAAGAGGAGGCCTTTTGGTGGGCAGGGTGAGAGAAAAGCAATGGCCATCGGGCGGGGAGGACAAGAGGAAAGCCCAGATGAGAACTAGAGGTGCAGATGCTCTGTGCTTGGTTCAGCTAGTAATAACTGTTATTAAATTACTCAATGCAGGTCCCTGAAAATTAATAGGACAAGTTAGTTATGACTTGTCCTATTAATTTCCATGGGACTTCATGACTAAATTACTCAATGGATCATCCAATTAAGTAATTAATTAATTACTCATTAATAATTTGACTTTAACTCAGTAAAGAGTAATTAAACTGAGCAATAAGATTTCCAAACAGAGGAATTTGCAAGGGTCAGAATAATGCTAATGCATGCAGCTCACATGAGGGCTGCACCATACCCCATACTGATTGTTGCCATCCACTATGATATACCTTTCTTCCACATCCTGTTCAGTGCTACCATTGCTGCAGGAATCAGATGTCTTCAAGCCCTGCTTGAAAAAGAACCACAGTGTCACTCAAGATAGGTGGAAAGAATTCAGGTGGATGTATATCACGTCAGAGATGTGAGTTTGGGGTGGTATAGAAGTGTGTAAACAAACAAACAAATAAATACTGTAATGAGAATTGTTGTAACTGCTTCTTTGACTGTTGTTTTTTTTACTTTTAAAAAATGTTTATTCCTGATAAAACAATAAAAATATATATTTTAAAAGACAGTACTAGAGAACAATAGAAAAATTAAGTGCAATGAGCCATAGTGAGATCTTATATATTGATCTTACATATATATAGATCCCTGATCTATCTATCTATCTATCTATCTATCTGAATTTAGGTGAGGGGGCGGGTTCCGCCTCCCCCCGCCGGCCTTCCATCCTTCCAAATATGTCCTGTTTGTCTGTTCTTTGGCCTGTTCTGGCCACTGCACTGGGGGAAATAGCCTGAATGGGTCAAAGAACAGCCGAACAGGCTGTATTTGGAAAGATGGAAGTCCGGCGGGGGGAGGGGGAACCTCCCTGCCCCCCCACCTCATAGAACTGCCCCCCCCGATGGGGGAAGTTAAAAAAAAACTTTTTTTAAAAAACCAACATCAGTGAACCCCCTGAATGGGCTGGGCGTGTGTGTTTCGGTCCATGGTCGAGCTGAACTCGGAGTGGTTCGGCTTGACCCTGAGGCTTCGGATAGAACCTGTTCACACATCCCTAATTAGCATAGGTATTGTGGTCAATTCCTCAACTAGAGGCAGTTGAGGAATTCCTTCAAATAACTAGAGGAACACCTTCAAATAACCAGCTCCTTGACCACTCTTACACCTGCCTTGGTAACATCTCATTTGAATTGCTGAGTATATGAAGCTGCCTTATAGTGAGCCAGACCATTGGTCCATCCATGCCAGTATTTTCTAAACTGACTAGCAGCAGTTCTCCAGGCCTTTGATTCTCCAGCCCTACATGTAGCTTGCAGGGATTGAACCTGGGACCACCTGTGTGCATGTGCTATACCACTGAGCTTCAGCCTCTCTCCCGTACTGTAGTGTGATGTACTACAGTGTGCATGGGATGCACATGGTGTTGGCCTTGAAAGACAGCTGGAAACATTAGCAGGTGCAAAATGAAATCAATTAAGCAGTACAATTAATTATAAAGGAAATCTTCCATTCCCTCCTATTTGTCATGATCCACATCGAGTCGGACTCATGCACATCGAGTCAGAAGGGGTGCCTGTTACCCGCCTGAAGAGGGGGGTCTTCAAAGAGTTGCTTCTGCACTGGACATGCAGGAGAATGAGTGGCCAGAGGTATATCCTGCAACACCAGAACCGAGGGAGATCCCCAGCTCCCAATACCTCACCTCTGTTGATGAGAGCAGAGGCTCAGAAGATCCCCCATTACCAGTGACAAACCCCAAGAGGCTGAATCAGACCCAGAAGAAGGGTCCAACAGCCACACTTGCCATCACCGAAAAACCTGGGCAGAGCGGCAAAAACGGCAGAAGTGTCAGGCCTGGGTAAAGCAAGTAGACAAAAGGGTCTACTCCAGAGTAAAGGAGCTCCTCGGAATCAAGAGAGAGACCAAGCACAGCTGTCCGGATCAGGGTTTCTTAACCTCGAGCCCCCAGATGTTGTTGGACTACAATTCCCATCATCCTCAGCCACAAAGGCCATGTCTGGGGGTGATGGGAGTTGTAGTCCAAGAACATCTGGGGGCCCAAGGTCAAGAACCCTGTTCTGGACTAATGAAGGAGCTCACAGCTTTAGAGCAGCAACCTATAGAAGCTTCCTCCTGACAGTCCCACTCTGCTGGATCAGCAGCTGACTCCACTCCAGAGCTATCACTCTGTTCTCTGAACCTGCAGGGTCCTTCAAGGACTTTCCTACCAGCAGCCCCCTGACCTGGCTCTTGCTCCCAACACTTTGGTTCAGTATCAGCTTTGGTTTCTGAGAACCCCACCCTGTGCCCTGCGCCTTCTGAGAAGCTGTGACACTATGCTGAAAACCAAGGAATTGACTGACAGCTTCTGTATTCATCACAAGAAGGTGAATGGGAAAATAAAATGGTAAACTGAGACAAGGATGTCTCCACCTATCAACATGAACAAAATCTTGCCAACAACAAAGAGAAATTTAACATGCAGTTTAACTTCCATCCTGTATTGATCTGTCTAGGATGTGCCACTCTGTTCGTAGAGACTACAGCAAACAATCTTGGATGTTTGCATGTTCAAGGAGAAAATAAACAAAGTGAAAGACACATAATTTGGGGAAAGAAATGCAGGCAGGTTGCATGAGACCAAGACACACAAACCTTGAGCACAATTAGTTAAGTTAACTAGGGTTGTGCGTTGTGTATTTTTTCTGTTTCGATTTGTACCAAATCTGAATCAACCCCATTTTGTATTTTGTCTGAAATTAAGCCTTCCGAATCACCCCACTATTGTTTTGTATCCGAATTAATCCAAATCCAAATCCAAATTAATTCAGATTAAAAAATGGGTCATGTGGTCAAAAGAGTGGGTGGGGGTTATAGTGCCCAATGAGTGGAAGCTACCACAAACATTTCAAAGGAATTGAGCAAACTGCTGATTTTTGGTTAACTTTTGAAGTTTGCGCATCTTTCAGATTTTCTGCATAGGGTATGATGGAGGTTTCAGGAAAAGTATAGCTTCACGCGGGGTGGGGGGAAGGGGTGGCCCAGTGGTTGGTGGTAGTGCCCAGTTGGTGCAAGGAAGCTACTACAATTCTCTCAGAGGAATTTGGCAAAGGGCTGATTTTTAAAGAATTCATGAAGTTACGTGTCTTTCAGATTTTCCTTGTAGGGTATAATGTAGGTTTCTGCAGTTCCATAACTCCACTTGAGGGGCACTGGGGTGGCCCAGAGCAAGTGGCAGTGTAGTGCATATAGGGTGCCAACCACCCACATGGGTTGCCAACCCATGAAGTACAGGGTTTTGTTGTTCTAGAGGTGTTCTGAGAGTAGATTCTCTAGTAGCATATTAGAGTGGATTCATGGTTTTTCATTAAAAATCTCATTTGCTACCAGAGAATTGAAACTCAGCACCTCAGAAATAACAAAGCCCAGTACCCCAATGGGTTAGCAATCCATGGGGTGGTTGGCACCCTCTGTGCACTACACCACCATCCTAGTGCCCCCCAGGTGGGGTTATGGGGCTGCTGAAACCTCCATTATTCCCTATGGGGAAAAATCGTAAAGATGCGTAAACCTCAAAAATTCCTAAGAAATCAGCCCTTTGCCCTATTTATAATCTGGGTGCACCAACCTTGGGGCACTGCCACCCAACCCACTGTTTTGCCCTTGAAGCCCTACATAAACAAGTTGAAAGAGTGAAGAGAATGATGAACAACAACAACACTTAATTTTTTGGCACAGTTATTTGAGAATTTTGCAGCAGGTGTGAGGCTGTCCCTGTGGCACTAGCACAGCAGCACAACCCATTTGTGGATTCAAGCAATCTTTCAATAAAAACACTCCCTCCCTATGGAACAGTGACCACAGGTCATTTGAGATAACAAGATAGACCAATGAGCCAGCATGGTGTAGTGGTTAGAGTGCTGGACTAGGACCGGGGAAACCTGAGTTCAAATCCCCATTCAGCCATGATACTAGCTGGGTGACTCTGGGCCAGTCACTTCTCTCAGCCTAACCTACTTCACAGGGTTGTTGTGAGGAGAAACCTAAGTATGTAGTACACCGCTCTGGGCTCCTTAGAGGAAGAGCGGGATATAAAATGTAAAAAAATAAAATAAAACTTCCTTGTTACTATGGAACAGCTTGAAATGTTCATTTAACTGAAGTGGAGTGAGCTGTAGCCCAAACAAATCAGCCTACTGTTCAGAATTGTTGCGATTTATCATCATTGCATTTAAGAAAGTGCAAAACCATGGATCATGGTTACAAGAAAGAGAGAAGCAACTAAGATTCCTGGGGATGTCAATAGATTGGCAGGTGTATTCCCCACCCCCCTCCTTTTGTCTCCTGTAGTCCCATGTGGATGACCTGTCCCTGCAATGGCAAAAGTTGTGAACCCCTGGCTTAGACATCATGTCCCACCAAATTACATTGTGGCCTAAATTACATTAGACTGCTCAACTTGGGCATCAAAACTTAGACACCACTATAACTCATAAAAATCAGAAGAAAAACAAAATAGCTCTTCAAAAGAGCCCTGAACAAATCAAGAGATTCTTTGTAAACCTTTGGAAAGAAACACCTGTGTAATTTCAGAACTTTCCTAATCAGCTTCTCAAAAGGCTTCTCCACACAATTTATACCATGGCTTTTAGCAAGAGCTTTGGAATTGCATTGAGCTCCCAAAGATATCTGGGTATTTCTGTCTCAAAATGCTGTCCGTCTCAAAATGCTTGCAAAGGGATTCCAAATCCCTTTGCAAGGTCAGTTTGCATTTCAATCACACTGAATACAACACTTAACTAAACTATTCATGCTCAACGGTTTTTGCATATCTTATCTTTTGCTAATCACTCAGTGCCTCAGCTGTAGTGGAGAGAGTCAGAGAAGTCAATTTGAATTGCAATGCTTTCCCAAAGAACAAAGCATTCTGTCCGAAACACAAACACAGTCATTTCGATTTGGAAACAAAAATCTCTGGTTTTTAATTCTTGATTTTGTTTTGGTTACAAAACCTCCAAAATTGCCATTTTCGGGCACAAAACGTTTTGTACCCAAATCGAAATGCACAAGCCTAAAGTTAACAGTGTTAGTATATTCTAATTGGTACTAATTGTGAACTCAGCCAAAGATGCCTGTGGTGAAATGTTAGACCAATAATGGGATGAACAAACCCAAATTCATGTATATTAATGGTAGAGCATTTGGCTATTAGCACATACAAGAATGGACCCACAAAAATGTTGCATTATATCCCTGGTGTTCAAGTGTTACCTGAACCTGCAGCTGAATGTGGTGAAAAAACAAGCTTTAGTAACAAAGACAGGAATGCCTGCACTAACTTGGGTCTTAGGCAACTTTTATTACCCCCCCCCCTGCTTTCTACAAGTTTGGGGGGGTTAGCGGGGGGGGCTGGTATTCAGTCCCAGATCTTTTTAAAATTCCTTTCCCCTCAGGAACACAAAGCTGTCAAATGGCTAGTGAGAATACAAGAGAATTCCACACACCTTTCCCCCTCAGAAGCAGAAGGGTTTCTGATCGTCTTGAGGGAGTGTTCTTCAAGCTGATAAATTTCAGCTCTTTTTGTTCAAGCCCTCCTCTCCTGCCACACCACAGTGTTCCATTTGCTTGTCTGTTAATTGTCTGAGCTCATGACTCTTCTGTTCCGCTAACTAACATGGGGGCAGTTTGGAAGGGGGGTAGCTCCCTTAGGTCTTTTTTTTCCTTCAGATTTTTTGAAAACCAGCATATCTGCTGGTCACCTCAAGTTTTATAGCACTTCCCACTTGCCCGTAGGTACTCTAGTTCCCTGCCTACAAGAGCCCTGAATGTCAGCACTTTGGAAAAAAGTATATAGATGTACAGCATTGTATTGGCTTTTCTCAGGGCCATTTCACTCACTACACAGTAACACATCTGGGTTTAACCTTGAGTACACAATCAGTGGGGAGCATTAATCAGCCCTATACAATATCACTGTTTTTTCACATCCACAGTTTACGTTTTTAGCCTAATTTCCAGTAGGCTTATGAGATCACCCGGCATTCCGTGTGTCCATGATGTGTGTCCCCCCATCAACTTCACAACGCCTGGACCAATATGAACCAAATCGAGTACAATTGTAGGGACACCGAGGGACACCTCAAAGGCATAATTTGTGATGATGTCATCCACCCCAATTCAAGATGGCGGATGCTAACCGATTTGAACCAAATTTGCTACAGCTGTAGGGACACATAGGGATGCCCCAATGGTGTAGTTTGTGATCATGTCATTCACCCCAATTCAAGATGGTGGATGCGTGAATATTTGAGATGCAAGTGGGCTAACTTGTGAGCTGTCTAACCAATTTGAACCAAATTAGGCACAGTTGTAATGAGTGACACAAGGAACACCTCAGTGTTTGCTATCTGGGGCTGATCTCACTCTGCGTTTTGATATCCTACACCTGGGCCAAGTTGCTTGACTGGTGTGGGTGAGGCCCTCACTGTTTGGGCTTCTGATCTTCAGGCCTTATTAGGGTGGGCAGTAGTCAGAGGCACAGTAGCTGGTGTAGGCTGCCTACAGGTGACCACAAAAGCCAGCTGCCAAAGGGGGCAGGCCTTTGGTGGTGGCCATCGGGGGTGGGACTGAGGGCTGGGGCTGATTTATTGTCTTGGACCACTAAAAGGAAGACTCCTGCTCACTGGTCAGGAGAGGCTAGTGTTCTGGTTTGGTCCCAGCTTCTCCCAGAGGTTACTCCATGGTTGAGCAGGTGAGAGGATGTGGGCAGGGAGGTGGGGTGGCTGTGGCCTATAAGAATACCAGGACCCCTGTCAGGGATTTGGCCTGTATTGAATGTGTGTACCTAAGTCTAGCAACCAGGGATAGACTGGGACGTCTTCTGGTGTACCGATCACCCTGCTGCCCAGTGGAATCCCTAATTGAGCTGACGGACCTGGTTGCTGAGTTGGCATTGAAGTGGCCCAGGCTGTTAGTGTGGGGGAGCTTCAATGTTCATGTTGGGGTGGGGTTATCTTCCAGCAGGGAAAATAGATAAAATGTTGTTTTCACTTGTAAAATTTTTCTGCAAAGAATAGCTTAGTTTGATTAAACATCAGTTAGTGCAGCTGCTCTGCCATAGGCCTGTGGAGCCTGGCACAAAGAATTACCAATGTGCTCGCAATTATTTTGCTCCTGCAATCTGCGAATCCCTGTAAGGGTTAACAGAAATCAGATTAAGCATATGGGATCCTGGTTAGGAAGTGCTGCGGATGCAGCCACACCTGGTACTCCCTCCTGTTATTTTTCATTGGCTAACCTAACTTTCTTCCTGCTCCATCCCTTCCCACTCCCCTTGCCCACAACTGCATCAGCTTGATTTGCTGTAAATTCTCCTACCATTTCCTTTCCCCACTGCTAGTATCAGAATATGCCCACATCAAAATAAGCCAAAGTCTCCCTCCTATGAGTTTTTTTCCCCACTGGCCAAGATGAAACCATTCAGAACATGTCTTTCAATGCTGTTATTTGATCTTACATCCACACCATGCTAGATTTGAAAGTCATCTCTGGATGGGGTCACACTTCCCCAGAAGGAACAGGTACGCAGTCTAGAGGTGCTTCTGGATTCAAACTTCTTCCTGGTCTCCCAGGTTGAGGCGGTGGCCAGAGGTGCCTTATATCAGCAATCAGCTGATATGCCAGCTGTGCCCGTTTCTTGAGATAGACGACCTCAAAACAGTAGTACATCTGCTGGTAACCTCCAGACTGGATTACTGAAATGCACTCTATGTGGGGCTGCCCTTGTACATAGTCCGGAAACTACAGTTGGTCCAGAATGCGGCAGCCAGGCTGGTCTCTGGGTCATCTAGGAGGGACCATATAACTCCCATATTGAAGGAGCTACACTGGCTGCCGATATGTTTCTGGGCAAAATACAAGGTGCTGGTCATAACCTATAAAGCCCTAAACAGCTTGGGCCCTGGGTATTTAAGAGAACATCTTCTTCATGAACCCCACAGCCCATTGAGATCATCAGGAGAGGTCCGTCTGCATTTGCCACCGGCTCGTCTGGTGTCTACTCAGGGACGGGCCTTCTCTATTGCTGCCTCGAGGATTTGGAATGCGCTCCCTAGTGAAATAAGAGCCTCCCCATCTATGACAATTTTTAAAAAGTCTTTAAAGACACAACTGTTCACCCAGGCTTTTAACTGTTATTGTTTTGATTGTTTTAATGTTGTTTTTAGGATATTGTCTTAAAAATTTTTAAATTGTAGTTTTTTTAATTTCTTGTTTTGTTTTTAACTAATGTTTTACCTTTGTTTTTATCTTGTAAACCGCCCAGAGACTTAAGTTTTGGGTGATATAAAAATATGTTAAATAAATAAATAAATCTCAGTATTTCTTGGAAGGCAATATTTTGATACAGGAAGTTAAAAGAGCAAATGCCCAGATGAGAGGACACTTTCCTCATCACAAAATGCCCAGGACTAAACAAAATCTTCACATTAAGGCTTCAGACACATTCAGTTTGAAGCTTTGCCCAACACTTTTCAAGCTTTAAACGCTTCCAACTGAATTCACCACAGGGTTAAAATCAGCTGAGGCACATGTGGCCACCTGCTGAAAGTTTTCTAGGGCCCAACCTGACTGGAATGTCTATGAGCCTAGTAAGTTCAACCCACCTAGCTCAAAGGAAATGGAACTCTGGAGGCATTAAGTCACACAGCTGCTGTCACTGACACACTTAATGAATCATTTGAATGTTTAACCACCACAGAACTCCCTCAGCCATAAAGTGTGGAGGATGCAACAAGCCCCTTTGTTTGTTGTATTGTAATATAAATGGGAGAAAGAGTAAATGTAAATAGGGAAGAGGGCAGGAGCAGAGGGAGGCCAGCAGCGGCCCAGGTTCTGCTGCTGCGGTGTCCCACTAGCCCTGCCCCCTGCATCAGATGCAGAGAGCATTTAACCATGCCCCCGCATCCAACTTCAAGAGCAGGGGCATGGTTTAGCTCCCAAACGGACTGAATGGCCCCATTTTGGAGTTAAATTGGCCGTACCGTGACAGGAGCAACTCTCTCTTCCTCCGATGTGGGGCGCATGTCTGGGACATGAGTGGCCCCTGAGGGACGGTAGCCCGGGTTCTTTGAACCTGTCCGCTCAATTGTGGCTCCGCCCCTGGAAGAGGGGAAAGCTCTCTTTAATCTCCTTTCACGTAGGTTAATAGAGGTAGCATTCTGGCACTTGGGGATGTAGTAACTGAACAAAGAAAAGAATTAGGGTTTGGGACATAAAAGTGCCTGCTAACCGCTGCTAACTTGGCAAAGAGGCACCTTTTAACATGGTGATTCTCTTTATTTAGCAGCGGGAGAGTAACTGGCCCTATCCACCCCCAGCACAGCACCTCTATTACTATTGCTGGTGTCTATCTTGTGTTTCTTTTTAGATTGTGAGCCATTTGGGGACAGGGATCCATCTTATTTATTTGTTATTTCTCTGTGTAAACCGCCCTGAGCCATTTTTGAGTAGGGTGGTATAGAAATCGAGAATGAATGAATGAATGAATGAATGAATAAAAGTGTCCTTTCTTTCCCCTGACCAAATTAGACATACCATTGCCATTCCATGAATTAAACTAGGGGCTGACATTCTGACAAATGTACTCAAGGAAGTCCGATTGAAATCAAAAGAACAAGTAAGGCATGCCTAACTGGAACAAGAGAAAGAAATTGGGAGTTCCAGTCATCATGTTCCAGTTATGCCTAGTTTGGCATTCATTTTCCTGGCTTAGCTATGAGTAGAGCCCTAGTCAGACATTATGCTATATGTGCGTACAGGTAACTGTGCACATGTATATGTTTTTATGTGAATCATTGTGAATGCATTTATTTTTAAAGCAAACTGGGTACAGAACCCCTCGATTGTAAGACGCAGGTCGGAAGTGTGTATCATACAAGCATTGAGTATGTGTGAATGACTAAGATCTGTACAGGTGTGCATTATACACAGATTGTGTGTTAAACATAATGTGAGAATAGGGCTTACCGTTTTATCAAATTAATACTGGAATTCTGTAAGTTAAGTTGGAAAACGGATTGGAAATCAATTAAATACCAGTTAATCAATCATCTGACCTTTAACAACTAATCAATTAAGCTGAAATGAATTTGCACATTACCAACCTTCATTATTGGCACCTTTTTGGTATTGACTGAAATGTACGATGCAGTATAATAAACCAATGCTTTCACATTGTTAGAAAAAAGAAGGCTATCTTTAATATTTTCTTTGTCATTCTCTATTACATTAGCAACCTGCATCCAAAACAGCTTCAGACATAAATGAATGCTTTCATATATTTCTGTCCCATTAGTTAACATTATCCCCTGTCAATTAATGAAGGCTACCACACTTATTTGACAGCAAATCCCATTGGGCACAGTCACATTTACTAGCAAAGAAAAAAAGACTACTGGAAAAACTGCTATTTCAACATTTTAGGAACATAGGAAGCTGCCTGTAGCGACTGACTAGCGACTAGAAAATGTTCAGGCAACATTTTTTAGTGCCAGTTAAAATAAATAGGACTGTTTACACTCCGTATTAGGTCCTATCCTTTTCATATCTCAACATCAAAGTCAAATCATCCTGATTAGACTATTATAATGTGGAGCTGCCTTTAAGGACTTCTCAGATACTTGCTCTAAGAAATGGTTTACTGGGATCGGCCATATGGAACACAGTTCACAGTGCTGAAACAACTGCAATGGTTTCCAGTCAATTTCTAGACACAATTCAAAGTGCTGTCAGTGCATACCTTTAAAGGCCTACATGGATTGGGACCCAGGTACCTGAAGGACCACCTACTCCCACATGAACCTGCCCACATAATAAGAACCTTTTGAGGCCATTTTCCAGGTGCCCCCTTAGGCAGGTTGTGACCAGGGAAAGTGCCTTTTCGGTGAGAGTGCTCCACTTATAGAATGGTTTTTCCAGCAAAAATCACCTGAAGTCTTTACACATAGGGCTTCTACCCCAAATCTCCTTCAGAAGAGAGTGTGTGCATTGACACACCCAAAATCCACTCTGCACACAAATTAGGCTTTGTCATCTGGATTCTAGATTATCTCAATATATTTGCAGTTTTTTAAATGCTGGTTTTAAGCTACTTTTTCTGAAAATGCTGGAGCAAATAGGAAGAGGCTCTGTGATGTGATTCTATCACATCATAGAATCATTAGCATGATAAGAGGGATAGATAATCTCTTTAGAAATGCAGATATAGCTCTTTAGAAAGCTCCCCCCCCACGCCACATTGGCTAGAAGGAAAACATGGATGCCTGCCATGTGAACTTGTTTCAAAACAAAACCTGAGAGCAGAGGGGAAGGACTGCTTTCCTCAATGTATAGTTCAAAATGGCTTCGCTCAACATTTACCCCGAAGCATGCAGCCATGTGTGAATAACTGGAATCTAACCACTTAATACTATTAGTTTGATATTCATTGGACTTTGTCACATTATTTGTTATTTAATTTTAACTTTATTTTTTGCTTCCTCTTTCTATACTTGCAGAGTTTTGTGTAATTCAGAGGCTTTGAGTCCAATATAAAGTACCTGCTTCACATTTCTTAGAATTGCTGATTCCTTCTGAATGTTGTTAAATAAATGTGGATAGAAGGGAAACTTGTTCTAACTACTGAGAAGGTGCATGTCACCTTGCAATGTGATGATTTATGTCGCTGATAGATTAACAGCTACCATCAGTGCTGCTCCAGGTCCAATTGTGATCTTCCACCCCATAATGGCTATTTTCAGGACTTTGAACAGCTGTCCACAGGTTTTTGCCACAGGTGGTACCAAAGGACTCTAGGCATTAAAGGGTCCCTTTGGGAGCCCCTATATTTTATCTCTTTCCTTTCCTCATTTCATCCCATCTGTTCCTTTTTCATGGCCTGATGTAGACAGGAAGGACTAAACTTGATGTCCTGCAGGTTTTTATAATGCTGCAAAATAAAATACTATTAGTTTAGCCAATGTCTGAAGCGGGTTTGCAAAAAGGTCGGAGGCTGGGTGCCTCCAAATACCAGCTGCAGGGGAGCAGCCGCAAGAGAAGGAGCATACCTTCATCTCCTGGTTGTGGGCAGAGGTGCTCTTACCCCTGGACTTCTGGGCCAAATTCCAGGACATCCACACTGCCTGGGCCCCCCCATATCCTCTTTAGGGTGGTGTGGTCGCCACGCGGTGCCACCAGCCTTCACTGCACAGCTGAGCATAACTGTGACCTGCGCTGGGAGACCAAGCGTGACTTCTGCTTTAGAGACAGAGGGGAGGAGTGGGGAAAGAAAAAGATGGGACAGGAATATGTTCAGTTGTGTGTCGAGATGTTTCTGCTAATGCATATTTGCATAAATATACCTATTTTATATTCTTTCATTCTTGTGAGGAACATAGGAAGCTGCCATATACCGAGTCAGAGCATTCGTCCATCTAGCTCAGTATTGTCTACACAGACTGGCAGCAGCTTCTCCAAGGTTGCAGGCAGGAGTCACTCCCAGCCCTATCTTGGAGATGCCAGGGAGGGAACATGGAACCTTCTGCTCTTCCCAGAGCGGCTCCACCCCCTGAGGGGAATATCTTACAGTGCTCACACATCAAGTCTCCCATTCATATGCATCCAGGACAGACCCTGCTTAACTAAGGGGTCAAGTCATGCTTGCTACCACAAGACTAGCTCTCCTCAGTTCCATTGCTGTTTGTGCTATTTATGTTAAAAAAATGGTGGTGGGGGAGCGGGGGATGATGTTTAATTTACAGTAGGGGAGGGGGCTTCAAAGGCCTTTTGGTCCAGGCACCTTACCCAGATGCACCTCTGTGTGCAATTGTCCTGCATGTCCCTTATGATGCTATCTCCAGTCTTAGTGTGATATAATTGGGGGGAAGATGCATTGGTGATGTACAGAAGACAGCTATTCCTGAAAGTGATAGCAGTGTTGTTGCCCACTTTTTTCTTTTCTTTTTTTAGAAAGATGTTGAGGTGGCAGCAGTTTGGAACGTGGTGAATGCATCTTTCATTTCCTGGCCTCAAGGGAGCTTTGGCAATCGGAATCATCAGCAGATAGGTATTATTATTATTATTTATTTACACAGTCAGACAGGTGTTATTGACTGGTTTGTTTGATCCAGACATCGAGTTCTTCCCAAGGACCTGGGATAGCTGAATTTTATTGTCAATTGTTATAGATATCATCGCAGATATATAGGCTCTTCCCAGTAAAGCTGCTTTTTGTAATTGGCTGATGGTGATTTCTGTGGCCCCTATGGTGTTGAGGTGCTCTTCAAGTTGTTTTGGAACTGCATCCAGGGCGCCAATTACCACTGGGATTATTTCGGTCTTTTTCTGCCACAGCCTTTCAATTTCAATTTGTAGATCTTTGTATTTGGTGATTTTTTCTATTTCTTTTTCTTCTATTCTGCTATCCCCTGGCATTGCTATGTCGATTATTTTTACTTGTTTTTCTTTCTTCTCAACTGCAGTTATATCTGGTGTATTGTGTGGCAGATGTTTGTCTGTTTGTAGTCGGAAGTCCCATAATATTTTTACATCTTCATTTTCTTCAACTTTTTCAATTTGATGGTCCCGCCAATGTTTGGCTACAGGTAGCTTGTATTTTTTGCAGATGTTCCAGTGTATCATCCCTGCTACCTTGTCATGCCTTTGTTTGTAATCAGTCTGTGTGATCTTTTTTTATTATTATTATTATTATTATTATTATTATTATTATTATTAATTCGATTTCTATACCGCCCTTCAAAAAATGGCCCAGGGAGGTTTACCCAGAAAAATAATAAGTGAATAAGATGGATCCCTATCCCCAAAGGGCTCACAATCTAAACAGAATCGTAAGATAGACACCAGCAACAGTCACTGGAAGTACTATGCTGGGGGTGGATAGGGCCAGTTACTCTCCCCCTGCTAAATAAAGAGAATCGCCACATTAAAAGGTACCTCTTTGCCAAGTTAGCAGGGGTTAAGATGAACCTGTCACCCCAGCTCTAAAGCTAGAGGTGGCACAAGTGGCAAAAAGATGAGCATGAAGTGAGAGATCTCCCCCGAGGCGTCTGTGCTGCTGCACCTTTGCCGAGGGAAAAGCACAAGAAATAAACAAATATTTCAAACTATTGGTGGCCTGGTTGCAAACTTAGCTTCATGACAGAAACTACACATTTCCCACAAACTGGATTGGTTATTACATTTTTTAAAAACATTTATAGAACATTTTGCTTGAGATAAAAGCCATTAAAGAAATTTGCAATTAAAAGCACATAAAATAATATAGGAAGATCAAATATCCAAACCCAGCTTAACATCAGCACAGACATAATACGAGAGAGCATAAAGCCGTCAGATAAACAAATCAGACCAGAACAAATACCTTACAGAATAAGGCCTTAACACTTCATCAGGAAACTGACAATGTGGGGTCCAAGGAAATCTCTAGTGGGAGAGATAGATATGGAGTATGCAAGATCTGATCCAGGTTAATTTAAGAGCTGATAACTTCATGGAATTATAGTTTTGTCTTCATTCTGGTAGAGATTTTAAAAAGAGAGAGATATACAAATTAAATTTGAAGAACAGAAGTAATGGAAGCAAGTGTCTGCATTGTATATATTGACCAGTTTTCTTATTTATTTAAGTGAATGTTCTGTTTCTATTTTCAACTTGCAATGGTTAAGAACATAAATGGAGCCCCCCTGGATCAAATCCAAGCAAAGTCCACTGAGTTTAACAACCTTTTCTCAACAGTGTTCAGCCAGGTTTCTCTGGAAAACCCCAAAGACAGGCATTGCCAGAAGCTGCCTAGGTTGGGGCTGGTTCATATGTAATGGGAAACTGGAGGTCCCTTCACCTCCAGTTCCCAAACCTGAACATATGAACCAGGGAATTGTTTCTTTTTAAATGGACCCATGGTTTTCCTTCTCAAACCAAAATTTATCACCTTTGGTTATCTATAAGTTCCATCTGCTCTGCCTCTGGTTTGCCTATGCCACCATTACATATGAGTGCTGGCACACAGTTTCACCTCTCTAAAACCAGAGTTGAGGAAGCTCCTCCCTCACTCTGGCTTCTATTGGCTGTGCAAGCTGTCTTTCAGGAAAGAAGGAAGACTGCACAGCCAGCTTCTCCACCTCTCTGCAGTCTCACTGATTGCAGAGAGACTGCTCTCCCAAACCTATGAATGCGTATGGGAGAGTGGGGGGAGGGGCATGGAACCATGGGCCAACTGGGCCCACATTTCCACGTTACGTATGACCCAGGCCATATACTTTGTGCAGTTCCCCCATGTGGCAGAACTCTGAAAAGCAACAGTCTTACCAGAACATAGAACTCTCAGGTACTGGATTGGATCCATCCATCCAGACTGACCAGGCACCACTAAGCAGCAAGTGAAGGGAGGGTTCAGCAGAGACACACACAGCTTGTATAAAACATGAAGCTGTCTTCTAAGTCAAACTTTTGGTCTATCTGGGTCTGTATTATCTTCACTAATAGCTGGAAATGCAGGGTGGGTGAGATCCATCAAAGATTGGTTCAATAGCATTTGGGATATATTAATTAGGGATAAGATTTTTTTAAAAAAAATTAAACTCTAATCTAAGGGTGACTTTTTACCACATTGGATTCCATTCTTGAATTATAGCACTGAATTTAAAATAACACACACTAAACCAGACTACTCAAAATCCATTTTTCTTTATTAAAATCTTAGCAAAATGTGTTATAACTATGCAAAACATTATAACATGCATCACTAAGTGTAATCGGTATTCTTGTTTGCTTGGTAACTCTATTCCTTTGCATTGTAAAAATTCCAAGATAAAGTTGTTGTGGTTTTTTAAAAAGTATTGTCTTCAGTGACTGACAGTGACCCTCCAGGGCTTCATACAGGTCTCTCCAGCAGTACCTGGAGATGTGAGCTATTGATCCTGGGATGTCTGTACATACAAATAACATGTTCTTCCATTGGGCTATGGTCCCTTCCCAAAAAATACAAATGAAGATTGCAGCCCAAATGCCATCTTTTTCTGCTGGAATGCTATGATGTATTGTAGTGCAGAGATTTTTCCCCCCCCTGAAAGTATATTCCACTTTTCTTGCTGAAGCAGCCCAAGGGAGCTTACAATAGAAATAAAAATATAATGAAGCAGACAGAATGGTATCTCTTGTCGTCTTATTATTCAAGTGTAGAAGTATAGAGCATAGTGCAGAAATTCAGAGGGCAAGGATGAAAATAAAAATTGAAAACTAGAAACAAACCTAAATAATTGGTGGATCACATAGCTAAACTCTGTTACTGACATTCTTGAAGCACATTTTGCCTCATGTGTGCAATTATGAAAATCTTCTCCTTGAATCTCTCTCTCTTTTTTTCCTTTTGCTCAGCTAGTGTCCAATTAATGTCTAGTTGCTCATGTGGACTTTCCCCCTCTTGCTCATGTGGACTTTCCCCTTCTTTTGCATCTATGGATCAGTTGTGGCAACATGAGGAAATTTTAATAAAACTTTGTTCCAATGATACAGTATGTCAGACATTTTTTAAAATAAAGATGGGCAACAGTCTCAAGAAGATGTTAATGTTTTTATGAAAAAGATGCAGGGCTTTTGCATAGTTGTTGGTGTAAAATTATACAAAGTACTGTAGATAATTATTAATTTATGAAATAATTAAGGAGAGTTTGGGAGACGGACTCAAATCTATGCGATGGATATGCTATTTTAAATTATCATTTAATCTTATATCTATTTCCAAAGGATCTGGAAATGTAATCCTTATGGATGCATAACTAGAACAGCTGTGGGTGAGAGGGAGGTGCTTGGTAGGCTTTCCCCACAAAAATTGGAAGAGAAATACCTAAGGGGGCAACAATAACCACCCCAAACTGCTCCAGTGTAACTGAATGGAGAGGAATGTTTGCAGACTCAGAGGGCAGTTAACAGACAACTAGGTGGGTGGACTTAATGGAACTTAGTAGCAAAGAGTGGGGGGAGGAGGGTTTGACAAAAAAAATGGGACATTTCTTAGCTTGCAGAATACTCCTGCAAGACTGTCACAACCCCTTCTGCTTCTTTGATTGATTGGCTTGCTTGTTTTTCAAATTTGTAGACCACCCCAAACTTCTGTTTCTGGATAGTTTACTGCAACATAAAATACATTAAAAATGAAAACCTTAAAACAGTTAAACCACAGTCAAGTTGAAAATTGTGGGTGAAAAAATAGATCTTTACAGACTTTTTAAAAAGTTGTCAGAGAAAGGGAGTGCCCAGAGTCTTAGGGAAGCAACAAAGAAGGCCCATCCCTTCATAGCCCCCAGACAAGCTTAGGGGAAAAGGTGCCTAAAACTTTTACAATGCTGGGGCACAGGCTGAGGTAACACACAGAGGTGCTCTCAGGCCTGGACCTTGGGGTGCCAGTCCACGACTGGACGGCCTCTCTTTGGAGATCTCCAGTGCACCTGCCTCCCTGCCCTGCAGCTGGTGCTGGCTCTGCAATGCCTCCTCTGCTCCCAATATGCCGGCAGCATGGGGCTGGCTATGATTGGGAGGCTTGCCTGTCATTGGAAGACTCCCCATGTGCTGGGGCAGACTGTGGCTACAGTTCCCCCCACCTATCAGCCATTCAGTGGGTGGGTGGGGCTTCTGGAGGCCTCTCTGCTGGCCTCTCTGAAGCTCTCCAGTGCGGGCTGGCAGGTTGCCTGCAGGCGGCAGTGAAGAAAGAAGGAAGAGTGGCCAGCACTGGCTGCCCACCAGAGCACTGTGCACACCCTCTGCCCTGCCCTGCAGCCACCACCATTCTACTGGTGTGCTGAGCCTGTGCTTGCCTCCTCCTCAGAACCAGCAATGGAGGGTATGGGATTTCCCTTTTGTGGTTATCCCCCCCCCTTGTATATTTATGGAATGCCTTGCTCTAGGGCTTTGATATCAGGCATAGATATAGGGAAGGATGGGAGGGTTCTGTAAATTTAATTTGAAGTCGATTGGTCAATTTCTTAATTTTTAGTCATTTTAATCCCCCCCCCCCAATAATGTCCTATAAGTGGCTTGTTTTTGTGGCAGAAAATTACAAAACTTCTGGAACTGAAGTCCTCTCTTGGGATTCCTTCCCAAGGAAGGAACATGATTCCTTCCATGTGAGGAATCTGCCCTTTGCCTCCATAAAAAAGGTTAAAGCACAACCCTTTTTACCCCACCCTTTAGATCACCTGGAATAACTTGGCATAGGGCTTTGATATTGAGCACAGATATAGGGCGGAGTTGGAGGGCTCTGTATATTTAATTTGAAATAGGTTGGTCAATGTATGGATTTTAAATAAATTTTTGGATTTTTAAAAAAACCCATCAAAAAAGTTCTATAAATGGCTTGTTTCATGGCAGAAAATTAGCAAAACGTCTGGAATGGAAACTGTTCCTTAGGCCATCATTCCAGCCTTGTGTCGAGGAATCTTCCCTTTGCCTTCATTAAAAAAAAAAAAAAAGTAAAGCACCCCACTTTTGCCCCAACCTTAAGGGAATGGCTTGACATAGGGCTTTGATATTGAGCACAGGTACAGGGCAGGGTGGGAGAACTCTGAGTACTTAATTTGAAGTAGATCAGTCAATTCAATTATTTTTAATAACTTTCCCTAGTGCACTAAAGCTGCCAGAAGGAGTTATCTCTATTCATAGAGTACTTCATACCTAGTAAAAGTGGAGCTAACTGTAAACATCCAAATACAAAACAATATTTTTTAAAAAAATAAATGCACTATGCTCAAGTAGATTTGCAATCCAGAAGGTCTGAGAGAGAATTGTGAAGCAAGGGTTTTAACTTTTTTCTTACAAAGGGCTGTGGTTTCAACTTTTTCCCCTTACAAATGCACTATATGTCCAAGCTGGTATGTGATCCAGGTGTGTGTTTGAACTGTGGAGCAAGGGACATGCGTTGTGTCCCAGTTGGTTTGTGAATGGTCAAGAATCCATTGGGGGTTGTGTTGTCTTTTTAAACAAATCCACTTTGGCCCAGACCTGTGGATTTGTGGTGAATGTTCAAGAAAGTGGGTGAGTTGCATAGTCTCCACCCCCAATGCACTCTAGTCCACACCTGTGGGTTTGTGATGAATGATCAAGAAAGTATGTGTGGATCCTTCAGTTGTTCAGAGAGTGGGAGAAGCTGGATGAGGCAGAGAGCTCTGTGTGCTGCAGCCTCAGTCTGTGACTGCCTTCCTGTTTCTGCCTGCCCACGCCAATTGGAAGCTGTGTGAAACCATGGGGCATGTGTATGTATACACACCACACACACACACACACACACACACACACACACATATTGCAAGGGGCCCCCAGTGACCCACTAGGTCCAGGCTCCAAAATTACCTAGCTGGACCTCTGGTTGTGGGCTGCCCAGGGGCATTTGGTGGGACATCATGGGAAACCAAGTGCTGGACTAGATAGGCTTTGGGCCTGGTCCATCAAGATTCTTATGTTTTTATATATTCTTTTGTTCATAGACATAACACAACATAGACATTGCAGGAGCTGAGAGCTAATACCTACCTCTCTCCTGAGCAGGACTCAAGAGACACCATCATTCCTAAGACTGAGCTCTGGCCGTTTCCAATCCAGCTCACTCTGCAGCACCTTTGGCAGCTAGTGCTGCTACTGAAGAGGAGGAATGTTCCAGGTGAACATTGCTGGTGCCTCCTACCTTGTTTTTTACTTGCACATGTTCAGAAAACAGGAACACACAGCTCCTGAACTTGGGTAAGACACTTGTCCTACCCTAGGGGTTCCAAACCTGTGGTACTCCAGATGTTTCTCAACTACAACTCCCATCATCCCCAGCTACAAATTTATTATGGCTGGGGATGATGGGAGTTGTAGTCCAGTGACATCTGGAGTACCACAGGTTTGGAACCCCTAGGGTAGGACAAGTGTCCTACCCAAGTTCGGGAGCTGTGTGTTCCCGTTTTCTGATCATGTGCAAGTCAAAAACAAGGTAGGAGTCACCAGCAATGATAATCACCTAGACACCTGGTGGGTAGGAGGGCTTTTCCTCCTACCTCATTCAACAGCTGGGTACAGCTGCTTGGTAAAACAGAGCCCTACTTAGCACTTGCAGTATCTTGGCAATCGTGGATCATTAGTATTATTTATCCAAAGCCAAAAATGCAATATTCAAACTTGTGGATAAAAAGTAGGGTTGTGCGTTTTGTTTTGTTTTCTTTCTGTTTTTGGCCCAAATCCGAAACACCCCCATTTTGTTCTTTGTTCAAAATCAGCCAATCAGAAACACTCCAGTTTTGTACTTTGTTTAAAATGGCAAAATCGGAATCCGATATGTTTTGGATTTTAAAAAATGGCCCCAGGGGAAAACTAGTGGGTGGGGGTGGTAGTGCCCAATGGGTGGAAACTGCCACCCACATTTCAGAGGAATTGGGCAAAGGGCTGATTTTTGGTGAATTTTTGAAGTATAGGATTTTTCCCATAGGGAAGAATGGAGGTTTCAGCAAAAGTATAGCTTCATGTTGGGAGGAAAGGGGTGGACCAGAGCAGAGTAGGGTGGGTGGTAGTGCCCAGTGGGGGCAAAGAAGCTGTCAGAATTAGTTCAAAGGAATTGGACAGAGGGCTGATTTTTAAAGATGTAATGGAGTTTGCGCATCTGTAAAGTTCTTCCCCATAGGGAATGATGGACCTCCATAATTCCTGCCCCATAACTGCACTTGGGGGGCACCAGGTTGGCCCAGAGCGAGTGGTGGTGTAGAGCACATAGGGTGCCAACCACCCCCATGGGTTGCTAACCCATGGGGTACTGGGTTCTGTTGTTTCTAAGATGTTTTGAGTGTAGATTCAGATTCTCTGGTAGCATATGGGAGTGGATTCATGGTTTGTCATTGGAAATCTCATATGCTACCAGAGAATCTACACTCAGAACACCTCAGAAACAACAGAAGCCAGCACCCCATGGGTTAGCAACCTATGGGGGTGGTTGGCACCCTATGTGCACTACACCAACACTCACTCCCCCCCCCCCGCGCAGTGCCCCCCAGGTGGAATTATGGGTCTGCTGAAACCTCCATTATTCCCTAGGGGGAAAAAACCTTAAAGAAGCGTAAACTTCAAACTTTGGAATCTGAGTTGTGGCAGGCACCCCTTGGGGCACTGCCACCCAACCCATTGTTTTGCCCCTCAGGCCGCCTTTCTGCCCCAAATCTGCCCGAAAGTCATGTCAACTTCAGAAATTCTTTAAAAATCAGCCCTTTTCCCAATTCCTTTGGAATCTGGGTGGCAGCAGGCACCCATTGGGGCACTACCACCTGAACCACTCTTCTGCCCCCAAAGCCCCCTTTCTGCCCTGAATTCACCCCAAATAACATCAACACCACACATCAACAACAGCAGAGCTTTGGAAAAAATCAGGCAGATTTCCAAAGGTCATGCACATCCACATCCCCCCCCCGCCCGAAATGCAATTGATCTACCCACAACAGTGTGAAACAACAACAACAAAATGCACACTGCCCCACTAGCCAATGAAGGTAAAATTTACCCTTAAATTTGCTTAAAAGGAATAAGGAGGCAATTGCCAGCAGATCAGCCCATGCTTTTGCTGGCCGATCTGCAGGCTGGAAGGGCTGGAAATTCAAACAGATGTCAAAACTCAAAATGGAGACTGAAGGAGAAAGACTTTTTGTGATTGAAAAATGGAGTTCCAAAACAGCCGAAACAACAAAACGTTTTGTATCCAAAACAGGGATGTTATGTTTTGGCTACAAAATTTTCGGTTTTGAGCATTGGGTGTTTTGTTTTGGCTACAAAACAGCCGAAATGGCCTGTTTTGTGCACAAAACATTTTGTATCTGAAACAAAACGCACATCCCTAATAAAAAGCATTAGCTGTGTGTTGTGTTGTGTTGTGTGGTGTGGTGTGGTGTGGTGTGGTGGTGGTTTGTGTTAGGGGATTGTCCTCTTTCTCCTCCTCCTTCCCAAAGCAACACTTGCATCTGTTTCCCAGCTTCAATTATACATTTCATCAAAGATTATGCAAAAGATATACACCACACTAGTGTCTTATCATTCAAAGCAGGCTTAATAGGTTTGAATCACAGTCTATATAAAAACAAAAATAGAGGTGCACCAAGTTTTAAAACTAAATCAGACCCCACATGCAATGGTTCAGATGTTTAATTTTTGCTTGCCAGTATTTTGAATTGAACACTGGGAAACGGAGCTTATGATGTACAGATTAACAGGCTCTTGTGATAGCACAAGAACAGCTAAACTACTAAAATATGATATACCATTAAGAGCACTTCCAGATGAAGTGCACAATCCAACAAGGCAGTCACAGCCAAAACTAATAAAACAAGGTAGGAGGCAACCTCCTTGTCAAACTGATTAATTTGAGTTATGTTCATGTAATGGGGCAAACTGGCAGGTACCAAGCACACTTACTCAGAAGTAAATCCCACTTATTTTCAGTGGATGCTTGGAGCCAACTATACCTCTTGCATAACCTGGAACTTTGGAAGGAAGGAAGGAAAGAAGGAAGGAAGACACTGTGAACACAGTTTTTGCTCAGAAATGACCTAGGGAGCTGTTTCTTGGCCACAGACGTGGACAAAAAGGGTAATACATGTGCACTTAAAGCTGGGAACAACCAGCTGAAAGAGATGCTTGAATTGGACATTAGTTGCTGACAGAGAACAAGAGATTTTAATGAAATATAGATGGGTCTGATGACACTTGTAAATTAATGTGCCCTGGATTCCCTTGTTCTGTTGAAAAGAAGCCACAAATTACTTCTGCTGGACAATTTTTTAAAGTCTGGGGACCAGGGATAGACTGAGACTGTTGGTGTACACTGTTGGTGTACTGAACATCCCGCTGCCCAATTGAGTCCCTAACAGAGCTGATGGACTTTGTCTCGGGCTTGGCGTTGGAGTCCTCCAGGTGCTGGGGGACTTCAGTGTCCACTTTGGGACCAATTTTTCTGGGGCGGCTCAGGAGTTCATAGCAGTCATGACATATATGGGCCTATCCCAAAGGGTCTCGGGACTGACTCACATTGCTGGTCACATGTTTGATCTGGTCTTTCACTCTGATCAGGGTGGTGTTCCTTGGGTGGGGACTCCTGTAATTTCCCCATTGTCATGGAAGGACCACATCTGGTTAAGGTTGGACTCATAGTCACACCACACCTTCTCAGGGGCAAGGGGCCCATTAGAATGGTCCACCCGAGAAGGTTATTGGATCCAATAGGGTTCCAAGAAGCCTTTGAGGGATTTAGTGTTGGCTCTGCTGGTGATCTTGTTGATGCCCTGTTAAAGAATTGGAACAGCAAACTCAACAAAGCCGGAAACATGATCACTCCTAAGTGTCCTCTCCAACCCACTTCAAAATTGGCCCCTTGGTATACGGAAGAGCTACAGGGGCTGAAGCGGCGAGGTAGATGACTGGAGCACAAGTGGAGGAAGACTCAACTTGAATCCGGTGGATTACAACATAGGTTTGTTTGTTTGTTTAACTTGCTACAGCAACTACAGTTCTAAGTCAGCAAATTAAAGTAGCTAATATATCATAATCAACTCTTTGGAAGTTCAATAGGCGATTCAGAAGCTTTTATATTAGTTTCTCATTGATTGCCCAGAACTTAATAGCAGCTTTATAAGCTGCTGTGAGTCACTGTAGATAACTTAATAATACTTATCGAATAGTCCGAGATTCATCTGACTTCAGTGATCATATTATATATTGTACTGTGGAGTCCTTGAGACAAAATGTAACATGTGGAGTGGTTCCATCAACAGCAACTCAAGCTATTATTTTCTCCATGACATTCTCCTTATATTGATTGATTAGCTAACAAGTGTGTGCTTTCCTTTTCATTTCTTTCTGTTTATTTTATCACTGTGAGTGGTGTTCACATGTCAAAAGTGGCAAATGATGATATTTGTCATTTACAGGATATGGTTGCCATAATGCTTGTTTTTTCCACGGTCTACTATTTTTCTAATCTGTCTTAAGAAAATAAGAACAGCCCTGCCTTTGAGGCTGGAGGTGGCCTATAGCCCTCCGACTAGTAGCCGTTGATAGACCTCTCCTCCATGAAGGAGAACTTTTACCTTTTACCTTTTTGTCTAATGGTCTGAAGATGGCAATAAGACATATGTTTTGGCAGTATATAATCTTTAAAAATAAATAAATTATAATAATACTCAGGATTTACATAACACTATTGTGCATTCATAGAACTCTGCCCTGGTTTTCATTTGAATGGGAGACTACATGAGAACACTAGAATATACCCCTTAGGGGATGGGGCCACTTTGGGAAGAGCATCAACATGCTTGCATGCAGAAGGTTCCAAGTTCCCTCCCTGGGATCTCCAAGACAGGGCTGAGAGAGACTCCTGCCTGCAATCTTGGAGAAGCCCCTGCCAGTCTGGGTAGATAATACTGAGCTAGATGGACAGCTTCCTATTATTTCAGCAACCCTTACTTGGGGTGTGCACGGAACCGCGGAGCTGCAGTCCGATTCAGAGTCTGCTGTTACATCTAGAGTTGCTAGATATTGTGCTGCCGCCATTAAAACTCATCGGCGGATGATTAATAAGGGAATTTTACTGTTTTAATTTAATTTATATTATCTATTTTATTGTTAATGATACACGTATCTTAACTAATTTTTAAATTCTTATTTGTTGATCTCTGGTTCTGGTCAGTGACCGTAACAATAAAGGCTGAGGCTGAGGTCCGGCACTGGGGTGGGGGGGTTCCATTAAGGGCGGTGGGGGCTTTACTTACCCCTCCCGCGTTTTCCCAACTCCAGTGCCGTAGTTAGTGTAAAAAACTATTATACCAATATTGCAGATAAGGGAATGAGGGTGAGAGATACTGTGTTGCCTAAGGCCATCTATAAACTAATGGCAGAGATGAAACAGAGACTCGCTTGTTCACAACTCAAGTTTCCTGACTATTATCTATATATTTAATTCTATAGCGTGTCCTGGATTGGGTGGTGGAACTCTTGCGACACATTGCGAGAGTTCCGGCCTTGGGGGCGAGAGTTGTGGGCAAGAGAAAATGGCGGTGGCTGCGGGCCACTGCCCAACCTGAGGAGGTGGTGGCAGGACGGCCTGGCCAGGGCGGGATGGCCTGACCTGGGTGAGGAGGAGGAGGCGGCCTCGGCTGGCCACTGGGAGGTGAAGGTGGTGGTGGGATGGCCTGGCCTGGCCAGGCCAGGCCATCCCAGGTAAGGAGAAGGCGGAGGCCTCGGCTGGCTGCTGGGAGGTGGAGGCGGCAGCAGGTGAGGAGGAGGAGGCAACCTCAGCTGGTCGCTGGGGAGAGGCGGCAGCGGGACAGCCTGGCCTGGCCAGGCCGTCCTGGGTAAGGAAGTGGTGGAGGCCTTGGCTGGCCACTGGGAGCCGGAGGCGGCGGGATGGCCTCCTCCTCCCCCACTGGGGTCAGGTCAGGAGGTGGCGGTTCTTGACTTTGGGCAGGCGGTGAGGAGGCATGGGGGGAGAAGCGGGCCGGCCGGGAGGGGGAATGGGCCAGACGGGCATTAGAGACACCCGAGGGAAGAGTCAAGGTGAAGGGGGAGGAAGAGTCAGGGACAACTAGGGGCGGATGGTTGGCAAAGCCGGCATGGAGGTGGCCACGGTTGGCCCCAACTAGTGCACAGATGCTCTGTGCAGGGTGAGCTAGTTTATTATTATTCCCAATTCAGCTAGAAGATCCATATGTTTAAACGACTTCTAGTATGTACATAGTAGATGTAGATGCAGTGGTGCCTGTAGACATCTTATTCCATATTATGTTTACACTGGCACTTTTGGGTGCATCTCTTGAAGTGCATATGGATATCACACACACACACACACACGTATCAGTTGATACACTTAAATAGTTGTGCTAACAGCCAACAACCTGGCTGGCTTTAAGAGGGGTTTGGATAACTTTATGGAGGATAGGTCTATCTTCGGCTACTAGTTGGAGGGCTAAAGGCTACCTCCAGCCTCAAAGGCAGGATGCCTCTGAGTAGCAGTTGCAGGGGAGTAACAGCAGGAGAGAGCGTATGCCCTCAACTCCTGCCTGTGGCTTCCAGCGGCATCTGGTGGACCACTGTGCGAAACAGGATGCTGGACTAGATGGGCCTTGGGCCCGATCCAGCAGGGCATGTTCTTATGTTCTTATAGTTGTCCACAAAATCGCCAGATCAAAGCTAATTACCCTGTTTCCCCGAAAGTAAGACCTACCCCGAAAGTAAGACCTAGCAGTAATTTCTGATGTACCGCTAATTGCCCTAGTGCATTTTGGGGGGCTAAAATTAATATAAGACACTGTCTTATTTTCGGGGAAACACGGTACTATATTGGCAGAAGTAGTTTAGACTTCTAGAAGTGTTTTATATACACTGTCTCAGCAATCAAAAACATTTATGAGAACTATGGGATTTTCATTACTAGGTCAAAGAGTCCATAAAATAAGTAAAACCCCAGAATATCTATTTTTATTTAATACATTTATTAATTTAATAAATAAATTAATTTATTAAATTTATTAATTAAATTTATTAATTTATTATTATTTAAATTAATTTAATAATAAATTTTAAAACGGTTCTGTTTCTTTATCTACTCAATATATGGAAGTTAAAGTGTGCTGTCAAGTCGATTTCGACTCCTGGAGCCCACAGATCCCTGTGATTTTCTTTGGTAGGATACGAGAAGGGTTTACCATTGCCTCGTCCTGTGCACTATGAGATGATGCCTTTCAACATCTTCCTATATTATTATTATTATTTATTTACACAGTCAGACATGTGTTATTGACTGGTTTGTTTTATACAGACATCGAGTCCTTCCCAAGGACCTGGGATGGCTGAATTTTATTGTCAAGGTTGTTGCTGTTGTTATAGATATCGTCGCAGATATATAGGCTGTTCCCAGTAAAGCTGCTTTTTGTAATTGGCTGATGGTGATTTCTGTGGCCCTTATGGTGTTGAGGTGCTCTTCAAGGTCTTTTGGAACTGCACCCAGGGCGCCAATTACCACTGGGATTATTTTGGTCTTTTTCTGCCACAGCCTTTCAATTTCAATTTGTAGATCTCTGTATTTTGTGATTTTTTCTATTTCTTTTTCTTCTATTCTGCTATCCCCTGGTATTGCTATGTCGATTATTTTAACTTGCTACAGCAGTTATGGCTAAATTTTTCTATATTGCCATTAGGTTGAGGTCCCTATTAAGTGCCTAACTGCGAGAGCTGTCTGTTGTTTTTAAATAATTGTTGTTTTTAAATAATTTATTATTATTGATTGTAATCTGTCATATTGTGTTTTAGCATTGCTTTATTGACACATTGTGTATATTTGTTACTACCATTTTTGCTGGCCAATGGCCGTAATAAAACTGATGATATTTTAACTTGTTTTTCTTTCTTCTCGACTACAGTTATATCTGGTATATTGTGTGGCAGATGTTTGTCTGTTTGTAGTCAGAAGTCCCATAATATTTTTACATCTTCATTTTCTTCAACTTTTTCAATTTTATGGTCCCACCAGTTCTTGGCTACAGGTAGCTTGTATTTTTTGCAGATGTTCCAGTGTATCATCCCTGCTACCTTTGTTGCTGCTGCTCGATATACTACCATTGGGGGTTCAAACTGGCAACCTTCTGCTTGTTAGTCAAGCATTTCCCTGCTGTGCCACTTAAGGTGACTACAGAGAGGAAAATGGGAAGTACCAATTCTTTTGGGTTATTTGAACATTTGTAAAGGAGTATTTATGGAAAATTGTAGCGAATAGCAGATTTAAGCTAAGCCTTTGTCTCAGAGCAAGTCCACGTGAGGGAAAGAAAAATGCCGATTCATTCCCTCCATGTTTGCTCAACAAAGGCTATTCCATTAAAACTTAACCATTTCTTGGTAACCACTGCCACCACACCCTAATTACAGAGTTTAACTCCTCCCTGGATTTGGGTGTCCAGGGACACTCTCTTAGGGTATTCTCATGATTAGAGGAAAGCGAGGTAAAGGAGCTTAGCCCTCTTTCCACAGATCATGGGAACCACTGGGCTCACAGGTGAGCCTGGTTTCCCCAAAGCAGGTAACCTGCTTAAATACCCCTCCTCTTAAATAGAGTTAGCTGAGTGAGCACTCTGCTAACCCCATTTTTTTGATCATGTATTGCTGCACCAACACACAAGGAGACCCCCAGCAGGGTCTCTCCAGGATGCCCCACACACTTGTGCAAGGCATCCTGGAACTTCCGGGGGCTGCGCGGCCCCCGATCCCCACAGCCCCTGCCAGCTCCACGATGGAGCCGGCAGTCATGTGGGTGGCCAATTCGGCCACCCAGGGTTGCAATAGCAATCGTCTGCGGGGAGAGCGGGCTAGCCTCTTTTCCTCTTGCGTGCAGCTTCCACATGGTGGGAAAACTTGGTAGGTTGCTGAACAATTAAACTTGAGATGTGTTTGCACCAGAGTAAACCCGCTTTTCCTGAATTAAAAATCCACTCAGAGGCAGGTAAGATACAAAGAATAAAAAAGAGAAAAACTTCATTCAAAATACTACAGACTACTTCAGTCTGAGGGTTTTTCAGCTTTTAGTTACAAGAAACAGAAACACTCAGTACTTGCAAGAATATGTCAAAAAGCACGCTGGCTTGTATTTGGAGTGGCATACTTTAAAATCATGGTTAACCAGTTGCATGGATGATTCAAAAGCCACCCCCAGTTGCAAGGAACCTTTAAAAGCCCCTTTATCAGGTACAGAGTCTTCTACAATGCCCTAGTTGAAAGGAAAGAGCAGAGGCTCAGTTTCTCTTAGTTTGTTACATTACAAATAAAAAACACACAATAAACGAGTTGTAAGGATTTGCAATAGCACAAAATCAAAGAAATCTTACTCAGGCTACTTAACACAAGGTTCTCTAGCTAAACCTTTCCCCAAAGCCAAAGCCCTGACTTCTTTCCTGAATTCACCAAATCCATGGTGGAGAGTTCAAGCTTCCTGCAATGCTGTCTCTGAAGGATCTGCAGATGTCTTTCCCCTGAGAAAACACGTCAGGCTAGCTTTTGACCATGAGGCAGCCAAAGCTCCACTGCTGCTCTTCACTAAGCCTTCCGCCCATCTTTTCTCATCTCCTGCCTGCTGCTTCAAAGAACAAAGACCCCCTTCACTTCCTGCCACCAGCCCCTTTAGGTCCCGGTCACCATGTGCTGAGTGGCTGATCCCCAGAGGTCACTGCCTGACAGACAGGACAGGGTTGACTTCTGGTTCACTCTTTAGGGTAAGGGAGGGGCTGATTGCTATGAAACTCATATATGATATCTATCCCCTGAACTCCAAATACTCTGTAAACACACACTCATCTATTCTAGGAAATCCTAGGATACAGAATCTTCTGTACTGATTCTGTGCACATATATTGCGTGTTTAGTCTTGACTTTCAGCCATGCCAGAAGGAGTTGGTGTTGCTGTGATGTAATGGTGAAGATTGCTTCAGAGGCAGCCAGAAGCACAAGTAAGAAAAACCTCTTGCAAGTACTGAGTTGGGTAGTCCTACCCTTCCTCCTTTAATCAATGCCCATTTAACACCACTCCCTCTTTTTAAAGGAACATAATATAATAAAGAAAAGGAGCTGAGACTATGTAAACAGCATCTTCCCTACCCACTGAACAACTGCAGCCTGTTCCTATATACACTGAGCTACTTGAAGGAGCAGAACATTTCCAGGACAGGTGTTATTTGTTTGTTTGTTTGTTTACATTTTATATCCCACTCTTCCTCCAAGGAGCCCAGAGCAGTGTACTACATTAAGATACTTAATGTTTCTCCTCACAACAACCCTGTAAAGTAGGTTAGACTGAGAGAGAAGTGACTGGCCCAGAGTCACCCAGCTAGCATCATGGCTGATTGGGGATTTGAACTCAGGTCTCCCCAGTCCTAGTCCAGCATTCTAACCACTACACCACGCTGGCTTACTTTATGATTCATTTTCTTATGTAAATCACTTTGAGAACATATGTTGAACATACGAGAACATACATTGGTAGCTTAGTTTAGCAAAAGGATGGCATGATATAGGATTTCCAACTGATAAGAAAAGCTTGGCTGGTTTTTTTTATTCTTCATTTTCAGGCCAGTTGCTAGAATACCATAGGGCAAGGCTCAGCTTGTGTGTGTGAGTGTGTGTGTGAATCCATAAAGATTAAGCAGATTGACTGCTGACCTGTTTGACTTCCATGCATACAATGAACATGCACAGTGGGAGTTGCATCATGGCAGCAGGCTCCACCTCAATCTACACATCTTCAGTGTACTATCTGAAAAGACCCCCAGTGTCAACAGCTGTATGCACAGAGGATTTTTCTTGGGAAACTTGCTTTTCAAGGATTCTTGGATGCATGGAGGAACTTTCTATGAATACAGTTGTTTATGCAGGGGTCTTTTCAGGAAGTATGATGAGCACATGTGCTTGATACAGACAACTACCATCTCCCCATGACAATTCATTGTACATGCAGATAACATCTGAACAGGCTGAGGATTTGCACTTAAGCAATCCCTCCTGGGCCTGATAAAAACTGCAAGATTCCATCCCTGGATTCATAAAAAACACTAGGCTCTTGACCTCAGATTTGCCAAAAATGCTGGACTGCACCGCATGTTGGTCTTGGACTGTAACAAATAAATCTAAATGGACTCCACCCCTGGACTTGCCAAAAGAAGATCTGGACTTCAGGCCTCAAAAACTGGAATTTTTGAGCTGAATTATTGACAATCCCATCTGATAAACAATATAGGAAAGTTTCATACCTGAGAAGTATTTTGATACTAGTTATGTTTTTTCAGATAAAACATTGCTGTCTCATTGTATTGACACCTATTTTCTAATATTCCTTTGGGAAGCAGATCCCCTTGGAATTCAGGCCTGGATATGTGGAAATTTGTTGCCCCTTAAAGGTTGGCGCCCTAGGTGACCTAGTTCATCTATATGCTAGGGCCAGCTCTGTCAATAGGACTTGAAAGATCTTAGTGCATTTTCCCACAATTACAATGAATTCTGCATTCTAGAAAATGACTGGCACAACATTCAGTCAAGAGAAACATTTGGACCCCGAGACCAAGAAGCAATGTATTCTATTGTTACAAGTTCATTAGATAAACTAATACAAGGGCAAATTCAAACCTGTATTTGCTTTATATGGTCAGTAAGCATTTCTGCATGTACTTAATCTAAATGCAAAGCATGCCTTTCAAGAGCAGATGCTTTCTTGTAAGGCCAGCAAGAAAAAACAAACATTATGGAAGAAGAAATGACAAGCAATAAAATACTAAGTGCTCCCATCCTTTGAACATGTTTACCGACCAAACACATAGTTCATGAGCCTGTGCTCTGCAGATTAGTGTCATTTAAAACATTTCACTATGTACATTGTTTCCTGGGGCAGACATAGGCTTTATCACTATGTGTATCATGCAAATTCTCTCACTGTAGAATAAGTTTCAAGTGTGACAGACCTGGTGCCTCAGAACTGCAATTGTGTGCATGGGAACTGAGTGAGAATTTTTAGTAAATTATTGTTTGTACCAATTATGCATTTCAGTCACTACCCATAGTAAGAGTGATGTGAAGCAATGGTCATGTGAATCTGCGATTATCTATCATGCGTTCAGCAAGTTTCAAATATTAGGCTGCCAAAATGCACAATGCAAAAATTCGCAGGACCAAATTATGCATAGCTCTCACCAAGAAATTGCATTTTAAAATTACCTAATGGTGGAAGAAGACAGTTCTGTGAATTCATTTTATTTATTTTTTTATTTAAAATATTTCTATACTGCCCAAAACTTGCATCTCTGGGCAGTTTACAATTAAAATCATTTAAACCATCAGATCATTTAAAACAATTAAAATCATTGAAAACACTGAAAACCCAATATTAAAAATATTAAAAGTGTAAATCTAATTAAAAGCCTGGGTGAATAAATGTGTCTTCAGTGCCTTTTTAAAAGTTGCCAGAGATGGGGAGGCTCTTATTTCAGTAGGGAGCACATTCCAAACTCCAGGGGCAGCAACAGAGATGCACGAGTAGCCACCAGACGAGTTGGTGGCAACTGCAGACAAACCTCTCCAGATGATCTTAACAACTGATTTTCAGTGCACTGGCTTTGTAAGTAGTTGTCTTGGTCCAGATATCTGACAACCCAAGATACCTGACAACCCAAGCCTCCAGCAGTGACTCTGAAGCAAAGGAACCTGCCTTGGCAGTAACAGTCCAAGGAGTCTGGTGCCTCTAAGATCTGGACTGTGACTTCAGGAAGAATTGGGTTGGCCTGATGCAGCCACAACAAAGACTTTAGTTATTTATCCTTTCAAGTTTATGGAGGAAGGGAAGTAAAAAAAAGTTGGAAAGGTTCCCATCATAATGTTGTGCTCCAGTTCTATTGATTGTCCATCAGTAGTACCAATCACTGGTTGTGATGTGCGTGAGTGAGTGAAACAACCTCCTAAAAACAGTAGCCAACATCCAGACTAATGGAACAATGCTGCAGCTAATGCTGGGGGCATTGTGGAGAAGGGGTAATTTTTTAAATCTCCCCTTCCCTTATAAGCCATCTATGACTCCTGAAAATATGTCCTCAAGGGAGTCCCACCCCTGTACTGGGGTGATATACTTTATTTTAGCAATTGCCAATCCTAGCCAGCTATCTGGCTGTAGCATTTTGCACCAGCTGACGTTTCTGCACACTCTTCAAGAGCACAAAGTCTAGAGGTTAATAAGGCTTGAATGGCCATGGCCATGGCTGATCTTTCCAAACAGGACACTAGAGCTGCACCAGTGGAAGCTGCTAAAAAGTGCTCCAAGTCACTGTCACCACTTGAGCCTCACAAGCAGCAGCACCAGATTAAGGAGCACCCCTTTTCTGAAAACATGATTATTCAGGGAATAATCTCTCCCTGATTATTCAGTGCAACTCCACCTAAAATAGATGAAACACCTAAGCCCAGTTCAGACAGCTCCCCAGTCAATAGCACTTTTGTCTTATCCGGAGTAAGTTTGTGTGATTTTCCTCGCTGAGGCACTCACAGACATGAAATAACATTTCAATGCATGTACAAATGGCACCCTATCTTTTGAGGAGAATAATGCTACAGCTACAAAGCATCCTAAGGAATGCAACCCGTGCCCAGCTGTGTCCTCCTTGCTTAAAAAACCCCTCTAGAATCCTCTTGCCTAATATATTTTGCCACTCAGGGGCGTAACTATAATAGGGCAAGGGGAGACAGTTGTCTGGGGGACCACTGCCTTGGGGGCCCCCCCAGAGGCAAGTCACATGACTGACTCCCCCAGCTGCGCACCCACCCAGGCTTCCCTCAGTTGTACTCATCCTCCAAAATTGATGTGAGTGTTAAGACCTGGAGCTACCAGAACAGCATGTCTTTCTCTAGTACCATTATATGATTTGCATCATCCACAATTTACAAAACCTTTAAAAAAATAATTTAGTATGATGTTCTATTGTGGCACATAGGTTATTTACACACACACACACACACACACACACACACACACACACACACACGTATGTTTTTTGTTACCACTATTCAGCTTCATTTAAGATTTCTTTACTTCATGAGCTGAGCTTCAGTGAGGGGGGCCCCATTTTAAAATCTTTTCTCTGGGCCCACCTTGCTACGCCCCTGTTGCCACTGCAATGTCATACTGATCAGGACCACTCCACAACCCAATGTTGCTCAAGAGGCTAGCAGTAACAGGCATCTTTCTTCATCCATATCCTTTGACTCCAGGAGCAGCATCAGATGATGCCATCTGTCTTAAAAACTAACTAAAACTTAAAACTAACTAAAGTGTGCTTTAGCACAGTCCTTGAATGTATACAGCTAATGATGATGAGCAGGATAATGAGCTTGCTCGGGGATTTTATTTTATTTTATTTTATTTTATTTTACGTGCCCAGTTTTGAATGTGCTGGCTTGATTGCTTGTCTGAATGTGGATGGATTTAATTAGTTCCCTGTACTAGTTTTTATAAATTATGTAATTTCAAAGTCCTGCTCACGATAAGCAAAACTTTAATAAGCTCTTCTTTCATATTCAGTGACAGGTGATGAAACGTAAAATTGCCTGCCTGATTTCTCATTAATACAACGGACACTGAAAATACACATTTTACTAAATCTATGGTTGGTTTAGTCACGAAACAATTATAAAGATTCCCACTGTGTGCAGTTCGTACTTGGAACATGTGCATCAGATGCTAGTAGAGAGGTGTTTATGAAAGGAAAGCTGTAAGAGGCATGAAAACAAGAATGTTACTGAAAAGAGGTCGGGGCTGACTGCTTTCAAAGGGAAGCGCTGGACAAGTGTGAGGAGCCAATCGGGGCGGAGCCACCATCGGGCGAATGGGTTCAAAGAACCCGGCCCACGCCCAATCAGGGACCGCAGGCGCAGCCCCAGACATGCCCCCTGCATCTGACGTCAGATGCAGGGGTGTTATTTTGGTCCCAAACAGGGCCGCACGGCCCTGTTTGGAGCAGAAATTGGCCTGCGCTGTGTTGGCAGCATGGCCGGAGCGATTCTCCCTGCCTTAAAGGCAGGGCGAGCTGCTCCTGGTCTCGCTGCCAATGCACCGGGGCCGATCAATCTTCCTCCCAAACGGGGCTGCATGGCCCCATTTAGGAGCGAGATCGGCCCACGCTGCATTGGCAGGGTGGCCAGAACGGCTCTCCCTGCTTTTAAGGCAGGGAGAGTTGTTCCGGCCCACACTGCTCAAAGCAGCATGGCCCAATCTCCTTTCCAAACGGGGCCGCATGGCCCCATTTGGAAGGGAGACCACGCCCCCGCATCTGACATCAGACGTGGGGGCATGGCTAGCCAGGCGCGTCTGACATCATCTCTGGAGGGTGGGGCCAGGGGGCTGCGGCGGCAGCTGCACACAGGCCGCCGCCAGCCTGGCTCCACTCCTGGAACCAATGGAGGCCTGAACTTGCTGGAGCTTGGGGTTCACTGGGAGGAAGAGAGATGGGAGCAAGGATAAACATCAGCGAGGCTTTCTGGATCATAAGAAAGCCCTTTGATATTAGTGAGGTTTAAAGCAATAGGGCAAATCATGTGGAGAAATGTCTCCTAAGGGGAAAATTCTCTCCAAATTTCAAGGGTTCTCCCAAGAGAAATTTCAGAGATTCTCCAACCCACCCCCCCAATGGTTTATCCACATCGCCACCTAATGGTGCAGCGGGGAAGCAACCTACCGAGAGAACAGGAGGCTGTTGGTTCAAATCCCCACTGGTGTGTTTCCCAGACTATGGGAAACTCCTATTTTGGGCAGCAGCGATATAGGAAGGTACTGAAAGGCATCATCTCACATTCAGCGGGAGAAGGCAATGGTAAACCCTTCCTGGATTCTATCAAGAAAACCACATGGCTCTGTGGTCGTCAGAAGTCGACCCTGACTTGACAGCACAACCTTTCCTTTCCTTTTATCCACATCACATAAGTTACTAGGCCCTGGAAGGTGTATGCCCTCACACAAGTGATATTTTCATATTCTGCTCAGAACATTAAAATGCCTACGTATGTTTTTGATTGTATAGCGAATAATAACAGGCCTATGCATTGTCATACTACATGTGCATATGTGCCAGTTATACATTATGATCAACCCATGCGGGTGAGTGATGCTTAGGAGTGGATCTGGCAGGGAGGGTCCATTCAGGTTTGTTGTATTGGCTGACAAACCTTACACATTGGGTAGAATGTAACATTTGTTCTATGCAGAAATCTGGTCTTGAGGAAGCAAGCATGAATTGTCCCCTTGGCTAAGCACGGTCCACCCTGGTGTGCATTTGAATGGAAGACTACATGTGTGCACTGTAAGATATTCCCTTTAGGGGATGAGGCTGCTCTGGAAAGAGCACCTGCATGATTGCATGCAGATGAATCTCTCATTTCCTACCAGAGAATCTACTCTCAGAAGAACACCTCAGACACTGAAAACAACAAAAACCAGTGCCCCATGGGCTTGTTGTTTTGGGGGTGGTTGGCACCCTATGTGCCTACACCACAACCTGCTCTGGGCCACCCTGGTACCCCCCAAGTGGAGTTATGGGGCTGCTAAAATTCTCCATTATTCTCTATGGGAGGGGGAAGCTTAAAGACATGCAAACTTCAGGAAAAAATTAAAAATCACCCCTTTCACCAATTTATTTGAAACCTGGGTGGTAGCAGCCACCCATTGCGGCACTACCACCTGACCCACTCTTCTGCCACCAAAACCCCCTTTTTGCTCCAAATCTGCCACAAATACATGCCAACTTCAAAAACATTTTAAACACCCCTTTGCCCAATTTCTTTTAAATCTGGGTGGTAGCTTCCTTGCACCCATTAGGCACTACAACCCAGCACAACCCACTCTGGGCCACCCTGGTCTCCCCATCAGCGGGGAGTTATAACTAAGGCTGATGAAATCCCCATTATTCCCTATGGGAAAAAGCTCAAAGACATGCCAACTTAAATTTTTTAAAAAAATCACCCCTTTGCCAAATTTCTTTAAAATCTGGGTGGTAGCTTCCACCCATTGGGCACTACCATCCAACCCACTTTGGCTACAAAATGGAGGTCTGAATTTCTGAATTTTTCGGATCCAAATCTGGGGTGATTTGTTTTGTACCCGAAACTGGGCAATTGAGCACAGAGGTTATTTGTTCTGTCTAAAAATCACCCGAATCAGCCAGATTCGCACACAAATCATTTTGTATGCAAATTGATTCGCACATCCTTAATTGTGGGGTCCAGAATCACTAGCCTTCAGTGTTCCTTGCATGGGCTTGTTGAGGGGAAATCTGGACACTCTGTACTCTCTTGGACTGGACTGCCCTGGACACCCTTGGAACCCAGAGTCTTTGTCGCATTTAGAATGAGCTCCCATAATACCATGTCTGTGCTTGTCTGAGAGCCTACAGTTTCCTAAGAAAAATCCCAAAGCCTTTGAGGATTGGCCATTCTATATGTGGGTTTGCCACAGGCTAACCTCTGCATCTGAATGCCCCTGCACCTCACCGTTTCTAGCTGTGAGCACACAGTATGCCACTGGCATTGGAAACTGGTCCCAGATCAGCACTTTGCTGCCTTTTCTTTCCCTGCTTTGGCAACATCTTTGAGTAGGACCCTAAACCTTCCCAGGAGGAAGCCCTCAGACATGAATCAAGACACAGCCAGGTATTAAACTGATCTTAGTTCTCTCTTTTCTACTCCCCCTACCTCTCCCCCACCTTACATCCACATCCCAGTGCCCACTGAGAGGTATTGCAGCCTTCATTCCCTCACTCCCCTTCTCCTTATCCCACTAGGGGATGGGGCCTTAGCTCATTGGCAGATCATCTGCTTAGCATGCAGAAGGTCCCAGGTTCAATCCCTGGCATCTCCAGGTGAGAGAGACTTGTGCCTGCAACCTTGAAGACCTGCTGCCAGTCAGTGTAGATAATACTGAGTGAAATGGACCAATGCTCTGACTCAGCATAAGGCTGCTCCCTATGTTATCCAATCCCAGGAACCTTCTTTCTCTGCACAACTTTTGCAGTATCAACGTTGCCAAATACCACGATTTACACTGTGCCTCTGCACTATTAATCAACATTATTTCTCTTCTTCAAAAATCTTGTTTCTGAGTCTGTTGCTCCTCTAGGTTACCCTAGTGTGGGCATTTGTCTACATTCAGCCTATAGTCAAATTTGAATTCATAGTTGCAAATTCAGTTTTGGGCTAACCGCACCCCCCCAAGTCAGTCCAAAGGAATAGATACAGACATATGCAGTGTCCATGAATGTGAGCCAGTGTGATAACAGACTGAGTACTCCAGCCCCAGCACAACATCCCTCCAATGGCTGTTGCTGGTGTCTTGTCTTAATGTTTCTTTTTAGATTGTGAGCCCTTTTGGGACAGGGATATATATATCCTACACACACACAAACAATTCTAAGATGTACCCATCGCTAGTTCCATGTGTGGCAGCCCTCACGAGAGTTCGTAAACGAGCTGCCGGGAGGGGCAGAAGAAAGCGGCGGCAGACAGGCGTGCGAGCAGCGGGGGGAGAAAACAGTAGAGGGGGAGAAAATGGTGGTGGGGAGAGAAAATGGAAGCAGGAGGGAGAAAACAGTGGCGGTGTGAGAGAGAAAGCGGCAGCGGCTGGAGGGGGGGCTGAGATTGGGGGGAGAGCTGAGAAGGAGGGGGATGAACTAGAGGAGCGGATGCTCTGTGCCCTGGCCAGCTAGTTTATGTTTATTTCGCTATGTAAACTGCTTTGGGAACTTTTGTTGAAAAGTGGGATATAAATATCCATTGTTGTTGTAATGGCTCTTCCTTCAGAAACATGGCTATGCAGGATTCAGGAAGTGGCTTCCCAAGTGCTGAATTTACGTATACATGCTAAGAACAAGTAAACAGCGTGAGATATTATAATGGATGGTAAAATTTCAAACATATTGTTATGGCAGGCAAAAATAAAATAAAACAAGAAGTATACTTTAGTGATATGGAATATCTTTAAAAGTGCTAGACTAGAGTATTGCTCTGGGCAATAACTGAGTGTTTTCACATTGGGTTAGTACTGTATTTAAATATACATTCCTTGGTAACTATTTCTGTACTGACTAGTCAAGAGCTTGCATCAAGATTCTCTGTGTGTGTCCTTGTGAGCTTCATAAGCAAAATGGATAATTAATTTTCTTCACTCATTATCCAAGGATTATTGCTTTTTTAAATCTACTGTCATTTCGAACAAATGACTACAGATCATTGTAGTCATAACCATTGTAGACATAATAAACATGGCCCTGATCAAGAGATGTCTTCATGCTGAAAATCACATGAAAACTACAAGAGACAGAAAGACAGGACATTTTCATCCGAACATGAAAGTGACTGTCCACTGTGTAACGGAAACGCTGCTGTGATGTGTCAAGTTTCAAGATGATAATATTTTGTTTGAGATGATTGTTTATTCATGAGCACCCCTGGCTACATTATGTTTCCAGAGCTAGCTCAAGATGTTTGTCCAATGGCTATTGATGGTTACAGTATGAGTCACTGATGATTGATTTTCATTATGCTGTATGAGTGTACAGATGTCTGCACACTTGTGCATGTGTTTGTGTGAATGACTGTACCTGTGTTCATTTTAAAAGCAAACCTGGATACAGGCCTGTCAAATGCTTGGTACAGACAGGAAGTGTACTTTTGTGCCTGCATTCAGCATAACATGTGAATGATTGTACCTGTGCACAGATCTGTACCTGTGTACACTCGTTGCATGAGTATTGAACAGAACATGTGAATGGGCTTAGAGAGTATCAGCACTGTAACCTACATAATGGGGGTTATTTTGGATGGCCCTCACAAACATAATTGAAAGGGGGGTACTCTTTACGGGCAAAAAGTAGTTTTCTCATGAAAAGCACTCTCCTTTTTAGCATATCACTAAGACACATCCCACACACAGGTGAGGGGATAGATTAAAAAAAAAAAAAGTTAGGAGTTGCAATTCAGCCAGCTAAGAGCAGATTTCCCTCCATTATGTTCCTTCAGTTTTCCTGATTCGCTTTGCCCTGCCTTCTATCTTGGTTCGCCCTTCAGTTCATCATATTATGGTCAGGGGGCAGGAACAGGCAGAGCAACCCCTCTCCACGGTATGTTTAGCCTACATGCTTTTGAAGGAATAAATAGGGCTACACAAAAGTCCTTTGGGAGTGAACTATCTTTGGTTCTTGAATAGCAACAGAAGTTATGGGGGGGATGACCTGTTTTAAGACATCCATCAAAAATGAACCTTATTGCTAGGTGTTTTCTCTTTTTAAAAGAGTGGAAATTGATGTCTCTAATTTTTAGTAAAATGTACAACTATCCATTGACTTTTAAAATAATTTTTATATGACAATCACTCACTCACCATTGGTTTGTTTTTCCCTGAAAGTGATAATATTGGTCCTTGCAGAAATAAATGGAGCTGCTAGGCTAAATGGAGCAGTACAAACACTATTTATGATGTGGAGAGTTTTGGTTTAATTATTTTAATGTCTGCAATAGAGAACTACCAAAAAAAAAGTAGTCTGAGCTGTAAAGATACCCCATAAAATTTATCAAGGCAGCAGTATGGAGCTCAGATTAAAACAGCTCATGAAAAGGAAGTATGACTTTACCAATAAAACCACAAAAGGTTATCCCCATAAAATGTGGATGATTTTAAGAGCCATGATTGATCTGATATTTGGAAAGACTATTATTCTATTAAGGTGTTGAATGAGCTTTTAACTCTTCAGTGGCTTTCTCTCCCCATCTCTCTGCCATCATATCTTAATATCCCTGCCTGTGGTGTCAGTCTTGTTTGGCTCATCAAGCAATCTTGCCAATTCCCAGTTCTCACCTACCTCTTCCCACTGCTCTCTTCTCCACCTCCTGCTGCTGAGAAAGTTAAGAAGACAGGGATTCTGAGACAGACTGAGATTCAGCTCCCTCCTTCACTTGGAGTCCTGCAAATGAGGAGGAGGTCACTACTTCTGCCCCAAGACGCAGTAGGTTAGGCTCCCAAGAAAGGGACATAAACTCCTCCTAGCTGTAGGCAGGGATTAATCATGGGTGGAGGGCCCAAAGAGGACACTTTACCCAGGCCTGGAAGTCCAGAAGCCATGAGCCCAGAGCTCATTCAGATGCTATAAAATCACCCCACTGTGGCCATATATAAAGGGGTGTAGGGGAGGAAATCCCATCCCACCATGTCAACCAGCAGTGTGCCCCACCACTCATGCTTACAGTGGAGCTTGTCTGAAGAGAGAAACGCTCAATGCGTGATGGTGGTTGCTTCCATGATTGTGAGACTGAATTGATCCAGTCTCGCAATCACGGAAGTGCCTGCCATCATGCATGGGGCTTTCCCTCTTCAGGTGAACCCCACTGTGAGTGTGAGTGGCGGGACACAAGGGTGATTGACGCAGTGGGGGTGGGACTTCCTCTCCCTTCACTCTGCTGTACATGGCTACAGCGGGGTGATTTTATAACATCGGAATGAGTTTCCGGCCCGGGATGGAAGCCCAGTACCAATAGAACAGAAAGTGAAATGTGTGCATCTCTACGGACAGCCTCCAGGGAAAGGTCAATATGTGGAGAGGCTCTTTCTGAAGCCAGGAAAAATTCTGGAAGTTTATGAGTTGGTGGAAGGTCATTCTGAAGACAAAACCTGTGTTGAGGATTACAGAGAGAGTGGTCAGATGCCCTTATGACTCTGTTTTGGTTAATAAAACTTCAGTTGTTCACAAACTAGATCTCTATCATCTCAGAAATAATCTGTGTAGCTGCAAAGCTACATAAACCCTGAACTAAAAATGAGGCTACATTTCTAGACCGTGCCTGAGCATACTTATGCATACTTATTTCCCTGTAACTGTACAGTGCTATTCAGCATGTTATGTTCAAAACATGTCCAATTAATGTACAATGTACACACTGCAGATCTGTACACATATACAGTTATTTACATGTTGCATCTCCATTAGCAGAGACACGCTTTGAAGAAAATTAGCTGCTTCCTCATCAGCTCTACCAGGATACCATCCTAAGTGTTAGATGTAACCCACAAAGCCATCTTTCAGCCCCTATTTCTACAGAAAGAGGGGTGAAACAAGATCATATCCTTGCCCCCCCCTCTCTCTCTGTGTGTGTGTGTGTGTGTGTGTGTGTGTGTGTGTGTGTGTGTGTGTGTTCCTTAGTGAACCAACTGGACAATTTAGACTGCACCCTGCAAAGCTAGCTCAAAGCCATATTTCGATCTTGTTGTATGTGGATGATGTGGCAATCTTATCACTAACTCCTATAGGGCTTAAGGAGACCCTGCAGATATTGGCCAAATATAGTGAAGAAGAGGGCTGCAGGGAAATCTTCATAAGAGGTGTCCAGCAACTCCTCTTATGGGATTAGATTGGATCATTTTCAGTTTGTGACTCCTGAGGAAGTGGACAAACTGCTTCAGACTGTACATCCTACAACCTGTTCTCTTGGCCCTTGCCCAACTTGGCTTATCTCATCTGATAATTATATTATTAGAGAGGGTCTGGTAAATATTATAAATGCTTCTCTGAGGGAGGGCAGGATGCCTCCTTGTCTTAAGGAGGCTATTATTAGACCTTATTTGAAGAAACCTGCCTTGGATCCCTCAGAGTTAGCTAATTACAGATCCATTTCCAATCTTCCATGGTTGGGTAAGGTGACTGAGTGGGTGGTGGCCTCTCAGCTCCAGGCAGTTTTGGAGGGTAGAGTTTATCTAGACCCATTTCAAACTGGCTTTCAAGTGGGCTGTGGGGTTGACACCATCATCAGGAGGTTTGGTGCAGGGTGTAATTTATATGCTGATGACACCCAGATCTACTTCTCCATACCAACCTCATCAGGAAATGGCATATCTTCCCTAAATGCCTGCCTGGAGGAAGTAATGGGCTGGATGAGGGACAACAAACTGTTGTTGAATCCATATAAGACGGAGGTACTGGCTGTGGGGGGCCAGGACCCGAGAGATGGTTTAGAGCTGTCTGTTCTGGATGAGGTTACACTCCTCCTACAAAAGATCAGGTATGTAGCTTGGAAGTGCTCCTGGAACCAAAGCTCTCCCTTGTTTCTAAGGTTGAGGCGTTGGCCAGAAGCGCTTTTTATCAGCTTCGGCTGATAGGCCAGCTATGTCTATTTCTAGAGGCGAATGACCTCAAAACAGTGGTACATATGCTGGTAACCTCCAGGCTTGACTACTACAATGCACTCTACGTGGGGCTGCCTTTGTACATAGTCCGGAAACTACAATTGGTACAGAATGCAGCAGCCAGACTGGTCTCTGGGACAACACGAAGGGACCACATAACACTAGTTTTAAAAGAATTGCACTGGCTGCCAATACGTTTCTGGGTGAAATACAAAGTGCTGATTCTTACCTATAAAGCCCTTAACAGCTTAGGTCCAGGCTTTTAAAGAGAGAGCCTCCTTTGTCATAAACCCTGCTGCTTGTTACGATCTTCTGGAGAGGTCCAGTTACGGATGCCACTGGCTAGTTTGGTGGTGACCCATGACCAGGCTTTCTCTATGGCTGCTTGAGGGCTTTGGAGTATGCTTCCTACTGAAATAAGAGAATCTCCTTCTCTGTTTGTTTTCAGGAAGAACCTCAAGACTCTCCTGTTTTTGCAGGCTTTTAATTAGAATTAATTTTAATAATTTTAAAAACTTGTTATAATAACTATTTTATTCTATTGTTTTTATTGTGTCATGTATTTTAATCTGTGACTTTTAAATATTTTAAATTTTGTACACCACCTAGAGATGTACATATCAGGGCGTATAGAGATATAAAGAAAGAAAGAAAGAAAGAAAGAAAGAAAGAAAGAAAGAAAGAAAGAAAGAAAGAAAGAAAGAAAGAAATAATGGCTTTTGTTAAAAAAAAAACCAAGCAAGCCAGCCAGCAAGCAAAAAAACCAAAAACAACAAAAACAACAACAACAACAACCCCACACCAAAAGAGGAGGTGGTACATAAATGGTCTTGAGATTGAGCAGGGTGAGTTGTTTAAGTATTTTGGAATAGTGTTATAAGCTTCTGGTAGTAGACAGGCGCATAAAGAATATATGATTCAATCTGAATCAAGGAGTGCATCTGCTATACAGAAATATTATAATGTTAATGGAGGACAATTTGTTCCAGCAGCCCTTAAACTATTTGAGTTCAAAGTTATGTCTGAAATGTTATATGGAGTACAACTCAGGCCTTACAATAATTACAGTAAAACTGAACTTATTCAAATGAAAATGTTAAGGGTGATCCTGCAGATAGCAAGGGGAACCTCTAATTTCTTTTTACAGAAATAAAACTGGTATGTGTAAAATTGGGACTCGAATGTGGATCTGTTTATGTTATTAATTATTGGCTTAAAGTGAAGTTACATCCAGTGGTGGTGGTTGCTTTAATTCTAAAAGATGAGTTTAACTCGACTTGGAAACAAACAATAAATATGAAACTTAGTACCATTAGTTTTGATTTATTATTTCAGGTTAATGTAGGCAATGTAGGTATGGAGAAGTTAAAGTCAATGGTAAGCAACGGCTAACAGATATAGATAGAAAATATAGCATGGATCCCTGAATGCTGTAAGAGTTGGCACCAGAGTCAGGGGAGTAGATTGGATAATTACTTCACATCTCTTGTAATTCCATCACATAGGAGAGCATTTGTGCGAGCAAGATCTGATGCCCTTGTGGTGCTGAAGTAGTTGAATCTATTGAGCATATGTTTCTATACTGTCAATTATATCGAGTTGTGGAATATCCTTAGGAAAATGGACATCCCAGAACATCTCATTGTTCTCATGAGAAACCTATACACAGGACAGGAAGCCACAGTCCAGACAGAACATGGTGAAATAGACTGGTACCAGATCGGCAAAAGAGTAAGACAAGGCTGTATACGTTCTCCTTATTTATTCAACTTATATGTTGAACATATACTGAGAGAAGTTGGATTGAGAGAAGATGAGTGTGGTTTTAAAGCTGGAGGAAGAAACATCAATAACCTGCGCTATGCCGATGACACCACTCTGATAGCTGAGAATGCAGTTTATCTGCAAACTCTAGTAATGAAAGTCAAGGAAAACAGTGAAAAATACTAATAATGTAAAGTAAATAATGTAAAGAAGACTAAACTAATGACAATGGGTACAACAACCAGCCTCAGCAATGATAATGAAGATACTGAAGTGGATCAACCATTAACAGTAAAGGATCCAGCAGTCAAGAAATATGCTGCACACTAGCACTTGGTAGGGTTATAATGAAGGCCTTGGAAAGGATATTTAAATGCTGTGACGTGTCTATACCTATGAAAATTAGAATTGTTCAGACAATGGTTTTTCCTGTGACACTCTATGGATGCAAAAGCTGGACTTTGAAGAAGCAAGATAGAAAAATTATTGACACCTTTGAACTTTGGTGCTGGAGAAGACTTCTGAGGATACCATGGACAGCCAGGAAAACAAACAAATGGATCATAGAACAAATCAATCCAGAATTTTCACTCGAGGCTCAAATGACCAGGCTCAAACAATCATACTTCAGACACATTATGCAAAAACCCAGCTCCCTTGAGAAGTCCATAAATTATAATGCTGGGAAAAGTTGAAGGAAAGAGAAGAAGAGGATGACCAGCAGCAAAGTGGGTGGACTCGATTATGACAGCAATGAATGCACTACTGAGAGACCTTAAAGGCCAAGTTGAAGACAGATTCTCCTGGAGAGACTCTATCTATGTGGTCACTAAGAGTTGACACCAACTTGATGGCAGTTAATCAATCACTATCAAAATTCATGGAGAGAGCTAATAATGCCTCTGATAGGAAAAATTCCTAGATGTTCAGATGAGTTCTATATAATTTAGTTGCTATCTGAACGTAATAATGAAATAACATACGAAGTCACACAGAATTGTGCTATAATTTGTAGAATTCATCATCGGATGAATTAAGAATTGCTCCCCATTTTTCTTATGCTGCTTTATTATACATATTATACATATACATTTACTTACAATTATACATAAGATGTCTTAATCCAAGGATGTTGTTAATATTGGTTTAATAAAGTGCATGTTATGTTCAATGCACTTACAGTAGCACATTTTCTATTTGTATCTGAGGGATCTGTTTATTTTTAAAATGAATGTATGTGTATCCTTTCATACAAAAACAAGTACTGTGTACAGATGCCTGTAAAAACATACAGCATAATGTCTGAATTAGGCTTATAGGGATCCAGATCTTGCAGTAGCTTGTGAGATTTTTCAGTACGCAATATGGCCTCATTCCAAACCAAAACCCCTGCTAGCTTGGCAAAGAGGGACCTTTTAACGTGGTGATTCATTTTATTTAGCAGGGGGAGAGTAACTGGCCCTATCCACCCCCAGCAGAGAATCCCTCCAGTGACTGTTGCTGGTGTCTCTCTTGTGTTTCTTTGTGGATTGTGAGCCATTTCTTTTTAGAGTTTATTTTTAGATTGGGGACAGGGAGCCATTTTATTTATTTACTAGTATTTGTAAGCCCGTTTTAATAACGGGCTCTAGTGGGGTGGGTGGGGGTGCTGCTCTTGGCCTTGCGGGGCGGCCATGCAGAGCAGGGCGCCTCGGAGCCCAAGACCCGATGGGGAGAGTGGAGAAGGGGAGGCTGCCGCAGCTCACCGTGGGTATAGATGTTGCCCAGTTCGGAGGCAGCCGGTAGCCCGTCAGCACGAAGTGGTTGAATTGCAGGTGAGGGGGGGAGCTGGCCCAGTTGAATTGCAGTTGAGGGGGGTTCAATTCAAGCGGTTGAATTGCAGGTGAGGGGGGGAGCTGGCCCAGGAGCCTGGGCCCCCCCAGGAAGGCCATGGCTGGGCTCCTCCCCCGGGGTCAGCTGCCTGACGGGCACCTCTGCTCATTTGCATGCTTCCATGTAAGTCCCGCCTCTCCACTGCCGCCTCTGCCCTCCCCGGTTCCCGCTTGTTCTTCGTTGGTTTTCGGGCGTCTGGGGGTGTGTGTGTAGTGCTTGTTGTTAACTTTGTGTGTGTGTGTACTGGCAGGGCTGGTCCCGCCGCTGCCGCTTCTGACCTCGCTGGTTTCTGATTTTGTCTGTTTGCATTTGTGGCAGGGCTGGTTTCGCTGTGGCTGTCTCTGCCTTCCGCAGCTTCAGGCTAGTTCCACTTCTGTTGCTTCTGCCCTTCCCGGTTTCCGCCTCTCTTTCTTTTTGTTCATCATGTTTCCGTCGCCGGTCTCTTCTCCCCGCTCTAATCTCCTTGCCGCTTTTAGTTTCTCACTCCCGCCATTGCCGTCTCTGTTCTCCCGGTCCCCTCGCAGACCTGTCTCTTAGTTCTTTGATTTTTTCCCTGGCCTTTTTTGTTTGTTCCCTGCTGCTCTCATGGTTCCCGTGCTGGTGCCACAGCCCTCCCGGTTCTCCCGCTGCCGCCTCAGCACTCCCGGTTCCCCCGCTGATGTCTCTGTCCTCCCTGTCCCCCTCTGATTGCTGAACATGGCCGCCCGTATCTGGGCGGCCGTATCTTTCTCTTGCTCAGAACCACCGAAAAAGACACGGGCAGCACGGCCGCACACTCAGGGTCTTTATTATAGAGGATTATTTCTCTGTGTAAACTGTCCTGAGCCATTTTTGGAAGGGCGGTATAGAAATCAAATAATAATAATAAGAAGAAGAAGAAGAAGAAGAAGATGAAGACTGACTACAAACAAAGGCATGACAAGGTAGCAGGGATGATACACTGGAACATCTGCAAAAAATACAAGCTACCTGTAGCCAAATATTGGTGGGACCATAGAACTGAAAAAGTTGAAGAAAATGAAGATGTAAAAATATTATGGGACTTACAACTACAAACAGACAAACATCTGCCACACAATGCACCAGATATAACTGTAGTCGAGAAGAAAGAAAAACAAGTCAAAATAATTGACATAGCAATACCAGGGGATAGCAGAATAGAAGAAAAAGAAATAGGAAAAAAATCACCAAATACAAAGATCTACAAATTGAAATTGAAAGGCTGTCACAGAAGAAGACCAAAATAATCCCAGTAGCAATTGGTGCCCTGGGTGCAGTTCCAAAAGACCTTGAAGAGCACCTCAACACCATAGGGGCCACAGAAATCACTACCAGCCAATTACAAAAAGCAACTTTACTGGGAACAGCCTATATTCTGTGATGATATCTATAATAACAGCAACAACATTGATAATAAAATCCAGCCACCCCAGGTCCTTGGGAAGGACTCGATGTCTGGATAAAACAAACCAGTCAATAACACTTGTCTGACTGTGTAAACAATAAATAATAATAATAATAATAATAATAATAATAATAATAAGAAGAAGAAGAAGAAGAAGTCAATAACAATAAATTAATAATAACAATAACAATAACAATAACAACTCACAATAATAAATTGTGGGTGGCAGCACCCAGCTAATGGGATCGGTTTCAGTGACTCCAAGCATTTTTAAAAGTTGCCACTGCATCCATTTAAAACAAACAAATAAATAAAAGGACCTTCCCGCAGCAACAGAGAGCAGCTGAGTCCATGGATGTGTGCTGAGGAGTTACTTTGGAGGGCTTACTAACAACATTTCTTATTCATCAGTCCCAACTAAAATGTTGCCTATTTATTTTACATGTATAGCCCACTCTCCATCCAAGGAACCCCACAACGGTACACAGTTATATTTATCCTCACAAAAACCCTATGAGGTAGTTTATGCTGAGAGATAAATGACTGGGCCAGAGGCACCCAATGAGTTTCATGGCCGAATGGAGATTTGAACTTAAAACATAGCCACTCTAACCACTACCCCAAGCTGGCTCTCAATGCCTATGACACCCTTTGAGCCCTATTAATTTATATGAGGAAATTAATACACGTGTTTATGTAATCTCTCTCTCTCTCTCTCTCTCTCTCTCTCTGTAATGCCAGGACCCACATGTTAGGGACAAGATCTTATCTGAAAAATTAACCGACAAATGCAGACAATGCAAATACAAAATCTATTTTCTCTGACAATCTCAACAGTCCCATAGCTACAGCACGCCTCCTTTCCAAATACTCTGTAATAATAATAATAATAATAATATAATCGTCCTTGTAATGAACATCAGCTCCCTGTCCACAGCCTTGACACCAGCAATGTGTTGACGCAGCTCCCTGTCTTCTTCCAGGAACTAGAACACAAGGGTTCAATGCAAAATGGAAAACCTTGCAGCAATCAAACAAAACTACGTGTGTAAAAATGTGCCAAAAGGCCCATAGAAAGGAACACGACACATTCACCTTTTTCTCTCTGCCATTAAACTCACCTGAGCCAAGCTGTTCTGGGTCTAATTAAAAAACCCATTCAGATAACCTCTCCAAGCCAGTCCTGTATTTCACAGCAGCAATGAACACTTCATATTGTACAAAGGAAACTTAACTGAGCATGTGCAGTTCCAAGTGCTCTGTTTTATATGTTTAAAGGGGGCATAAACAGAGAAGTTACATGTACATTTGTCTTTCCCACTGAAACTGATGGGATCCCCACTTGGCTAGATCAGTCTTTTCAGATCAGGATTCATCGCTGTAGCTCCAACCACTTACATGGGACCCACGTCTCAGGGTTTTAAAAAAAACTATATCTGTCCATCTCCCCCCCCCCTTTCTTCCTACTTTCTTTTTAATCTCTCTGCAACCCCCTTGCCATTTTCAGTCCCTCTACCCATAGAGGGATCTTGGGGTCGTGGTGGACAGCTTATTGAAAGTGTCAACTCAATGTGCAGCAGCTGTGAAAAAGGCCAGTTACATGCTTAGGACCATTATTATTATTATTTTACATTTATATCCTGCTCTTCCTCCAAGGAGCCCAGAGCAGTGTACTACATACTTAAGTTTCTCGTCACAACAACCCTGTGAAGTAGGTTAAGCTGAGAGAGAAGTGACTGGCCCAGAGTCACCCAGCAAGTGTCATGGCTGACTTGGGATTTGAACTAGGGTCTCCCCAGTCCTAGTCCAGCACTCTAACCACTACACCACGCTGGCTCATTAGGAAGGGATTGGGGGGGAGACTGCTAATATTATCATGCCCTTATACAAAACTATGGTGTGGCAACACCTGGAGTACTGCATACAATTCTGGTCACCACATCTAAAAAAGGACATTGTAGAACTGTGAAAGGTGCAGTTCAAGGTAAAATCATGCATGGTGTGGAGAAAGTGGACAAAGAGAAATTCTTCTCCCTCTCACATAACACTAGAACCAGGGGTCATCCCATGAAACTGAAGGTTGGGAAATTTAAGACCAGCAAACAGACTTACTTGTTCACACAACGCATAATAAACTTGTGGAATTATCTGCCACAAGATGTGGTGACAGCTAACAACTTGGATGGCTTTAAGAGCAGTTTGGCTAACTTCATGGGGGAGAAGTCTATCAATGGCTACTAGGTGACTCCTGAAGATGTGGACAAGCTGCTTGGGGCAGTGCAGCCTACCACTTGTTCTATGGACCCTTACCTGACTTGGCTGCTTCGATTTAGCAGGGAGATTGTTGGAGGGGGCCTAGTCAATATCATAAATGCATCGCTGAGGGAGGTTAGGGTGCCTCCATGTTTGAAGGAGGCAATAGTTAGACCTCTTCTTAAGAAGCCTTCCCTGGAACCCTCAGCGATGGATAGTTATAGGCCAATCTCCAATCTCTCTTTGTTGGGCAAGGTGATCGAGAGGGTGGTGGCTGACCAGCTCCAGGAGGTTTTGGAGGAAACTGATTATCTGGACCCATTTCAAACTGACTTTAGAATGGGTTATGTGGTTGAGACAGTCTTAGTCGGCCTGATGGATGACCTTTACTGGGGAATCGACAGAGGGAGTGTGACTCTGTTGATTCTCTTGGATCTCTCGGCGGCATTTTATACCTTCGACCATGGTATCCTTCTAGGTCGCCTGGGGGAGATGGGGATAGGAGGCACTGCTTTACAGTGGTTCCTCTCCTATCTCTTGGGTAGATTCCAGATGGTGGAGCTTAGTGGCAGTTGCTCCTCAAAACGAGAGCTGTTATATGGAGTCTCTCATGGCTCCATTCTGTCACCAATGCTTTTTAATATCTACATGAAACCGCTGGGTGAAGTCATCAGGAGATTTAGTGCTGGGTGTTATCAGTATGCTGATGACAACCACATCTACTTCTCCTTTTTATCTGCATCATCAGGAAATGGTGTTCATTCCCTAAATGCCTGCCTACAGGCAGGAATGGGCTGAATGAGGGATAACAAATTGAAGCTGAATCCAAGTAAGACGGAGGTGCTCATTGTAGAGGTTCAGAATCTGAGGGGTGAGTTAGATCTTCTTGTGCTGGATGGGGTTACTCCCCTGGAAAGAGCAGGTACACAGCTTGGAAGTAGTCCTGGACCCAGGCCTCACCCTGGTATCTCAAGTGGAGGCCATGGCCAGGAGTGCTTTCTATCAGCTTCGGCTGATTCGACAGCTGTGTCCATTCCTTGAAGAGGACAACCTCAAAACAGTGGTGCACCAGCTGGTAACCTCCAGGCTTGACTACTGCAATGCACTCTACATGGGGCTGCCTTTGTACATAGTCCGGAAAATTCAATTAATTCAAAATGCAGCACCCAGACTGGTCTCCGGGGCAACCCGGAGAGACCATATTATGCCTGTTTTGAAACAGTTGCACTGGCTGCCGATATGTTTTGGGGCAAAATTACGAAGTGCTAGTTATTACCTTTAAAGCCTTGAACAGCTTAGGTCCAGGTAACCTTAGAGAGCACCTTCTTCTGCATGATCCCCACCACAGGTTAATGTCATCTGAGGAGGTCCGTCTCCAGTTACCACTGGTACGTCTGGTGGCAACTCAGAGGCGGGCCTTCTCTGTAGCCGCTCCTGGACTGTGGAACACGTTCCCTGCAGAAATCCCTAATTCGAACTCTTTATTGGTTTTTAGGAGAGCCCTTAAGACCTATCTGTTTGACCTGGCCTTCCAGGGTTTTTAAATTGTTATAAAGCATTTTTAATGTGCCTGTTTTTCAGGGTTTTAAACTGTTTTATTGTTTAACTAGCAATTTTCAGCCCGTTAGATAAACGGGCGCTAGTAGACCACCCCCGCCCCCCCGAGTGCGGCCGCCAGCGGGCCCAGTCCTTCCCAGTCCGCCCCGCCACCTTCGGCCTCCCCTTTCTGGCTTCCCCCGCTGCCTCGGCCGTACCTATAGCTCCGCCGCCACCTCGCCCATACTCCCTTGGCGGCGGCCGCCGCCATCGGGGGCCAGTCGGCCAGCTGCCGCTGCCTCACCCGCACTTGTGCCGCCGCCATCGGGGCCAGTCGCCCGCCACGGCCACCGCCGCTTCACCCGCATTCTCGCTGGCGGCGGCCGCCGCCATCGGGGCCAGTCGCCCCGCCACGGCCACTGCCACCTCTGGCCGAGGCCGTGGCTCCCCTGCCGCCTCGCCAGCACTCTTTTCTCGTTGGCGGTGGCCGCTTCTCCTAGGCCACCGCTTCCCCTGTTCCAACATGGCCGCCCGTGTCTGGGCGGCCGTGTCTTTTTGGGCCAATCTGGGCATGCGCTCCGCGCATGCCCAGATCGGCCCAAAAAGACACGGGCAGCACGGCCGCACGCCGAAGGCTTTTATGGTATAGGATTGTTTTATGGTATTTTATATTTTTAATTGTTGATTGATTTTAACTGTGTTTGTTTTATTTGTAAACTGCCCTGAGCCAGCTTTGGAAGGGAGGTATAAAAATTGAATGAATGAATGAATGAATGAATGAATGAATGAATAGTCTGAGGGCTATAGGCCACCTCCAGCCTCAGAGGCAGGATGCCTCTGAGTACCAGTTGCAGGGAAGAAACAGCAGGAGAGAGGGCATGCCCTCCACTCCTGCCTGTAGACATCCAGCAGCATCTGGTGGGCCACTGTGTGAAACAGGATGCTGGACTAAATGGGCCTTGGGCTTGATCCAGCAGGACTGTTCTTATGTTCTTAAAGTTGTGCACCCCTGCTCCAAAGAAACATTCAGTTGGTGGAAAATCCACACTGGGTGTTTTTCTTTCAGAAAATATCTATGAGTACAAACAGAAAGATTCTCTTGATTCCTCCTCCTCTCCATGTGAATTTTCCATTATTTTCCACATGTATTCCTCTTTGAAGGAAAATATTCTAGAAGTGGTACAGTGAAATGATGCCAATCAGCCACATATTCCATGCCTTTTACTCACTAGTCAGCATCTTATCCAGGGTATATAGATCAGGGCTCTAATAAAAGAATACTAATATTACTACTACTACTACTACTACTACTACTACTAATAATAATAATAATAATAATAATTCTGTACATGGGCTTATGGTAATTTATAGCAGAGGTTCCCAACCTGTGGTCCTCCAGATGTTTATTTTTATTTATTTTTATTCATCAAATTTGTACACCGCCCCAAACCTTCATCTCTGGGCGGTTAACAATAGCATAAAACAAGTTAAAAACACATACAAAAACTTAAAACAATTTAACTATTTAAAATAAACCAGAGATTTAAACATAAAAAATTTCAAAAAGCTGAGAAAGCTTGGGCAAAAAGATGGGTTTTCAGGTGTTTTTTTAAAATTGCCAGAGATGGGGAGGATCGTATCTCAGCAGGGAGTACATTCCTGTTGCTGGAGGACAGGTTGGGAACCCCTGATGCTACTCCCATACCCTACTGCAGGCATCCCCAAACTGCGGCCCTCCAGATGTTGCTGAACTACAACTCCCAGCATCCCTAGACACAATTTTTTGTGGCTGGGTATGCTGGAAGTTGTAGTTCAGCAACATCTGGTGCCCCTGGTGGCGCAGTGGTAAAACTGCTGCCCTGTAACCAGAAGGTTACAAGTTCGATCCTGACCAGGGGCTCAAGGTTGACTCAGCCTTCCATCCTTCCGAGGTTGGTAAAATGAGTACCCAGAATGTTGGGGGCAATATGCTAAATCATTGTAAACCGCTTAGAGAGCTCCAGCTATAGAGCGGTATATAAATGTAAGTGCTATTGCTATCGCTATTGCTATCTGGAGGGCCGCAGTTTGGGGATGCCTGCCCTATTGGATTACATTCTCTGACAATTCAAATGATAACATACAAAAACAAGACAATTCCAAAGGCAAGAGGATTGTCTGAATGACCTCTTAAGATCAACTTTGAGCCATTTACACTGGGGCAGGGGGATATTCCTAGGTAGGAATCCTATTTCTGAAAGGAATGGTTATCTAAGAGGGTCCTTTGTTTTGTGCCTCACTCAAACCAGTGCAAACCACCACCCACATTTCAGATTGTAAACTTCAGTGCTTGCTTTCTTAGCTTCTCCTCCAAAATACTGGCCAGTGTAAGATGTACTCCAGCCACCTAAGCCACAAGCACTACTCATGTGAGAGAGTAAGGTCAAAAGATCAATCTCTCACAAAACAGTATCTTAACCACTACAGCCAATGTCAGGGGGGAAAGGTGTAATAGCAGAACAGAAAAACTAAAAAGAAAAAATGTAAAAGACTCCCTGTTCTTTCAGAAACTCTGAATAGAGAGGTTGCTTGAAAAGAAAAGAAAAAAGAATAATAAGAACCTGAGGAGACAGTTGTAGCAGATGGAAATTAGAGCTAAATGGAGAGATGAGATGCAAAGTCTGGCTGGCATCCATCTGGGAGAAACCTGTCAATCATGTAGTGAACCATCCACCTAGAGGGGAAGGAGCTGTCACAAGAAGTTCAAATAAAACATGGATGGATGATATTCGTGACCTTGTACCTATTCCTTGTTAGTTGCTACAGCACTTTGAAAAGTCTCCAGAGCATGTTGCTACCACTTCTGTCGCCTGAAAAACCTACTAAGCCTAATGCTGACATGATGTCTTTATATAGGCCCTTAGGGTCTATAAACACATTCTCCGGTCAGTTACAAAGTGCTGAACACCGGAGCTGTGCCACATCCAAAAACTTCACAGCTCAAGCATTTTCTTTTTGATTCAGTGTCTGAAAGTTCATAGCCTTCTAATCCAAGTACGAAGTTGGAGAGAAACCCCTAACAATTTAAGTACAGCGAAAAGTTCCTTGCAGTTTCTATGTGAAACAAAAAAACTGGGCTATATTTGTACAAAGCACTCCAGGATTGTAACGAAAGCTGAAAAAAGTAATAATAACCTAAACTGAACTGTGTGGTTAGAACTAATATTCCAGAGTAAATATCCCTGTACTTGTCCTAGTAATATCCTCATGGTAATTATTTTATTACAAGATGAAGCTTTTTTATTAAAATGTATATCCTGCTTTTCTTATCAAACTCAAAGAGGGAATATCTGCATAGCATAAAGGTCGTTTTTCAAATATAGCAGTTAACATCTCAATATTTCACTGTGAAAACTGGAACATGCTTGTACATCCTCATTCTCATGCCAAAGATCATGGCGAGAGGGACTACACATTATGTGTGGCTGAAGGCTCAACTCTGTTTTATACAGTTTTCATTGACTGCAGTAGCCTGCCCTCCACCGCTTTAAAAGCCAAGATGGGGCTTTTGCTCACTGATAGTGCACGTGCTTTGCATACAGAAGATCCCAGATATAGTCATTGTGATTTCTGGGAAGCCTTGTGAAAGGCTCGAAGAGCTGCTGCCAGTCAGTGTAGACCAGGGATTCTCAATGTTGGGTCACCAGATGTCATTGGACTTCAACTCCCATAATCCCCAACTAAAGGCCACTAGGGCTGGGGATTATGGGAGCTGAAGTCCAATAACAACTGGAGACCCAACGTTGAGAATCTCTGGTGTAGACAATACTAATCTAGATTAATATTCTAGAGGTAAGACAATCGGAGTATAAGTGTCTTTATCACAGTGCCAGAAGTCTCCAAGCGAAGATGGGAGAGCTGGAGTGCTTGATCCATAATGAAAAGATAAATATAGTGGGCATAACAGAAACCTAGTGGAATGGCGAGAACTAGTGGGATACTGTTATTCCTAGATATAAACTCTACAGAAGGGACAGAGAGGGCAGGGTTGGGAGTGGAGTAGCACTGTATATTAAAGAAGGGATAGAATCCAACAAACTAGAAAACCTAGAAGGACCATAAATAAATGAACAAAGTATAAATTATTACAAACCTTTACTCCTTCCTTCCTTACTACATGCAACAGGAGAGAGGATTTTATTTTATCAGTCTTGTCCTTAGCCCCTATGGTGGCAAGATGTTCAAATCTCTGCCTGAATTTTCTCCAGTATTCTAAAAGATTTCCAAACATTTGAAGAGAAGGGGGAGGTTGCAAAAGCTCCATTTTTACCTTTCCGCTCACAGAGTCTTGTAAACAGGCCTCAGGCCTTTTTGAGGGTGGAAAACAGAGACCGCTGCTGTGCCTTTCTTCTTCACTACTTCTGACACCGTGTAACAATTTGGGTTCCACACAAGGATGGGCACTTGAACAAGAAAAGAACACAATTTTATTGCAGAGAGAATAAAACTAAACTGTGCTGTACAAACTGGTTCTAAGTAGAACAGACTCTACCTTCCCTACTGCTCTGGGTCAGGAACTATCTCAAAATCACAATAATAATTACAAGGTTAAAATCATTCATGAAATAGTTGGCATCTCTATATATATTTCTCCTGGGTGTGCCCAGAGAAAATGCGTCCCGGCAGCCCAGCTAATTGGCTGGGCTGCGGAGGCGCCTGATTGGCTGGCGCAGCACACCCAGGAGAACTTAACCAGCGGCGGGCCAGGCTGTGGGTGGTCATTGTGGCCTCAGGCCCGGCTGCGGAGGTGAGGCAGTGGGCCCAGGCGAGGCGCCGCCAGCGGGCCCGGGCAGGCGAGGCGCCGCCAGCGGGCCCGGGCAGGCGAGGCGGCGGCGGGCCTGGGCGGGCAAGGCAAGGCGAGGCGGCGCAGGGCCCGGGCAGAGCAGCAGGACTCGGCTGGCAGCCTGGTCTAGAGGGTGGGGGAGAGGAGGCTGGCCGCAGAGGCCAGCAAGCAGCGGCAACAGGCCTGGCAGGCCCGCCCACAAAGGCGGCACTCGGCCCAGCTGGTGGGCCTGGCGGTGGAGGCGCTGGGTCCGGCTGCGGAGGCAGATCAAGGCCAGGTGGCAGCGGAACCGGCCGGGGGGTGGGTGGGTGGGAGAGGTAGCCGGCCCCAAAGAGCGCACAGATGCTCTGTGCGGGGTCGGCTTGTTCATTTAAATTGCGTTAGAATTTACTTCTAGAATCTCTTAACAGTTTTCCCAATAGAATATAGAACCTCTGAATTTATATAGCCAGGGCTGTAAATCATAGAATATAATATCCACTCTCAACTAGAATTTATTACTTTAACCAGATGTTTATGTAGACCAGCATTAAGTAAGGCAGTAGCCATGTCTTCTGACAATTAAAGAATGTACAGTGTCATGCTCATGAATGCCATATGTAAGGCTATACAGTTTACTGTAATATGCTTTGAATGATGCCACAGAGACTGCAGAGTGATGTATTAATGGCTGGTAAAGGAACCTTAATCACTCTACCCTAGACTTGTTGGAACAAAGTAGAAGAAGAGGAGTTTATTCCGTCAACGGAAATATTTAACCATATACATTTGCATCATAACATCAGGAGGTTATTTATGAGGGGCGGATCTTACTTCTGATGAGTAATGAAACTCATTGCTCATACCCGGGGGGTGGGGGGGAGAGCATCCTCCCCAGTCCTTAAAGTTACCCACCCACCCCCTTTGAAATGGCAGTCACCGGATCCGTGCACATCCCTCCTAAAGAGCTGTTGTTCAGCTGCAGGTGGCCTCTCCTTCTGAAACCCAGGGACTTTTGTTCCCTCCCACACTGTTCAATTATAGCTACACCCTTGAAAACTAAGAAGAATTTAGGGGGTGATCCATTCTCTTCCTGTGCACAGAACAGGAGAGGAGAGCTGGTCTTGTGGTAGCAAGCATGACTTGTCCACATAGCTAAGCAGGGTCTGCCCTGGTTGCATCTGAATGGGAGACTTGATGTGTGAGCACTGCAAGATATTCCCCTCAGGGGATGGAGCCACTCTGGGAATTGCAGAAGGTTCCATGTTCCCTCCCTGGCATCTCCAAGATAGGGCTAAGAGAGGTTCCTGCCTGCAACCTTGGAGAGGCCACTGCCGGTCTGTGTAGGTAATACTGAGCTAGATGGACCAATGATCTGACTCAGTATATGGTAGCTTCCTATGTTCTGTGTTCCTAACTGTGCATGTACAGGCTCTGTGAGCACTAGGGAGGGATGTGTATGAAACTGCTTTTGCATTATTTTTGGAGCTCGAAACGAAATGTAGTAGTGTGCACGGACCGGTTGGGAGGCCATTCTACTGGCCTTCGAACCGGTCCGGACAAGGGGTGGTTTTGGTTCGGGAGGGTTAGGGTGGGGGGTCCCATTAAGGGCGGAGGGGGGGCTTTACTCACCCCTCCCGCGCTTTGCAGCTTTGGCGCCATAATTCTTTAAAAAAATGAAGCTGCAGAATCGCACTCTGCCCGCTCCTATGGCTCCAGGGCTCCTTCTTGTTTTAAAAATCGGGCGGCAGGATACTTCCCTGCTGCCCCCGAAGCCCCCTCAAGCCATTTCGCTTCTTTAAATCTCGCCCGGACCGAGTCCAACCACGCTCCGGCGGGTGGAAGCGAGATGTCCTTCCGCCTGCCCGCCCCCTTCCCTGCCGTCTGCGAAGTGCAGGAAGCCTCGGTCCGGGCGAGATTTAAAGAAGCGAAATGGCTTGAGGGGGCTTCGGGGGCAGCAGGGAAGTATCCTGCCGCCTGATTTTTAAAACAAGAAGGAGCCCCGGAGCCATAGGAGCAGGCGGAGAGCGATTCTGCAGCCGCATTTTTTAAAAGAATTATGGCGCCAAAGCTGCAAAGCGTGGGAGGGGTGAGTAAAGCCACCCTGTCCTTAATGGAACCCCCCACCCCAGTGCCGGACCGCAGCTCCACACTCTGGTGCACACCCCTAACGAAATGCAAAACATTTCATTGAAACTGTGGTCATACTGGCTGTTTCAACAGAGCAAAACTAAAAATGTTTCAAATGTTTCGCCCATAGGGAACAATGGGGAAATCTGAAACATCCCATGGCTCCCCATGGGTAGCTCCTAGGGACACCAAAGTGGGTTATGTGGTAGGGCATGATACATGCTAACTACCACCCAACTCACAAAAGAAATGGGCAAATGGGCATGTTTTAACAAATGTTTTAACAAACATTTAACTTCCCCCCCCCACAGGATCCTATGGAGTTTGGAGAAAAGGTTAAAATTTTGTTTAAAAACGGCCACCTCCCCCCCCCCTTTTGGTGGATTGGATGGTAGGTAGCAACCACCATGCCCTACTACACAACCCACTTTTGTGTCCCTAGGAGCTACCCATGGGAAACAATGTGGTGTTTTAAGTTTCCCCATTGTCCCCTATGGCTGGAACAATCTGCACTCACAGAGTGCACTACACCACAAGTTTTGCATTGCCATTTGCAATGCATTTTGCAACACTGCCTTGAAAAACACTGCAGAAGTACACAGTAAAAGGGAATCTGTCCCTTCCAACACAGAACACACATCTCTCCCCTGCAAAAAAAAAAAAAAAGGTCCAAAAATGGCCAAAAGGAATCACTGACCCAGAATCCACTGCCAGCCACAGTGCCTGTGCTGCAATAACATCATGCTCTCTGTCACACAATTATGACTCCTTACTTCTTAGCATTGCAACAGCTGTCACAACAGCACCCTAAGCAGCAAGCATAGCCATAAGCTCAACTAGAGCAGCTTCAGCCACATTTTGACTGAGTACACCTTGCAATGCAGATTGTAGGGCAGACCAGAGCAGTGAGTCAAGCACAAGTTAGTCTCAAGGCCAGAGAAGGAGCTCATCACAGCAATCACCAATAAATATTTCACACACACACACACACACACCTACCTGCCACTGTCCATTTCTCACCAAAACACTATCTCACATACAAACCAAACCACAACTCAAAGGAAGGAAGGCACCCAAGTTCTGCTTTCATCAGTTTGAGATCCAGCAAAACGAGATAGTTATAGCAACATATTATACTCAGTGCTGAGAAAACAACAAAATCAAACCTTCCTTCCTTCCATCCTGATGTATCCTCTTCAAGAGAGGCACATTATAAGGGTTCTCTCTGACTCCAAATCCCTATACTTTTTGAAACTCCCTCTTTTTGGATTCTGTGCCCAATGGGGCACAGTTGCCCATGACAGCACTTGATTGTACGTTAACAAGCCAACCAAGAAGCAAGGAGATCACAACCTAATCAGAAGCCAGTGCCAGAAAACCAATCAGAAAGGGAAAAACAGTCCTCCAAAATGGTGCTCGAAATGTCAAAATGTTTTGACTTGAAATGGGGTTGTTTTGCTCTGACCTCAAAACAGGCCCTTTATTTAAGGGGCATTTTGTTTTGAGCTCGAAACACTCGAAACGGCCCATTTCAAGTCGAAACTTTTTGACATGGTAAGGTTTTGCACATGTGCTAGTGAGCACATGTAGGAGGGGCCAGTGGGAGAAAATAGAATAAATAGTGCTTCTACAGTTCTACAATACTGTAGAGCATGAGGTTCAACTAAACCAACGAATGAAACTATAACTACAGATTCTCTTAAGCATTTTCAACTATATTGCTTCATCCAATATGACAATGTAGATTTGCCAAAGAGCTTTGTTTTGACAATTTTGCTTTAAAATTGAGACAATTACTTTAAGAAAACTAAATTCACAAAGCAATACATTAATATTTTTATGAGTTACAGGCTGTTATAGAACTGGACCCATCATTTTGCATTTTAATTTAAAAGCTATAGTGGAGGGTTGTTGTTTTTAAAAAAGAGACAGTCCTTTAAAATATGAAAAACCCACAGTACATATTTGGCCCCAATTACTGTAGATTGATTACTGTTGAGTGTATGTTTCATTAGAATGAAAGCTAATCCATAAAAATTAATGGTATTTATTGTAACAAATGACAGCCGATTCCTTTAAATAAATGGGAGCTACATACTATGCAAGAGGAAGGCTATGATGGAAAGCCTATTAATGATTAACTAATCATGAAAGCAGTTAAGTATGATGTGTGTGGTTGCAATATGAACTGAGAGACCTTTGTGTTAGACAAATGAGTCAAAAGAATAAAACATTGAATTTGACACCAAATTGAACTGAGTTCATAATATGCAGTATGCTTAGTGGGACTTCCATTACATCTATAATACAAAGCTGTTTGGGCCTCACTGACTAACTGACATGAAACTCCCAGACCATACTACAAAAACCAGAAACATGCCCCATTTTCGCAGGTAGGTTCCGGATATCGACCACAGTACCACAAACATCCTAAACCTCACAAAAATCCATAAATGTCCCGGAAAATTCAGAAAAATTCTCCCATTGGAAAGAATGGGGAATGATACCTCATAGACAGAGAAAAAGACTAGAGTCACATTGATATAAGATTTCCATGTGCTTGCAGACTGTAAGCCCTTTTACTAGTATATGTACAGAAAGACTTCCCCATTTGGTTTTCTGGGAGAGTTTAGGTGGCTTTCACTCAGTGGAGAAGTTAATATGCTAACATTCTCTGTGATCCATAGATCTAATGCCGTTCTTCCTTGGCAGGTCAGATTTCTGGTAAAATGGGAAAATGATGGTATCTTGATTATATTCACCTTTCCATAGTTAGTGGGCTGGCAAAGGCAAGATACATAATCCAGAAGTAAGACAGTGGGTTATATCTGAGGAACAATCCACCCTGACCTCCATCTGCCTTAGCTAGTTGGCAGACCCATCTTGATCCTACTTTATGATCAGAGGCGTATCTAGGGAAAATAGCGCCTAGGTCAAGCACTGAAATTGCACCTTTATCCAAGCATCTGACACCCGTCTTTCAGATATTTTTACCATAATATCAGCTCAAAAATACAAGTCAAGCTCATTAATCTTTTAATATTTCAAAAATGATTTAGCAGTGGATGTAACCAGAACAAAAAAATGCTGGAAATCTACAAATTTCAGATTGCTGGAGCTCATGAAATACCCAAATACTATGTGGAGGTGTATTTGGAAAACTAAACAGAAGTGCCTGTCTAATTCTCTACTATGCATTGTAGCATCACTATTACATGTTTTAAAAATAAATGGAGAATTTGACTTTTCCCAGATACTCTGAAAATAATTAAAGGATATGCAGAGTAAATGGTGTCACTGCTTGGAATATTCTAGTATTTCAGAAAGACAGTTAAAATGAGAGAAAGAGAGCAAGAAATTTCCCTTGGGCCTTAACACTCAGGATTTCACATTGATTCAAAGACAAACTCACCATTAATAGTCATATTATTGACATCACATTTAACTCACTTATCACAAGAAGCAAAGTAAGAGCAAATGAATAACATCCTAGCTCATAAGCTTCAACTCAGTATTCACAAGCCTTGATTCTTTGTACATAGTGCCAAACTGAATATGTGAACAGTGACTTATATTAAATTTATTTATTTTAACCGATAGCCCCTTTGGGGGGCTTCCTAAAGGCTGGGGGGGTTCTGCAAAGGTCCCCCCTCCCCCTGTGGGCCTCTTAATTCACCACCGCAATCTGTCCCGGGCTGATTTTCGAGCCTGTTTGGGCCTGCAAAGATCAGTGTGGTGGCCATTTTGGAGGCTACCATGCATGCTTAAATGGCCTCTGCGAGGCCTGGCAAGGCCTAGGGCCTCACAGGGACCATTTGAGCATGTGCGGTGGCCATCAATAATATATATATTTTAAAACATGGCCACGAAAAACAGAATGGCCACCGTGCATGCTCAAATGGCCTCTGCGAGGCCTGACATGGCCTAGGGCCTTGCAGAGGCCATTTGAGCATACATGGAGGCCATTTAGTTTTTGGCAGCCATATATATATATATATATATATATATATATATATATATATATATATATATGGCACCCCCCTTCAGGAGGTGCACGGGGCACATGCCCAGCCTGCCCAATACTAGATACGCCTTTGTTTACCATGCAGCTATAATATTGAGGACATTAGTGGGCATGAGGAGGGTGCTCCAAAGACTCACAACAGTTTTGTGAAGATGAGTCACTAGTTATAAATACCCAAAAGACTAAGGCTAAAAGACCAAAAGAGCACAAATGGCAAATTAACAGGAGTAGGGTTGATCAGGTTAGGACCTATAAGTACTTAGGCTTAGTTTTTCATGCAAATGGGTCATAGGGTGCACAATGCAAACATGCTGCAGCAAGTGCTCAGAGGAGTGCATCTGCTATATTAAATTTTTCCACACTAAAGGAGGACTTTTCATCCCAGTGGCTGTCAAGGTGTACCAGGGCAAAATATTGGCACAAATGCTATATGAGGTCCAGATCTGTCCCACTTGTAACTTCAAACCTATGGAAGTGGTCTAGTCTAGATTCCTTTGTGCCATATTTCATGTGCCTAGATGTGTCTTGAATGCCATCCTATGCCTAGAAGCAGGTTTAACCAGGGCCACCAGGGCCTCCCCACCCAGTACTGAAAGATGAGCCCCACTCTAGCTGGTGTAAGAGCCTCTTTGATAAATTGGGTAGATATGGCTTCTCTCCCCACAATATTTATTTGCATTGGGACATGGTGCTGCCAAAGAAATTATTAAACAATGAATAGTGGATATGGAGAAGCAAGTTTATCTAAGTTCTGTGGGCCCCTAGTAGTACCTCAGATGGCTTCCCAAACTACGCTCAGCCAGCTGCGAACCTCACAAATGTGACCACTCTAAATCAAAGGAGAGCTTTCTCACTGGTGCAGTGTTATGCCCTGCCTTATGCTGTTTGGGATGGCAGATTAAAGAAAATACCACTCAGGAACCGGCTATGTCCATGCCGTTTGGGCAATATTGAAACCATTTCATATGTTCATCTAGATTGTCCATATTACAGGGACATTTGTATTGCCTGGATTGAACAACTTTTAAAAAATATGCCAGGTTGATCGGAAGAATACTATATCTCCTTCCTTCTGGCAGACCAGGATATAGCCATTACAGCTGGAGTAGCAAGATCCTGTGTGGCAGCTTGTAAAATGAGACGGGAGCAACTGACTAATTGTAATTGAGATCTCTGTATACTTTGATGTTCTATTATCTAGCTCTGTGGTTTTGATCTTATTTTGTTTTATTTTGATTGTTATTTTATTTGCTGATTGCTGGTCATTGACCATTCATTTGAGTAATAATCCATAGCACTGAGCAGGGTGCTATGTATCTTGAATGGATGGAAAGGCAGGTCATGAGGTAATCCAAGGGCATGGGAGTGGCCAGGCTGCATGCACGATGGCCTCCAAAATGGCCACCGCCACTAGAGGAAGGGTCAGAATGGCCCGAAAATGGGCCAAAACCGTCCTTTGAAGGGTGTGGGAAGGCTGTCAGGGGGAGGGGGAGATGGCAGAGAACCCTCCGCAGCTACAGCAGCATCCCTGGAACCAGTGGTAAGTCCTCAACAACAACAAAAATTTTAACCTTAGAACCCCTGCACCGACTAAACTTTGAGCCGAGCTGGGGATTTGTTCAGGGGGCCAGAGGAGTATCTAGGGAAAATAGCGCCTAGGGCAAGCACTGAAATTGCACTCCTGTCTGGACTTATCTGACACCCATCTTTCAGATAACTTTACCATAATATCAGCTCAAAAATACAAGTCAAGCTCGTATTTCGCTTTCCTTTCACTGTCTCTACATCTGGACTAAATTTGGTGCAAATCAAGGTCCATAAGTTAGATGTCTTGCACCTCAAATGTTCATGTGAACGTCATCTTGAATTGGGGTGGATGCCATCATTACAAACTAAATCATTGAGTTAACCCTGTCGGGTGATCTCATAAGTCTACTGGAAAGTAGGCTAAAAAACAATAAAGTTAAAAATAACAGCAGCTTAAGCACCCCATTTAAAAAGCAGTTATTTAAATAAGTGCTTGTTGGAACAAAACAGTTTTCACTGTCCATAAAAGGAGAGCAGTAATGGTGCCAGGGGTTTTTTCAAACAGTAGACTTTACTACAAGTTTGAAGTTGCCCCCCAAAAATCAATACAAAAAGTGGATATTTTTTTACCCTGGATATATATTAGGCTACACTCTAACACACAATGAAAAACCTGAATCGTTTGTGGAATGCTCCTCGAGAGCTTGCAGGGACTTCGAAGTAAATCTAGCTAAGATGTGAATGTACCCCTCCATTCTGGAGGAGATGCGAGCTAAAAGCCCTGTGTGAAAAACACGCTGGTGTTTTCAGGTTCATATGGGAAGAGGTTGTTCTGGAGAGGAGAGCTGGTCTTGTGCTATGGGCTCCTTGGAGGGAAAGCGGAATATAAATGTTAATTATGATTATTATGATGACCGGAACTAGTGATTTAAATCATATTGAAATTCTTAAGAAAATAGTTTTTTAAAAAATTCAAGTGTTGCAGTTCAGAATAAAAGTTCCAACATTTCAATGCCAGTCTAAATAAATATCTCACCAGCCACCCAAACTTGGGAAGCGATGAAAATTGTTTTTTAAACTTGCTTCAAGAATTAATATAGAAGAACAGAGGTTTTCCTCTCAGCAAATTGAAGGTGAATAAATTGTGTTCTGTCTCCTTGGAAATGGTTCTGTCTCCCTCTCCCAGAGAGGGAGAGAAAGGAAGAATAAATGCTTTCAGGCAGGAAGCCCTGCTTGAAATGAGCCGAAGAGCTTGCTCAGGCTCTTCGGAGCTTGAGGCCATGCCCCCTTTGTATGCGATGTCAAAGGGGGCATGGCCTTGAGCTCCGGATCTTGAGGCCACACCCCCTTTGACTTCACATGCAAAGGGGGTGTGACATCAAGCTCCGAAGAGCCTGAGCAAGCTCTTCGGCTCATTTCGGCTGCCCTTGAAGAATATCCGGAAACTGCAGCTAGTGCAAAACGCGGCAGCGAGGGTATTATCCGGAGCTGCCCGTTGGGATCATATCACCCCCTTTTTGAAAGAGCTGCACTGACTGCCGGTTTGTTTCCGGGTCAAATTCAAGGTGCTGGTTTTGACCTTTAAAGCCCTAAACGGTTTGGGCCCGGGGTATTTGAGGGACCGCCTGCTCCCAAGGGTTGCTGCCCGCTTGACGAGGACATCTGAGGGGGCCCTGCTCCGGGTGCCGACAATGAGGGAGGCCCGGCTGTCATGCACTCGGGACAGGGCCTTCTCTGTTGCTGCTCCTAGATTCTGGAATGCTCTCCCAGTGGCCATTCGTTCCTCAGACTCCATCACGGCTTTTAGAAAGCTTTTAAAGACTTGGCTTTTTACCCAGGCTTTTACATAATCGTTTTTACTGCTGCTTCTGTGTGTTTTTATCTGTTGTATTGTTTTTATGTCTGTTTTATATGTTTTTAGCTTGATGTTTTTATTGCTTGATGTTTTTATTGCTTTTTATTGTATGTTTTAATTTTTTGTAAACCGCCTTGGGTTTTCTGTTGTATTGTTTTTATGCCTGTTTTATATGTTTTTAGCTTGATGTTTTTATTGCTTGATGTTTTTATTGCTTCTTATTGTATGTTTTAATTTTTTGTAAACCGCCTTGGGGTTTTCTTTTAACAAAAGGCGGTATAGAAATGTAAAAATAAAATAAATAAATAAATAAATAAATTTCAGGCAGGGCTTCCTGCCTGAAAGCATCTATTCTTCCTTTCTCTCCCTCTCTGAAGGGAGAGAAAGGGGAATAGACTATTTCAGACAGCAAACGCTGCCTGAAATAAGCGGCAAGTGCTTGCTGGGGGCGGGCGCCTCTCTGGACTGCAGTTGGGGGTGGGGGTGGGGCATGGCAGGCACTTTGAGCCCCTGCAGTGGTGCCTAGGGCATGTGCCCTGCCTGCCCCACCCTCATTATGCTCCTGCAGGGGGCACAAACTGAACATGCCTGGTTCGGACTCAAACCAAACTGGGTGAACTGGTTTTGTGCACACCCCTAGTCCTCTGCTGTCATGGGGAATGGGGGTCTCGGGTAGGGATGTGCCAAAACTGGTTTGGTGCCTCCTTAGAGAAGCACTCAGATCCACTCAGATCTCTCTCATGAACTAGTTAAGTAAGTTCTCTGTTTTCCTTCCCACTGACACACCAACTGCAAAAGTGCTGGCACGTTGATGTATTTTGAAGGGAACTGGCATTTCATTACATTATGTTACAAATTAGGAAATATGCTATTTATCATCTTGTTTTGCATCTGTGATTACTTTCTTGCTTTTTAATTATGTATTGGTGAAGAGGAAACTAAATTGCTGGATGGAATCCAAGGACAAAATATTACTTCTCTTTGGGTAATGGAACTGAGAAGGGAAACCAGGAGGGAAATCTTAATTTTGGATAATGCTCCCCCTCCTACATATTGTTTAATCTTGTTTCTCCTGTATTGGAATGTAAGGCTTTGAAATCTATTCAGACTGAATGTACAGGAGGAGAGAACAGAGTATAACTGGGAGTTGTTTGGCTACATTTAGGCATAGATGGGTGGAGCTAAGGAATGAAATCCGACAATCTGTGTAAATTGGATTTCAGTTGATTAAGAAAAAAAATTCTGAATATTGAGAGCTAAATTATTTAAGGACAAAAGATGCGGGAAGAGAAACAGTGGAAATTTGCAAAGTAATGATCAGGAAATCTCCACAGCAGCCTTAACCTTGGCGCTGTGGTCATGAGCGCCTGTCTCACAGGGGTATCCCCCAATGCACCGCATTCATTGCACCATACAGTATGGGATATCTGGAGGCCAGGACACGTCCCAGCCTCCGGAGAAGACGGATCGAGTGGGCACGTAGATTGCACACTGAAGACAAACAGAGTGATCATCTGGGGGGAAGGTAGGTTGAACCCTGCCTTCCCCCTCGCCCACCCTCCCTGGTGCAGTATTGGTTGTGTGAGAACGACCTTTATATATACATCCACTGGCAAAGAAAAGCTCCTCTACTATAAGGCCATATTTTTACAAAACCCTTAATTATTACAGATAGTATCTGAAATATGCAAAATACATTGGTCAGTGGAATCAGGATTTCTCAACATTGTTTCAGATTCTGTTACCAATCCTATTTGCACATTTCAGACATTGCCTATAATATTTAATGGTTTTGTAAAAATATGGTCTTATAGTAGGAGGTGTTTCCATGTAAGTGAGTATATTTAGTATTAACCTGGAAATTTGCTTATGGCTACAGTCATTGAAAAAGTGATATCAAATGCCTGATTCTGTTACCCTTGGAATCGTCCTACTGTTTCAAACATAGAAGTGGTACAGTCCCTGCCTACAACCCTTACAATTTAAGAATTAATTTCTTCAGTGCTGTTAATGAGCTCCTGAAAGTCTAAGAGGATCCAGCTGCTGCTTTGCTGCTGCATTCCCAAGATTATTATACAAGAGAGCATTCCCAACAATTTCTCCCTCCACATCTCCCCTCCATCTTGCTGTTAATTCTTGTTAAGTACTGATAGATATTTGATGGATTTGTCATTAGGATCCTACCCCAAGTAATTAAAAAATGTGTTTAATTAACCTTCTTTCTTAAAGAATTTGGAATTATGGCTTGCTAATATATTCTGCTTAAAGAAATTTGAGTGAACATCAAAAGGCATCATTCTCTTTCATTATAAGATGTTCTTAAAGCATGGAGCAGGATGCGGAGCTAGCAGAAGCTCTGCAAAGATATAAAGAGGGAAACTGATGTTGCATTTCTGAATATCTTATTATTTGGATGTATAAGTGATTTTATGGAAAAATCTGGCATGATTTATCCTGTTGGTTGCAAAAGGTATTCATTGTATTTTGTCTGTTGACAACCCATTCACTCTTTCAAGGCAACTGGTTTCTCCGCAAGGATTAATCAGTTTCATTTTGCTAATCTTACTTTGCTGCTTGTGTATTTGTGTCAGATATACAATACTTAAGATTGCTATTAATTAGCTTTTAATCTGTTTCCCACAATACATAGTATTGCTCTGTGTAGAATCACCATAATAATACTTATCACTTGAATCTTGTTTTTAACTATTCAGAGCACATCACATTAATTATCACATTGCAACCTTTACAGCTCTGTCTTTGTCTGGGGTTGGGGAGACAAGGGGTGTGTCCACTGACTGTGGGGTGGCTATTCCAGTGGTGGTGGAAAATAGAAGTGAAGTTGGCAGGTCAGCACGTCGTTACAGGGGAAAGGAATTCAGAAATCTATTAGCTGTTTCCCGTTCCGCCTGTCCTGCCAGCTCTCTTATCTTGGGGAGCAGTGCCAAACTCCTACAGATGCTCACCTTGCTCCTCTGTAATGCCAGGTCAGTCCAGAATAAGTTGGAAACCATCCATTATTTGATTCTGGATGAAGGGGCAGACCTGGTATGTATTACAGAGACTTGATTCAGGGAGGCTGGTGGCCCAGTCTGGTCTCAGCTTCTCCCTCCAGGGTACTCTGTTGAAGAGCAGGTGCGGGGACGTGAGCAGGGAGGTGGATTGGCTGTGGTCTATAAGAATAACCTCTCCCTGACCCGGATCCCTGTGGAAGTGTCTGACCATATTGAATGTGTGTACCTAAGTTTGGGGACCAGGATAGACTGGGACTTCTGTTGGTGTACCGATTGTCCCGCTGCCCGATGGAGTTCCAAACTGAGCTGATGGACTTGGTCTTGGGTTCGGTGTTGGAGTCCTCCAGACTTGTGGTGCTGGGGGACTTCAATGTTCACTTTGGGACCAATTTGTCTGGGGCGGCTCAGGAGTTCGTAGCGGCCATGATAACTATGGGCCTATCCCAAAGGGTCTCGGGACCAATGCACATGGTAAGTCCCATGCTTGATCTGGTCTTTCACGCTGATCAGGGTGGTGTTCTGTGGGTGGGGACTCCTGTGATTTCCTCTTTGTCATGGACGGACCACCATCTGGTTAATGTTGGTCTCACAGTCATACTCCACATTCGCAGGGGCGAAGGGCTCATTAGAATGGTCTGCCCAAGAAGGTTTTTGGATCCAATAGGGTTCCAAGAAGCCTTAGAGGGATTTAGAGTTGGCTCTGCTGGTGATCCTGTTAATGCCCTCGTGGAGAACTGGAACAGCGAGCTCACCAGGGCAGTAGACATGACCACTCCTAAGCGTCCTCTCTGACCAGCTTCAAAATTGGCCCCTTGCTATACAGAAGAACTATGGGGGCTGAAACAGCAAAGTAGATGACTGGAGCACAAGTGGAGGAAGACTCAACTCAAATTCGACAGATTACAACATAGAGCGCATTTGAAGATCTATGCTCTGACAATATGGGCAGCAAAGAAGTGAGAGGGCTAATGAGTGTCCCTCCTCTCTCGAATCAGAATTTGGAACCATCTATTACCCACTGTGACGTGTTTTTTGTGTGTGGATAAAATCTTTCGTATTTGGCCAACTTGGATTTAGGCCCCACAGTCTGAATTGGAGGTGTCCAGCGACTCCTCTTATGTGGATAGGCTGGATCAATTACAGTTTGTGACTGGTGAGGATGTGGAAAAGCTGCTTGGAGTGATGTGGCCTACCATCTGTTCTCTTGACCCTTGCCCGACATGTCTAATACTATCTGGCAGGGAGGTTTTTGTAGAATGCCTAGTAGAGATCATAAATGCTTCTCTGAGGGCAGACAGGACGCCTCCTTGCCTTAAGGAGACAATTATTAGACCACTTCTGAAGAAGCCTGCCCTGGATTCCTCAGAGTTGAGCAACTATAGGACTGTCTCCAACTTTCTGTGGCTGGGCAAGGTAATTGAAAGGGTGGTGGCCTCCCAATTCCAGGTAGTCTTGGATGAAACTGATTATCTAGACTGATTTCAGACCAGCTTTCTGGTGGGCTATGGGGTGGAGACTGCCTTGATTGGCCTGATGGATGATCTCCAATTGGGAATTGACAGAGGAAGTGTGATTCTGTTGATTCTTTTGGACATCTTGGTAGCTTTCAATACTATCAACCATACTATCCTTCTGGAGTGTCTGAGGGGGTTGGGGGTGGGAGGCATTGCTTTGTGGTGGTTCCACTCCTATCTCTCAGGCAGATTCCAGATGGTGTCTCTTGGGGACTGTTGTTCTTCAAAAACTGAACTTCGATATGGTGTCCCTCAGGGCTCCATATTGTCTCCAACGTTGTCTAACATCTACATGAAACCACTGGGAGAGATCATCAGGAGATTTGGTGCAGGGTGTTATCAGTATGCTGATGACATCCAAATCTTTTTCTCCATGTCAACATCATCAAGAGAAGGCATAACCTCCCTAAATGCCTGCCTGGAGGCAGTGATGGGCTGGATGAGAGATAACAGGCTGAGGCTGAATCCAGATAAGATGGAGGTACTTATTGTGCGGGGTTGCAACTCGGGAGATGATTTTGATCCGCCAGTTCTGGATGGGGTCACACTTCCCCAGAAGGAACAGGTATGCAGTCTGGTAGTGCTTCTGGACACAAAACTCTCCCTGTTGTCCCAGGTTGAGGCAGTGGCCAGAGGTGTCTTTTATCAGCTTTGGCTAATATGCCAGCTGCTTCTGTTTTTTGAAATAAATGACCTCAGAACAGTAGTACATCTGCTGGTCACCTCCAGACTTGATTACTGCAATGCACTCTATGTGGGGCTGCCTTTGTACGTAGTCCGGAAACTGCATTTAGTCCTGAATACGGCAGCCAGGTTGGTCTCTGGGTCGCCGATAAGTTTCCCGGGCAAAGTACAAGGCTTTCGTTATAACCTATAAAGCCCTAAACAGCTTGGGCCATGGGTATTTAAGAGAATGTCTTCTTTGCTATGAACCACACTACCCATTGAAATCATCTGGAGAGGTTCGTCTGCAGTTGCCACCGGCTTGTCTGGTGGCTACTCAGGGAAAGGCCTTCTCCATTGATGCCCCGAGGGTTTGGGACACACTTCCTGCTGAAATAAGAGCCTCCCCATCTCTTACAACTTTTAAAAAGGCAGTCAAGATGCATTTGTTCACCCAGGCTTTTAATTAGATAATGCTTTTATTGTGTTTTTAATAGTTTTAACATTTTAAATTTTAATTGTTGAAATGTTTTCATCTTTTAATCAGTTGTTTTTATTGTTTTGTTTTAAGGTGCCCAGAAAGCTGCTTTTTGGACGGTATTAAAATATGTTAAATAAATAAATGAAATAGCTCCATGATACAAGATGGCAGCCAGAAATGACACCAGATGTCTCTGGCCACTCAAAAATCATGGATAAGCAAAAATAGCCCTATTTTTGCCCCACAATTACATACACCGAGTCTCTATGCCCAGACTGAGGATACACGAAACCGGATAGAGAAACCATGAATAATGAGGGGCTCCCATATTATTATTGCAGCTGGGTGAGCTGAGAGGAAACAGCTTCCCTAAGATTACCTAGTGAGTTTATGGCAGTTCAGGTTCAAACTGGGGTACCAGTTGCAGGGGAGTAACAGCAGGAGAGAGGGCACGCCCTCAACTCCTGCCTGTAGGCTTCCAGTAGCATCTGGTGGGCCACGGTGTGAAACAGGATGTTGGACTAGATGGGCCTTAGGCCTGATCCAGCAGGGTTGTTCTTATGATGCTGCTTCAATCCTTCAAAGCTGAATCTTTGCACAGGTCGACCAGCTGCACCTTATCACCCAGATTTCCATTACATTGCTGTGACGGTTGCTAGCACCTTTTGCCTATCTTATTCTTCCAGCTGCTGGCAGATGGATATGCTGTTGCCTGTGTACTTCTTACTCCCTTTCTTCAAAGACTATGGCTCTTTTTCATGTTCCAAGGGCAGAGAGCCCAGAGCCAGGTGCATCAACTTTGTCTGTGGTGTGCGTCTCAGTAATGGCAGTTGAATGGTTGTCTTGCATGTGCTATTTATTCCCTTTCTCTCAGGGTTGCAAATCTTTTCATTCGCCAAGGACAGAGAGGAGTCAGGTGCAGGAGCTGCTGAGCTTATTCTTGTGCTCTCTCAGGTGAGCTGCTGTTCAACAACAGCAGTTGGGTTCTCTGCTCTGTACGCCCCATTCTCTTTCCTCCAGGCCTGCCAGTCTTTTCACTCTCGAAGGGCTGACCATGGGCACCCAAGGTCTTCTTGTGTATGGGTGCCTGAATGCCAAATTTCAGCCCTCTGTGTAGAGGCACTTCCCCCCCTGGACTTCCAGGCAGGAATCCAGGGCCTCCACACCCCCTGGGCCCCCACCAATACTCTTTAGTCAATCCCGGGTGGTGTGGTCTCCATGTCGCGCCGGGTGGCTGAGCCTGAACTCTGCATTAGAAACAGAGGGGGCAGTGGGGAAAGAAATATGTGGTATGGGAATACAGGCATACCTCGTTATAAGTGGATTCGATATCCGTGGATTCGCGTATCTGCATTCGGGAAAAAGACACCTGACCTCAGCATACACAGAAAACAACAACATAAAATATGTTGACCTTGCAGATCTGGGGGTTGAAGATGGCTGGAAATGACCACAAAGGTCATTTCTTGCTGCTATTTTGTTTCTCAGAGCCTCAAAATGGCCCCCGTTTTTAAAAAAAGATGGTGATTCTGGGCTGATTTGGGGGCATTCCAGGGGCACAGCATGACAAGGGGGGAGCAGCAAAGCATGTAAGGAGCTCCCTCCCCCGCATTTCCCCCCCAAATTTGCCCCAAAATCGGCATGATTTCCTCATTTTCCCGGCAACTGGGAACCTAACCTCCAATGCCCCATTCACTCAATGCCTGTATATTAGCAATTTCCATATCTATGGTAAAACCATGGAACGGAACCCCCAAGAATATCAAGGTCCTCCTGTGTGTTAGATTGTGTCCTGAAATGTTTCTGCTAATGTATATTTGCACATTATAGCTATTTTATATTCTTACGTCCTTGTGAGTGCCATTGTTGCTTGTGCACGTGTTAAAAATACTGCATGTGTCATGGTGTGTGTGTGTGTGTGTGTGTGTGTGTGTGTGTGTGTGTGTGTGTGTGTAGGGGGATGATGTTTAACTTGCATGGCGGTTTGTTTGTTTTCCAAAAGGCCTTTAGGTCCAGGCTCCCAAATTAACTAGGTGCACCTCTGCATCTGCGCTGTAAGCTGGTGGTGATTTTAAGTTGATGTGCATAGCCAGTAGGCACAAAGAACAGCTTTTCATTCTCTTCCTTCTGCATTGAATTTGAAAAGGAGGAGGGGGAAGAGAAGAGAGGAGAAGAGAGGGGACAGAAGAGGAGAGGGGAGAGGAGAGGAGAGGAGAGGGATAGGCTAGAGGGTTTCCCAATCACTCTCCTCTCAACTATTTCCTCTTCTATTCCATTCTCCTCCTCTTCAAATCCAGCACAGAAGGAAGAGAGAATGGCTAGGTGAAACTGCCACTGCACACCACCAGGTGAGTGGGTGCTAGACACTCTAGCCCACTTCTTTTCTTGTTATAGCACCCTGGGCAGGTGGAGGTGATTAGGTGCTCTCCATCCATGTTACTAAACCAGGTGGTGGTGGCAGACAGGTGATATGGCAGCCACAGCCAGCAGCTGCACACTCTTTGATAATCCACCCCCAGAGATGATCACCTCAGTTCATTTCATGATAATACCAGCTCTGGCAGAGACAGGTAAAAGTGTGCTTGCTTTACTACAATTCATCCAGACTCATTAGTCATATCTAAGCAGAATTGAAACCAATGAGGCAAGTTAGTCATCAGTTACTTAAAACTCATTAATTTTATTGGGCTTTAGTAATGACTAACTTAGACTGCATGCTGCCTATTGCTAATTTATTTTAGTTTGTTCTTTACTGTGGTGCTTTTGTTTCCTTTATGATTTCAACATAGACATGTGCAAAAGATGAGCCACTCTCTCTGCCTTTCTCACACTCCAAAACAATCCTGCTCAGGGTCTTTTACTGTCGAACAGTATAAAGTAAGCACCTAACAGCTTCCTCGTGACTCTACATTTCAGTCAGACCTTTATACGGCTGTATTCCAATCCTCAAGGTCATCTCCTGCACTAACAAAGAGGAACGCCCTTCAAATATTTAGAAGAATCTGCTTCAGAGAAACCAAGTGTGTCTTATAGGGCTCTTATAGAAAACATACAGAGTTAATTGGCTTATGCTTTACTAGGAAGTGAACTTACTTTTAAGGTTGTGTTGCTCACAAGTAAGGGGAGGTTTAAATCCATGAAATCTATTGCCAATTCCTATTTTTCAATTCCTACAAACATATTTCCATTTAAATATCCTTGTTGGTCCATTGGATTCCCATGATTACCAGAGGACCTCTGGTCCCTGCCTAGCCTCAGTGGTGGGAAAAAGGGAACAGGAACAGAGAGGTTTCGTTAACTCCAGCCCACTCTGGCTGCTTGTCTGGTTCCTTCATGGACATTCATACTGAGAGCTTATTGGCCATCTCAGGGCCTACCTGCCTTTCCTTTCTTACCCCCTTCATCATTGGCCTCCTATTTTAAACCTCTTTGACAGCTGCTTAAAAGGTCTTGCAAGACAGTGGGGCTATTCTCACGATTAACAAAAATCAGGCTAGGAGAGCCTAGCCCAATTTTTGTTAATCGTCAGAACCACCAGGCTCGGCTGCGAGCCTGGTAGTTCTAGAGCGGGTAACCCACTCTGGAACCCCTGGTAAAAAGCAGGTTTGCGGAGCGAGCGCTCCGCAAACCTGCTTTTTACAATCATGAGTAGCCGCAGCATGCCTTCGCTCCACGCCTATTCATAAGTAGACCCCCGGCCGGGAGGCGAAAAGCTGCCTCTTGGCTCGGGGGTCTCCCCAGTATGCCCTGCATGCTCACGCAGGGCATACTGGGGCTTGCGGGGGCCGCTTGGCCCCTGAGCTCCCCAGCCCCCCGGCTCCATCTTGGAGCCGGCAATCATGTGGGTGGCCAATCTGGCCGCCCAGGCTCTCCCTCTCCCAGGGCTTAGCCCGCTCTCCCCGCTCACCCGAAGAAACCAGGTCTCACTGATCGTGAGACCCGGCTCAGTGAGTCCCTGCCTCACACAAACCTCCCTTTCCTCCCACAGGAGCAGCTGAGAAGCTGCCCGAGTAATCCTGTACCTGTAGCCTCAGCTCCACCTCATGTTTGGCTTGTGTTACCAGAACTGCCCTGGAGTGCTGGCTAGACATTCCAACTATGCTTTTGGCTTGGTGTGGGGGAATTAGCATGGCTAGAGGGAGCAGTTTGGTTCCACTATCAAGCTTGAACAAGTTTGGTATCTTGGAAAAGATGAGAAGGCAGAAATGCTTTTCAAAAGTTTTATTAAGGGTATATGGGGGTACAGAATGCAAAAATTCAGTTAGGCAAGGCTATAAATCTTAATTAATATTCTAAACAAAAATAAGGCTAGCAATAATTTAGCTTAAAGGTCTAATCAGAAATTGATCAGCTTGGCTCCAGCACTTGACCAGAGCCTGACTTAAGACTTGCCATGGAAAGTGCTTGAAAGCAGGGAGAGAAAGAGAGAGGCCAAGGAGGCTTAGAAGGGCAAGAGGTTAGTTTACCTATCCTTCCCTGGTTTGTTGGTGCATTTGTTGCATGTTGGTTGGCCTCTTCTTGCAGGGAACAAGCAGAAAGGCTGGGAAGAGAAGGGTGAGGAGCAAATGCTATGACTCGATTGAGAGTCCACAGGATAGTGATATAAACAGATTCCGAGGCCATATGCTTTGGCCAGAGGTATTTATATCATGAAACATGCCCTGAGGCAGTTTTGAAGCCATGCTGTCTACCCAGAGGGTGGAAGATTCCATGAAAGACAGACCCTCATTGCTACTTGAGCTTAATCTTGTTGAGTGGATCTTGCCCAACAAAGGCAAGGGTAAATTTATGTAGACATGTGGATGAGTTGAACAGGGCTGTGCCAGACTGAATATCTGAAGAGTGGGGTGCCCTTAGGTGGACAAGATTACACATCTCCCATTTTGATGCACTCATTTCCCTGAGTTCTTGCTAGCTAAATTGTTAATTCAAAGAAGGGTTAGGAAATGCACCGCTTATCTGTATGACATCCAAGGAGCGCTCTGCTGTTATCTCTTGTGAAAGGGAGGATTTCTTCCCTTGATTGATTCACCTTTTGAAATAGATGCTGCTTGCTGGCTATTTCCTCCTCTTGTGTGCAAGGGAAGGGTAGGGGCATTCCATTTAGTCTTTGCTATTCTGACTTCAGGGCATGTTGTTCCATGCTTAGCTTATGCCGAGCTACCAGCTGTGGGTCTCGCCAAACCCGGGCAGGTGAAAAGGTCATACTGGAGGCTGTGATCCTGCAGTCTCAGGCTGCATAGCCTCCCAATGTGATATAGATAGAAAGGTGCTCTCAGGACTACCCCGAAATTGGGCTATCCGGCAACACTTGAAGCTCTGGCTCAGACCCAATCTCTGCAGTGGGCAGCCTGACTATCTCTTCCCCCACCACACCTCTCCAACAAAACGGGTGAGACCATGCTCAGCTGCCCACCAGCCACATTGTGTCGACCTCCTTACAATCCTTGACTGAGGGGTTTCCCCCCAGGTTTTGTCCTTGTTTGTACACCATACATACTATATTAAATATGTGAAGGCTAACTTTGTGACAATGTATGTGGTCTGAACGCTGCATATTAACAGAATGGCTCTCATACAGTAGGGCACTTCACATGATCAGCATTATGGTAGTCTGCGCTCCTCATTTTTGATCATGTGTTAGATAAAAATAAGATTGGCAGATGAGGAGATTGATGGTCAATCAGACCCCTGTCCCTACAATCATGTTCTGTACCAGAGGACTGGAAAGCAGCCAAGGTAACTTCAATTTTCAAAAAGGGATCCAGGGGGGATCAGGGAAATTTCAGGCTAGTCAGCTTAACTTCGGTGCCAGGTAAATAGATGGAAAGTATATTTAAGGGCAAAATTGCTAAACATATAGAAGAAAAGGCCTAGCTGAAGGAGAACCTGCATGGCTTCTTCAAGGACAGAGCTTGCCTCATTAACCTTTTGGAGTTCTTTGAGAGTGTCAACAGGCATGTGGATAAAGGTGATCCGGTTGACATAGTATACTTGGACTTCCAAAAAGCTTTTGATAAAGTTCCCCAACAAAGGCTCTTGAGGAAACCTAGCAGTCATGGGATAAGGAGACAGGTTCATGTGTGGATCGATAAACTGGTTGAAGGACAGAAAATAGAGGGTAGGAATAAATGGACAGTTTTCACAATGGAGGTAGGTAGGAAGTGTGGTCCCCCAGGGATCGGTACTGGGACCAGTGCTCTTTAACTTGTTCATTAAAGAAGTTGGGGTAAGCAGCAAAGCAGCCAAATTTGAAGATGACACTAAACTATTTAGGGTAGTGAAATTCACAACAGACTGTGAGGAGCTGCAAAAAGATCTCTCCAAACTGGGGGAGTGGGCAACAAAATGGTAAATGCCTTTCAATGTAAGCAAGTGTCAAGTGATGCATATTGGGGCAAAAAAACACAACTTCACATATATGCTGAAAGGATTTGAGCTGTCAGTGACTGACCAGGAGAGAGATCTTGGGGTCATGGTGGACAGCTCATTGAAAGTGTCAATTCAGTGCACGGCAGCTGTGAAAAAGGTTAATTCCATGCTAGGGATCATTGAAAAGGAAGGGGATTGGGGGGAAAATGCCCATATTATAATGCCCTTATACAAATCTGTAGTGCAGCCACATCTGGAGTACTGCATACAGCTTTGTCACCAAAGACCAGATATCCTTAAGAAGGAAATCGTAGAACTAGAAAAGGTGCAGAAGAGGGCAACCAAGATGATCAGGGGATTGGAGCACCTTCCTTATGAGGCTAGGATACAACATCTGGGGCTCTTTACCTTGGAAAAGGTAGGTTGCCAGTTCAAATCCCCACTGGTACTATAACGGGCAGCAGTGATATAGGAAAATGCTGAAAGGCATCATCTCATAGTGCACAGGAGGAGCCAATGGCAAACCCCTCCCACATTCTACCAAAAGAAAACCACAGAGCTCTGTGGGCACCAGGAGTCAGTATCGACTTGATGGCACACCTTACTTTAAGGGGAGACATGATAAAGATGTATAAAATTATGCATAGAGTGGAGAGGGTGGACAGAGAGAAATTTCTCTTTTACACACACAACAGTAGAGCCAGGGGTCATCCTGAAGGACAGGGTGGGGGAAACTGAAGGTCAGGAAATTTAGGACCGACAAAAGGAGGTGCTTTTTCACACAGCACATAATTAATCTATGGAATTCTTTGCCACGGGAAGTGGTGATGGCCACCAGCTTGGATGACTTTAGAAGGGGCTTAGACAAATTCATGGAGGACAGATCTATCAGTGGCTACTAGTCTGGTGGCTGTCGGCCACCTGCAGCCTCAGAGGCACGATGGCTTTCAATATCAGATACAGGGGAGGCTGGGAGCAACAGCAAGGGAGAGGGCATACACATAACTCTTGCCTGTGGGCTCCCTGGAGGCATCTAGTGGGCCACTGTGTGAAACAGGATGCTGGACTAGATAGGCCTTGGGCCTGATCCAGCAGGGCTGTTCTCATGTCTAGGACAATCTCCCCACCTATCTTCTCTAGAAGCTGTGGACAGAATCTGGGGAGGGCATGTTCCTCCAACCCAGCTAGGGTTTGACTGATGATTGAACTTCCCACCTCTGACCTTGTTTTTATCTAACACACGATCAAACATCAGGCATGTGCACAGTTCCCAAATTAGGGTAGGAGACTTTTCCTACTCTAATGTCAATTGTATGAATTGCCCTAATGAATTGCCCTAATTGTATGAATTGCCCATGACATTTAAAAGGTGTTGCACTGTACCACGAGCCTACTAGTCTCATATTGTGAAAAAAGACACTGAGGCAATTCTCACGATCAGTGATCAATGAACCATGGGAACCACCGGGCTCGCAGGCAAGGCCGATTTCCCCAAAGTGGGTAACCTGCTTAAATACCCCTCCTCTTAGCCCAGGTTAGTGGAGCGAGAGTTTTCTGATTGTGTACACATGAGGAGACCCCTGTCAGGAGGCTGCAAGCAGCCTCCCCTGCTTGGGGGTCTCTCCAGCATGCCCCGCATGAGCTTCCTAGAAGCTCCTAGGAACTTCCTAGGGCCGTGTGGCCACCGATCTCTGCAGCCCCCACCAGCTCCATGATGGAGCCAGCATTCATGTGGGAAGCCAATCTGGCCGCCCAGGGCTGCAGCCCTGATCGTCTGCGGGGAGAATGGGCTAAGCCTGCTCTCCTCACTGAACCCCCTCCAGCGGGTCTCACTGATCGTGGGACTTGCCTCATTATCTTTTTTCACAGTATGAGAAAACTGCAAGATTAAAATATATCCAGAATTTAATTGCTTGTGTGAAACCACTCGAAATCCTTGGATCGCCGCACAATGAAGTCAGAAAAAGCACTAGACATTTCAGTAAGGCTTCCTTTATTTTCATTATTTTGAACAATATTCCAGATGGATTACAACTGCAGTATCCTGCCTAAAACCTGCTGCTGAAAGTTTTTGGTGGCAACCCCACTTACAACACTGCAATTTACCTATATGAGAGTGCATCCGAAAACAGTTCTCATGGAGAAAAAAGTCAGTGTTATACCGGGTGTGCCATGAATGCCAGAAATTCTGAGAAGGTTCTCAGAAATGGAGTCAGCACACCCACACCAGACTTGCGAGCAGGCAAAGATGAAAGGCCTTCCGAAAGACCAGTGCTCATCATGGGAATAACTTGTGGGTGAATTCCTGAAATGGAAACAACAACATCAAAACTGACCCTGAGGAACTTGGATTCCAGAAAGATAAATTAGACTTCCAGTTAGCTTCCACAAAAAAGTGTGTTGCATCAATATTCTGTCTGAACTTTTAAAGATCTCATTTGCTATACTGAGATCTATTGAATGGGCACCATTGCGATTTCTCTGCCAGCCTAGGCAGCCAGAATGTCTGAGCTACAACTTGCTAGGGCTGTTGAACCCTGGATGAAAAGAATCCCATCTGGTTCTATGAGATTCCAGGTGCAAGGCTCAAAATGAAATACTCCCACATTTCTTCTGTTTGTTCTTTTTAACCACAGATGAGCTGCATAACATCTACGGGTTCCTTCCTGTTTGGAAAACATCAGATAAAATATTCATATCATGGCTCTGGTAATCTAAACGCCATAAGGTTGTGGATTTAGATTCTCTCGCAGTGTAGCAAGAACTGATGATTTCCCTCCCTCTCTTCATTACCTTTGAGAAATAGCTGCAATTTTGACATAGGCATGGCAGGGCATTCAGTCAGTTTAAAGAGCCAGATGTTTGTGTATAAAACATTGCTAAAGTTCTTCAGCAAGCCTTTGGATACAAAAAAGACTAGCAAATAAACTGAAATACAGACATGAGTCTATTCTATCTAATTAGAACAAGGGCATTTGTTAGAGGAGTTCTGAATAACGAAAGGACTTTGCTCATGGAGCAGTAAATGGAGTAGTTCAGGCAGGTGGGGGAGATCCAGGTTTGCCCTGAAACCCACTAACAACCACTGGTCTGATATAGCATACCTAATGACTACAACCCACACATACAACATTCACACACATACAACCGCCCTGAGCCATTTTTGGAAGGGCAGTATAGAAATCAATCAATCAATCAATCAATCAATCAAATAAATAAATAAGCAAAATAAAATAAAATAAAATCCACAGCCCTTAATCTTAGTGAGTTAAATTTATAGGGGCACAGTTTGCTCAGATAGTCCTTGCTAACTGGAGATTTAGAGTGGTGATTATCTTATATTTAGGAGGAGGAGGAGAGTAACTGTTCCTATCCAACCCCAGCGCAACATTTTCTGAGTGGCTGTTGCTGGTGTCTACCTTGTGTTTCCTTTTAGCTTGTGATATCTGTAGTAGTAGTAATAGTAGAGAGGTGCAGTACCAGCTCAGAGCCAGAAGCCAAAGCTCATACGAGGAAAAGTGTCCAAGGTAAATCCTTACGCATTAGATTCACAAGGTAAATCGAACACTCTTTACAGAACATCATTTCAGGAAACAGAGGCAAACAAGCCAACGCTAGAATTCTAGACAGTAGCTGCATTCACATGTAATGCGGAACCACAGGTTACATGCGGTTTTCCACGCCCCCTCCCTCTGTTTTCCCATCCAAATTTGGACGTTCAGGAGAGCTGCCTCTCTGCAGTCAGTGAGACTGCAGAGAGGTGGGAGAGCCTAACCCTAACCCCGCTTCTTGACAGAAGGACAGCCTGCACAGGCCGGAGTTGAGGAGGAGATTCCTCACTCAACTCTGGTTCCAGGGCCAGCAGTCTGTGGTTCTGAATTCGGACATTCAGCAGGCTGCTTGGAAACTTGGGTTGAGGCGATTAAACTTTATTCAACCCAAGGGTTCAGACTGTAGTCCCAATCCTGAACCCACGGTTTTGTCGCCGCACCCAACTGCAGTTCCCCACATGCAGACGTTACATTTGCGGAAACACAGGCCTATTCAACTGTGGTTCTGCGTTACATGCAAATGTGGCCATTGTCTGTTGGAAGGAAGGGAACTTTAGGCAGACAGACAAACAGTCACAGTGCCAGGAGTCAGCATTATAAGGCAGCAGGGCCCTTACACAAGCCTGCTACTAATCCCAAAGGTAAATTCTATGCCCACAATATTTGTCTGGTGGCAGTACGACTATCTCAGGGCCCATACATGGAAGGCAGTTTGCTGAGGAGACCCTGAAACCTGAAGGTGGCCCTGATTCTAGGGGGCAGGCTCATATGGAGAACTGGACAATCAAGAAAACATAAATCAGCATTCCCATTGCCTAAGAGGCACGGATATCTGATGCAACACTTATTTGAGTTTTCCAGGAGGCTAGCTAAATAATCCCAGCAGCCAATCAGGATGGAATTTGTCAGTAAAGGGGTGGGGCTGAAGTGCATGTATCCACTATGAGGCTATGTTCTTTGTCAATTTAATCAGCCCTGAAATCTGACGACTCCAATTTTCCTGGTTGGTAAATTGCAACTGATCATGTAACCTTCAGCAGTATGGATCTTTAGCCTTGAGAGTTGCCACCCATTCTGAATTATTGTACTTCCTTGGAAAATAAATAGTGAAGTGTCACTCACCAGTCATGTCATTTGAGGAAAGGAAGCTGCTAAGGATTAATGAAACAGTTCTCCTGTAGTTTAATCAAATGTTCAGGAAGGAATGCCAGCAGCTATTTCAGAGAAGCAGGGTTTTTCCAAGGAGCAGTAACTTAGGAGAAGCTCAGAAATCTGACAGCCTATTATATAATCTCATTAAAATACTGCTAAAGTTATCCACTGAATATTTGACATGTGGTATCTGCTTTTTTTTTTAAACTTACTGTGCAATACCTCCAATTCCTAGACAGCCAGCAATCTGGATTACTATTATTCAGGGAGGAGAGCTGATCTTGTGGTAGTGTGCATCAATTGTCCCCTTTGTTAAGCAGGGTCTGCCTTAGTTTGCATTTGGATGGATGACTACATGTGAGCACTGTAAGATATTCTGCTTAGAGGATGTGGCCGTAGCTCAGTGAAAGAGCACCTGCTTGCATGCAGAAGGTCCCAGGTTCAATCCCAGGTAGAATCTACAAGTAAGGCTGGAAGAGACTGAAACCTTGGAGAGCCACTGCCAGTCAGTGTAGACCAGGGCTGCTCAACTCTGACCCTCCAGCTGTTTTTGGACTACAACTCCCATCATCCCCAGCCACAGAAGTCAATAGCCAGGGATGATGGGGATTGTAGAACAACATCTGCAGGAAGGCCAAAGTTGAGCAATACTGAGCTAGATGGACCAATGGTCTGACTCGGTATAAGGCAGCTTCCTATGTCCCTACGAATGTCAGCTTTCCTATCTGTTAGTACTCCCCCATGAGGTCATGTGATGTGACGGCCTCTTCCAGCAAGCGTTCCACAAGGCAGTGAATGTACCATAGGTGGTGAGTGTGGGTCCTGCCCCCAGTGGGCATCATTGCACCTGCCTGCTGCCACTCCTTGCCTCCTCTCTGCTGCCACTTTTGGTCTCCTAAACTTTCCCTGTGCTGACCCTGACACCTGTCGCACTGCCTTGCCCCGTGGGTTGGAGCACTGATGCTACTTCTCTTCTGCTCTCTCGCTTCTCCTTCAGTAGCCCACCATCTCGCTGCCACTGCTGTGCCACTGCTGCAGCACAAGCGCTCGCTCTCTCCCTACCCCCGCAGCATGAAACATGTCGGCTTTTTCTTCTCCTCAAATGGAGAAGACAAAGTGGACAAGTTTGGTGCTGAGTGTTGCAGGAAGGGGGAAAGAGAGAGAGTGCCACAGCAGTGGCGAGAGACAGATCTGCTGGCAAAAGTGGATGGATGCCAGCTGTGTGCTACAGCCAGCAGTGGCCCTGGACAAAGGAAAGAGCACCCTGCTGAAGGTAATCCAGAGAGGAAGAGGGGTGGTGTAAGCTCTGGGTTCTGGACCACAAGGTCAGGTGGTCAGCAGTGTTCCCTAGATGTTGTTGACTACAACTCCCAGCATTCCCAGCCAAAGGCCAATGCAGCTGAGGACCCTGGAAGTTCAACAACAACTTGGATTCCCTGTTACAGGGATCACTGGTGGTAAGTGATGGTGATCACTGGTGGTAAGTGATGGTGGAGGGTAGGCCAGCAAGGTGGGGTGTGGGCCAGGTTCAGTGCCAGGCTTGCTTGGGGCAGGGCAGAAGAGGAGGTCAGGGCAGCACATTGCAAGTCACCTCAAGCAGCAACAAGCAACAAGCCACTTTTGTTTTTTAACCAGGAACTTCCTGATCTGTAGCTCTCTCAGTCATTATACTACACCAGGCAGCTCTCTTTGGATTAGTAGAGAAACACTATTTGGGCAGGTAGAATGACAGTATGCTGGCCCTTAGGGCAGACTGGTGGTGGTGGGGATATAACTGCACCATTTCACACACCCACATAGTACTTCTTTAGCAATGTTACCTGAATGGATGTTCTTTAGCAATGTTACCTGAATACCACAGTGGTTCCTGTGACTCAAAGGCACTATTTGTACTGAGTTGGACTCTCCATATTGTTGAAGCAGCCACAGTGGTCGCTACGTGACCAGTTTTGTTTGAACTCATCATTGGGGGCTAGCTCACATTTCCCTGGCCAATAATTCTGTTTGTGTGGTGCAAGCGTGGGTGTGCATCCCCTCCCACCCCCACACACCTAAGGTGCCTCCCACCACCACACGCCTCACAGGATACACATGATTTGCTGTGTCAGAGTTTCTGTGCTCTTCCAAATAAGTCTTAACAAACACACCCACAAACATCTGTCTTCTGTTGTATGTTCTGGGTTGGTTGTGAATTAAAATGAGACTGCAACGGGTATCCAGGTTTCCATCTGTGGCTCTTATAAATATGCCAAATTTAAGATGTCAGTGCTTTGGTATTATACACTTTGTCTGGTATTATACACTTTGTTCTTTTGTATTGATTGATTGATTGATTGAATGAATGAATGCATTTGTATACCGCCCAAAATGCAAGTGTCTTGATAGGAAAGATTTTGTTAGGAAAGGCTAAAACTGAACCAGGATTCAACTGGATTTAACCCCAGAACATGTGGATCATCTGGAGTGTTTTTGGAAATGTATGGAGAATCTTACCTTCAACCCTAAAAGTTGACTCCTACTTCATATTTGACCACTTGATGGTTCTCAGATGATTGCATGCATTATTTCTATTGAAAAGTATTGCTTTGAGATGACATCAGGTAAGATGGAAGTTATTTCCATGATGCTTAATCTGTGTCGGCTAATTCATTCATGCAAGCCATCACATAATGTTCTAATCATTGAAATTTTGAAGGCTGAACTTTTCAGTCTTAGATATGGAAGTTTATCAGCCCCTCAATATAAGCATAATGTATACAGGACCCAGCATGTTCTCAATCAACTGGCATGGAAAAACAGGCCAGGGGTCAGATTCTAGAGAACACTGATAATTATATTAGGGCCAGAGCAAATGGCATAGTTAAGGATATGCTGGAGGTCAGGTTCTAGCAGAGGCAAGCAGAAGCCTGTGGGCTTCCCAGAGGCATCTGGTGTGTGAAACAGGATGCTGGAAGAAATAGGCCTTGGGCCTGATTCAGCAAGACTGTTCTTATGTCCATACATTCAAGGACTAGAAGCATGCAGTGTAGTCAAGGATGGACTACAGGTTTCAGGGTAATCAAACAAGGTGGTGGTGGGTCAAGGCAATATTGGAATATTTGAAACTTTCTTCTTTAGACAAGAAACTGGGGAAGCAAAGAAACTGGGGGAACTGTTTCTTAGACAAGAAACTGGGGAGCCAAGCCACAGGAAATTCTTATATAGAACCGGAAGAGATCTTCAGGTACTGTAACCTGATTCCTTGGGCCACTGTCATGGGAGGGGAGTGCTGTGTAGCAGCATTGTTCAGGTCAGCTGTTCCTTGTCCTTGTGAGTTGTGTAGGTAGCATATAGGGTAAGGTGCCTGAGCCCTGCTGCCAGAGCATCTGGTTTGAGACTGTTCTGGTGCCTTACACAGAGATGGGTTTATTTTTATCATGTCAGTACCCAATGGGCAATTTACAAGGACTAAGCAAACTTCCGGATCTTGTTTCTTCCAGCAGAGTAGCGGGAATTTTTCTTGTTGTCCGGTATGGGGAGGGAAATGTATTGATTTGTCCAAGTTGCATTGTGCTTTTTCTTTCCAAGAAGCCTAGAAAACAGGCATGGGATTTGCTCTGTCTTCACTACAAGAAGATAGAGCAAATATTATCTATCTAAGAGACAGCGACAACCACAGCCACCAGCAACTGACTGGGAATTTCAACCAAGAGGCCAGCTAGGAGCTTGAGAATACATACAGTGCTAGATCATGGGCCTCAATCTTTGTTTCTGCAGCAACTAATGACTAGGATAAGTTCCAGAACAGATCTATCAAACCATTTTAAAATGGTTGTAGTGGGTCATACATGTATGAATCAATTCTAAGGTGTTCTAACCATTAAATGGTGTTAATGGTTTCCTATCTTTGCAGAGATGCCAAATCAGCCTACTTGTCAATCCCTAATTATTGTCTTGTGTTGTGTTCTGTCATATTTTCCATGCCTGCTTACCCTCAATTATCAATTTTTTTCTTTAAAAGGCCTGTTCTCCAAATTGCCATAATTAATTATGACATTTCATAATGTATTCATTTGCAGGCACTAGAAACTCTCATTTAAAAATGTTGTGACAATGAAAAAGTGAACCATAATTTTTATGGCAACATTTACTACTTTAATTCACAGCATTGGATCTGACAGTGCCTGAGTATTTTTGGTGGTTTGTTTTTTTTTAAACACACACACATTTGAGCCATGCAGGTCCCTTTAAAAATAATTCCAGAAAGGAGAGGAACAGCAACTTCTGTTTGATCATTCTTTGTTTTATCCTGGACATTTCACACTGCAAAACCTCATCACAATGAAAATGTGATATAATACACAGGAAATGGAAACAGTACAGTTGGAAAATTACTTATCCCCTTATATGACTGAAGATACAGGAGGAAGCCATGAGTTTCATTCAAGTGGACATTGTTTGTGATCATTAAGGGTGGGCTCACACAATCACCTGTAAGTATGTACAAAGTAGGTACAAGAGGAACTGGAAATCACTGTGAGCACAGGCTTCCATCAGGTATGATTTCTGAACTTGCTCAAGTCGGGTTCCTGATTCCAGTTACCCACTTCCACCTTAGATTTTACCAATTTCCTGCACCCAATTGAAACCAGAAGTTGGTTTGACAAAGTTGGCATTGTCTACTGCTGCTGCTGCTATGCATATTTGTATACTGCTTCAGTATAGATATTCCACACTACAAAACCTCCATCAGACTGAAAATGTGTGATATAATACACAGGAAATGGAAACAGTACAGTTGGAAAATTACTTATCCCCCTATATGGCTGAAAATACAGGAGCCCTGAGTTTCATTCCTGTTGTTTTTAACAAAGATTTTAACAAAGTCAGTAAAATCTAAGGTGGAAATAAGTAACTGGGATTGGGAACCGGACTTGAGTGAGTTCAGATATCATGCCTGATGGGAGTGCATGCTCCCCGCAACCTCCAGTTCCTCTTGTATCTTATTTATAAGTACTTAGAGGCGGTTGTGTGAACCCACCCATTAAGTTAAATGTGATAAAATACAGAGAAGATTGAAACAGTACAGTTGGAAAGTGACTTAAGTCCCTATAGGCTGGATATAAAGGAGGTAGCTCTGAGTTTCATGCCAGTGGATAGTGTCTGTGAACATTAAAAGACACCCCAGGGAAGCTCTGAGGGTAACAAATTTATGGGTTCCCCAGAGGAGTCTCTGGAACCGTGTGTGACATATTCATTCTTTTAAGTGTAGGTGAATCTGGCATGCCAAGTTACTAAATAAGTGTGTTCTCAGGTCAACCTTTGCTTTCAAATTCCCCAAGAATTTTGTTTCTCATTCTCATGATTTTCTGAACAGACATTGCATAATGGAAAACAGATGGTAGATGGGAGAGAACCTTCAAAAATGTCCCTGGGCTCAGGATGGGAGAAATGTGATAATTACTTTGTGCCTCTCACTTACCTTCCACTTTATCACTGATCTTGTTGGAAGCATTTCTCCAGTTCCTTCTGAAGATATCCCAGGGTGCCCCCTTTCTTACAATGTGTTGGTTTTAATTTGGTCTTCCTGTTGACTTTCTAACAACAATACTGAAGCACTCAAAGGACAGCATTAGTCATACCAAAAATCATGAATGCAACTGAATACATACAGAGTAGGAAATGCTGTAGTAGAGAATTAAGAACATTACATTTACAGAGGCATTGTGGGCAGGGACACTTGAGCATTTTGGTGATACTGTAGACATCGTAGGCACAAATGTCTAAAAACATAAAACACGCCATGCTTTTGATTCTATATGGATAGAGCATTAAAAAGCAAAAATGATTGTACAAACAATTGTCTAGATTTCAATGATTTTCGTGCTCTGATTCTTTATAACAGAGTAGTGGGGAATCTTCTGTTAAGATGCTTTGATCAGAGGATCAAACAGAGAATTTGTAAAGAACTTGGACATTCTTCACTAAAGCTGAGTATAGAAGCAGTGAAGCCATAAGCTTGTCAATTGAGGTCATAGTCATTTTCATAAAGCCTTGAGGACTATGGAATTCAAATGAAAACATCAGAAGTAGTTGCCTCAATAAGATATTCCTGGTTGAGGAATCTACAGTGAGAAAATCTCCCTTCTTGGAATACAGCCAGTGGGGTGGCCCTTCCATGAGGCAGAGTGAGGTCATCTCAGGCGCATGTGTGGGGAGGGGCTCAGGGAGCCACAAGTGCTAGGTCTCTAGCACCAATGGCGCCACACTGCCTTCCACTGCCACCACCCTTCCTCGCTCCATCCAGGCATGATGTTTATCGATGGGGGGCATCATATTGTCCTCATTCTCAGGCAGCAAAATGTCTCAGGCCACCTCTGACAACCAGTACCACAAATGGGTCACAGACGCCATATATAATTATTACATAAAGAAGAAGCACATTCCTTCAATGTGACTGCAACAGAACAGTGGAATGATCAACACCCCCAATACTGTCATGAATGTTAATGTCTTCTCCATCTCACCCTCTTCTGTGGCATACCATTACTCCTTCTGGTCCAACAAGATTTGTCTAACTTCCTCTCCATCACTCATGAGTACCAACACTAATGCTCATTCCTCTTAGAAACTGAAAAGGGGAAAGTGTGAATGCAACAAACTCCTGTTTGCAAACATTTCTCTCATACAAGTATATTCATCAATGAGCTCTGATTACCTGCAGTTTCCTAATAAGTATACAGTATACTGAGGGCTCAGTTAGATGAGATGGCGAGGGATCCATGTTTGGATCTCCCCCCATTTTTTAAAATGGAAGATGCAGCTTCATTGTGTATATGCGATTTAGGTAGGAATGCACAGCTTGGAGTATAACCCTTTCCCTTTGTTGTTCCTTGGTGGAAATCTGCAATAGTTCTGATCTTAGCCCAAAGAGTAGCTTGTGAATGGGATTTTGACTTGGAAGACAGCAGGGAGTGGATCCCTCCACATCATCCTGAATTTGAATCAGGGAGCTCCTGCAGCTATTGGCCATTTTAAAAAAAATGCATAGGAACACAGGTAGCTGCCTTATACTAAACCAGACTATTAGTCCATCTAGCCCAGTATTATACTGATTGACAGCAGCTTCTCCAGGTTTTCAGGCAGGAGTCTTTCCAAGCCCTACCTGGAGATGCCAGGAATTGAACCTTGGACCTTATGCATGCAAATCAGATACTCTGCCACTGAACTACAGCTCCAGTGCAGGAGACCCAATCACAAATCCCCTGCTATCATGTTTAGTCGAGCCCTTTGTGGCAACCCCAAGTTTGCTTCTTTGTAACATGTGTACCCAGGCTAATCAATGTCTCAGGACTGATAAATGGATACAATTAGAGAAGAATATATATCTTATCCCACTCAGAGTGGGACTGTGCAGGAATTTAAAACAAAAATAAAACATAAGTCTTACTCCAAATGAGAATAAAATTTCCCTTTTATGTCTGTTTCCCCATCATTTAGTCTCTCAAATATTAACATCATGCTTCAGTTTCTAGATTGTGAATGAGCTATTTCTGGTTATAGTCAGTCACCAAACACCTGCAGATTTTGGTCAAAGTGTGCATCAAAGATTGCTCTAAGTATTTACTGTTGTGCTCAGCAGCTGTGCCTTCACTTGCTCAGTTAGGCATTCTGATTTCTACCATGCATCACAGTTGATCAAATTAGAAATTTATAGACTAGCATCTTGGAAGCCTTGCATCATAATTTAGGGAGCAATTATGGAAGGGCAAATGTTCTGCTTAATCTCCATGCTGCCTAACCCTCTGCTCTTCAGTATATCTATCAGGATTCCGCTTCCCCTGTGCATAATGATTTAGTAACAGTGGAGAATCAGTTAGAGATAAAGTTGATAAAAGTGTCAGTGGCTGACATTCAGAGTGAGGAAGAGTCAATGTGGTGAAGGATTCGCCTAACAGAACTTTCTAACCAACTGCACCAATGCAACAGGGAAACAGCAATTTTTGACACCCTCCCCTTCCCCAGGAAGCCCTCTGTGCCACCCAAAACGATGTCCTCAAGGACTGTGAAGTTCTCAAAGATCTATTTTTGCTCGACACAGAGGATTTCCTGGAAAGAGGAGGGCATCAGAAATTACCAGTTCCCCAGTGCACCAGTGCAATTACCTCTAGTTGGGAAGTGCTGTTGGCCTACTTTCTCATTGCATCAGTGCTTCATTGCTCTGAATGGCAGCCATTCAGACATTCTGTATGTTAATTTTATAAAAGCACTGGTGAGTTTTAAAGATTATTTTAAGGTAAGGTTTTCATGATTCTGAGAACTTATGAAAAGTCTCTGAGAGACACCTGTGTGTATCAAGGGCAGCCCACCCACAGAGAGGAGGGTGCAGGGAGGAGATCTGTCATTTTCTCAAGTTCCATAAACATTTTGTCAGCATTATGTGTTAATAGAACTATTCTGGAGTGCTAGCTAAACACACCAATCGGGCTTTTGGGCTAACATCAGTGTGACTATATGGAGCAGTCCATCACAGTATCAATTTAAGCAAAGTTTTGGTCTGGAAAATGATGATGAGGTGGAAGTGCAATAGAATCAGATTTATTAAAAGAGGTTGAGGGAGAGAAAGATAAAAGAGGTACAGGGAGAGAAAAAGGTGATTAGGCAAAGCAATACAATTCTAACTAGCAATAATAACAAGACTCTCACGTAGAGGCATTTTAGCTTAAGGTCCAATCTTTCAATGAATCACCTAAAGGCTTACAGGAAAAAGGACTAAAATGCAGGCTTAAAGGAGGAAAGAGAAGGGGGTGAGAAGTTTTAAAGGGATAGGAAGTTAGTATTACTGCTCCTGATCTGTTGGTGCGTTTGCTGCACTTGTAGGGAAATACCCAGGCAGACCTCCTTGCAGGAGTAGAGCAGAAAGGCAGGAAAAAGAAGAGGCAGCAGGATTACTCGTGGGCTGAAGAACCAGCACGGTATAGGTACGAGTAAGTGGGGGAGCAGGGTCATTTCTCCTTGGGTCTGGGGTAGGGTCTGAGAGTTCTCTGGGTGTCCTGAGAGTTCTCTGAGTGTCCTCTAAGCATGTGCTTGGTTCTGGGATACAAGTCAAGCAGTGGTCTGATTCAGAAGATTCTGAGGAGGAACTGCCTGACCCACAGTCCCCTGATACGGTCCTGCTGCAGGATGCTGAGGAGGAAGCCCCATGGATGGAGAGCTTACCTATTGTGGAACAGCAGGAGGCTGCTGGGTAGCCATTGCCCTCTTCAAATGGGGAGGAGCCAGGACTAAGCATGAGCTACATGGAGCATTGGTATGACCGCAGAAAGGAGCAGTGTTTTGTGCAGAGAAGAAGCAGCTGTTTGGCTGCAAAGTCTGACCAGGGAGAGATCTGAATCTGTAGCTCTGAAGGCAGGCAGGGCCTTAATTGGCTTCACCTGGCATTTGACCTTTAAGAGATATAAATTCAGACTGCTCACTCTGCACCTTGCTGGTTTCAACTGATCACTTTGGCATGCAGTCCCAGATCCCTGCTTTTGAGCACCTTTTTCCTGTTTGCTCCTGTGATCTTGACCCTGTGCCTGGCTATTGACTTGTGACTCTTTTCAGAACCCCCTGGACTACAGAACTGGCAACTGACCCTTCTCCTGGCATTGGACCATATTGGACTTGGCACTCATCTATGATTTATGGACTGATGATTCAAATGTGGTAATTCCCATTGACTTTGTGCTATGTATACTTGCTTTTGTGTAAAAACTTGAATCCCACACATTCCAGCTGTTGCTTTGATTTATTGCGGGAGTATGCATCCTTGACAATACAAATAGGCAAATTCATGCCCTGGGGCACAAGCCAAGCACTCAGGCTGGAGGGGCTGAAACCCATGTAGAACAAAGGAATTAATGTTTGCATGAATTCATCAACTTGGGTGTAATCCTGGAGAGCAAAAGGCTGGAATGGTTTGGAAGGAAGTGTATGTGTAAGTTTGAATGGGTGGACTTAAGGCTTGTCTGCCAACTGGGATGTCTCCAGGTGGAGAGAGATTTGGTTCTTTTGAGTTGCAATGACTTCATCTCCTGGTCCTTACCAAATCATTAGCATGGGTGGGGATGTGCCATGCTTATCTGAGTTCCTGAAGAATAGATTAGCAAAGCTACTTGTCTTTGGCAAGAAGGGAGTTAACTATGTGAAGGTCTCTTTGACCCAGTGTCTACTTTGCTATCTTTCCTTTTCTTTTGAAAGACAGGCTATGGGGATATCTCCCTGCAATCACTTATTGTTATTTTGACCTTGGTTAGCATAGCCCCATATCTGCTTGTGCTAAGTGACCAAATTGCATAGTTTTTCAAATATGGGCATGTACAGAGTTCATGATCCTGTGTGCTCAGGTATCCAAGATGGAGGTTGTGAGCCCACAACTCCAAATTACATGGAGGAGTTCTGACTGCAGTCCCAAAGTAAGCAGTTCTTGCAATATATGAGTGACCATATGGAAGATGATGAACATGTGCTGACATTACAGCAGCTGTAACTTGCCTAAACTTGGTGACCATGAGAAACAGCTGCATTATAAATTACTGTAGGGACATGAACCCTATACTACAGAGAGAGAGAGAGAGAGAGAGAGAGAGAGAGAGAGAGAGAGAGAGAGAGAGCGCTAGCTTATTCTGGTTTAGAGCAAATTACACAATTGTATATGTAACAGAATTATGGTCTGGGTGCTTTCCAGATTAGACCCTGCATTGTGATCATGGCATATCTCTGAAGTGTGCTTCTACACTTCCTGTGTTGTGACACCCCAGTCCCTACGCTGACAGCCGGGTGCCATTCACATTTCCAATGCCTTGTTTCGGATTTAAATGCTGAGATTTATTGATAAAACATTACACGTCCTGTGTAAAAAAGTTGCTGTTTTTTCGGGTTGTTAGTTTACACAAAACTGCTCCCCCTGCTGGGTACTTAGCTATTTACATTTTGAATGCAATTTGCCTGAATGGAAGCATTTTGCCACTGTTGAGTGGCTGATCTGGAAAGTGCCCTGGAGGGGCCTTGTAGGCCTCCCTAAACTGTTGGGGATGATCTAGGAGGTGATGGTGGGTTCCTCTGAACTTATTATCTTGGGCATGGGGGGCAGATGGTTTGAGGTTATAATTTCTGCCTCATTAAAGGAAGGCAAGTTGTATTGCAGTGTCAACAATATATAGATGACACACAGCTTTATTTTGTCATCTATTTTGTTATCTGATTCCAGGGAGATCAGTTGTATCTAATGCAAAGTGTTATTTCTTTCAAAAAACAAAAACAAAAAACAAAGTGGCCCATAAAAGAGTCTCATCTGTTTTCTCATAGTTTCAACCTATTCTTTCCCTGCCAATCTCACAAAATTGAGATCAGTTTGGGTATCGTTCAAAATCATTGGGCTTAAATGCTTAACTGTGTGCATTTTCCAATTATTTCAATGTCTAATGTTTGCTGAACTGAACCCAAATTAGAGGATGACATCTGATCTACAGGAGCAGAGTATAACTTACTTTGGTATTTCTAACCTGTTCTTTAGCTACCTGGTCTAAGGAAGTGAAAACTGGGGGTGGGGGTGAGGAAACGTGTAAAACTATACTATTCTCAAACTATTTCCACGTCTCCATTTATTATTCCACACGTCCATTTATAGCGACGGGTACGGACAGAAAGTGGCCAGGCCAGCCAACCGGCGGGCAGGGAGGGAAAGTCATGGCCAGGTCGGCAGGTGGGGAGGGAAAGAAGTGGCCAGGCTGGCCGGCCAGCAGTGAGAGAAAGGGTGGCCAGGGCAGTGGCCAGCTGGCAGGCAGTGAGGGAAAGCGCTGCCAGAGGGCAGTGAGTGAAAGTGGACTGGGAGAGGGAGAATGGACTGGGGCTGAAGGGAGGGGGGAGAATGGACTGGGGCTGAAGATGAAGTGAAGATGGGGGAGAGACAGGGAGATCAGCTAGTTATCCATATTTTGAAGATTTATACCTCATTTTTCAATCAAATAATCCCCTACCATTCTCTCTCTCTCTCTCTCTCTATTTTAAAACAACACTACCCAGCAGCCAGTTTCCCTTCGGCCAGTGGCACAGACCAAAGTGTCCTTTCTCTTCCTTCTGCTGTCCCAGGAGAACAGGGACAATTCTTATTCTTCCATCACCATCAAAGTTCCACCATTCTGATACTTTACAGATCAGCTTCAGCAAAAGAGGTCCCTACCCCCAAAGGTTTCATTCTGAAGGCAGCTTTATACAACATGCAAGAAGCTGAACATCAGTTCCTGGAGAGCACATTCTCCTGGCATGTCACCCGACTTTGAATCTTGGTTACAGAAGCTGGGTTGTGGAGGATTGTGCTGCTTGGTCACCTGATAATGGAGGGTTTGGACAACCTGAAAATTGGGTTATTGGTGGCTCATATCAGGAACATATGCTTTCCAAGAACTTGCAGCTTGGCTTTTTATGTGTCATGTAAAGCTGCCCAAAATTTCAGAAGTGGAAGGGACAACAAAGCAAGGAGAGGGAAAGGTGAAAATGGAGAGGCATATGTAAAATGGTTCAAATGTGAGGAAATGGCATTCGATGTATAAGCCTCATTTCAACGGAGAATGAGGTCTAAGGCATCAAGCTATAGGTAGCACATGCCTATAGGTTACATATGCTATCCATTGATCTCCATAAATAAACTAGCAGGAGGAACTCCAAGCAAATGCAGTAGGGTGGTGCGGGAGCTATAGTGTTTTATTTGGAATAACAAAAACAACAGAAGATATGCAACTCTTTTGCTAAATTTGTTGAAATTATTTTAACATCCCCTGAAATTCCAATGATTTCTTCTCTGGGCATACCCTTAGGATTTGCCTCAAAATGCACTTTCGCTGAAATTCAAGGAAATTTTAGCAGAATGTAAAAGTCCCGTAGTTTGGTGGGGTGGGAGCTCAGTGTCAGAAAGTTCTTTTCCTGGAGATCTTTAAGAGTTTAATTATGCACCTTCAGAAAATGATGCTCAAAATGGCTTGAAGCAATGGGGCAGTACACTGTCAGTATTAATTGAAAACTGAATACATTTTCAACCTGCTTCCAATTAAATGACTGTAAACAAACAATCTGTTTTGATTTCATTTTATTAGAGATGAAAGTTATGCTTGGGTTCATTACTGAAATCAAAATTCCCAAAGAACCCCCCCACACACACACACACACGGTGTCTCTGTTCCATTCCCTTCAGCTTTAGTAGTTTGACAAAATTATTCAAAGAACAATTTTGGTAATAAATACATATTTATTATTATTATTATTATTATTATTATTCCTTGTTTACACATTTGTTGTTGTTGCTGTTATTTCTTGTTTACACAATCAGACAGGTGTTATTGACTGCTTTGTTTTATCCAGACATCGAGTCCTTCCCAAGGACCTGGGATGGCTGAATTTTATTGTCAACAAGTGAATTTCGGCCCGTTGAATAACGGGCACTAGTAACGGTGCTCCTGGCCTCCCGCCGCCATTCCCCCTCCCTCCGCCATCCGGCCGCCCGCCCTCCCAGCTCCTTTGTGTCCCCCCCCACGTTTAAGGGCCAAATCGGCCCAGGCACTTGCCCCCGCCAGGCCGGGGAGACAGAGGCCGGGACCGGGGGTGGAGCGGAGGCCATGTAACTTTAAAAAAAAATTGCTCCCGCGGCCGACGCCGCTGACCCTCCCTCCCAGCTGCCGAGTCCCCCTTACCCTGGCCCACTTCCGTCGGCCGAAGAAAGCCCTCAATTTAAGAGGCAGAGAGGAGCTCGCAAGCAGAGCTCCTCTCTGTGCAAAGCCTCTTCCCGAACTGCCGCTTTGGGCGCAAAGGACGCAAGCGCCCAAGGACGCAAGCGGACACCAAGCGTTTTATTAGAGAGGATGTTGTTGCTGTTGTTATAGATATCGTCGCAGAATATAGGCTGTTCCCAGTAAAGTTGCTTTTTGTAATTGGCTGACGGTGATTTCTGTGGCCCCTATGGTGTTGAGGTGCTCTTCAAGGTATTATTATTATTATTACCACCACTACCGTTGCTGCTGCTGCTGGTGGTACAATACTACTACAACTACACATTTTAATTCAAAATTCTTCACATGTTGGGAATCACCACTCCTAAGACTATTAGATCAGTAGTGTTATTCCCCTATAGGAAGTGGGATATTGAGGCTTTGTTCAACCACTGGTTCAGCACTTCAGTTTGCAGAGTTGGAGAGTGCTCTCCCACCAACATATATTTTATTATGTTTATATTTATTTATTTATTGAATTTATATACCGCCTAGTATAAAAATCTCTAGGCAGTTTACAGAATTAAAACATACAATATAACACATTGTATCTCACCTTTCTCCCATGTTATACATAGAGGTTATTCTCACGATGGGGGGAAACCAGGCTCAGCAAGCCCAGCCCAGTTTCTCCCCCATCGTGAGAACCACCAGGCTCGTGGGTGAGCCTGGTGGTTCAACAGTGGCTAGCCCGCCAAAGTAGCCCTCCCCTAAAACAAGGTTAGTGGAGTGAGCACTCCGCTAACCCTGGTTTTTTGATTGTGAGACACTGTGGCGCGGGTCCACACTGCAGTGACTCACAAGGAGACTCACGAGGAGACCCCTGACTGGGAGGCTACAGCAAGCCTCATGATGTTGGGGGTTTCCCCGCAATGCTCCTCCAGATGTCAGGGGTCTCCACGCACTTGCACGGAGCATTCTGGGGGTTCTGGGAGCCAGGTGGCCCCTGATCCCCGCTGCCCCTACCAGCTCTGTGATGGAGCCAGTAATCATGTGGGTGGGCTAACTGCTTGTGTGCGGGGAGAGTGGGCTTGACCCGTTCTCCCCACTGAACCCCATCTGGCTCTCCACACTGCTAGTGTGGAAAGCCTTTGTTTAGGCAATGTGATAATAGGTAGGCTCCATAGCAGTTCTCATGGTTATCAACTGCAAGAGATTGCACAGGCTCTGGTGCAAGAAGATCATAATATCTGAATAATATTTCTTGTTGCCTTTCAACCCAAACCTTAATATTTTCACCAAATGCAGTAATGAACCATTATGTTTATTAGGGGTTGATTCAGTTGATGCTGTCCTACTGGCTCCATTGCCATGCATCTCCGGCTTACAGTGCATTAATGTTCCTAATTGCAAGGAAATTGTATCATCCAAACCAGCCCTGTTGTTTCCATATGCACCTGGTTGGCCACTGCATGAAGAAGGATGCTGGACTAGATGGGCCTCTGGCCTGTGTCAGTCTCTCTGCTCCTTGAACGTTGGCGTGGACAGGACAGCCTCAGAGTTTATGGACACTGTGGAGCACTACTCCTGGTTTTGAGGCTCGTTGCCTTCACAAGCCTCCTGCTGGAGCAGCTACCACATGACCCCACTGGAATCCCAGGGATGCTTCCATCATAAGCCTTCCTCCTGGACTGGCTCCTCATCATTGGCCAGTCTTTTCTTATTGGCCCCTGACAGTTGGGGCAAGTATTGCGAGATCTCACCAATATGCGGGATCTCGGGCCAAAATCTCGCAAGAGCTGTCCTCAGCCTCGCAAGATGACACCGCAGTCTGTTGGCAACTCCTCCAATCCTTGCTGGGGGACCTGGATGGGGTTTTTTGTCTGTGTTTTCCCCTGGCGGGTTGGAGAAGCCCAACAAGACCCACGCAGGGGAGGTCTGGTCCCGGGAGGTGTCCTGGCTTAGGAAAATAGGAACATAGGAAGCTGCCATATACTGAGTCAGACCATTAGTCTATCTAGCTCAGTGTTGTCTTCACAGACTGGCAGTGGCTTCTCCAAGGTTGCAGGCAGGAATCTCTCTCAGCCTTATCTTGGCGAAGCCAGAGAGGGAACTTGAAACCTTCTGCTCTTCCCAGAGCAGCTTCTCAAGGTGTCCTGCCCTACGTCAGGGATTCCCCAACAGACTGATCTGGCAGGGCTTTTCTTATGTAGGAAAAACAAAACCCAGACCTGAGTAGAAGATGTGGAGGTCTTATGGTCATATTCTGCAACATCAGGTTTCTTTTGATCCACTGATTACATTTTTGATCTGTCAGTATTCATACAAACAAGCCTGGGGACCAGTCTACAAATTAAATTATATCATGTGCAAACTGCTTGAAGCAACCTCTCTAAGGCAGCTGTAATGTATGGAGTGATCCATCATTTCATTTCCCCATATCATCTGGAGAATCTCCATGTCACTCCCAGGAATTCTTGCAGCTAGGACTTTTTAAAAGCCAATGCATGTAGCAAGAGGATTATACTTCCCACATTCAAAAACCCCAAAGGAAAACTACACTAGAGCAAGAGCAAGAGCTCTGATGGGGCTTTACCCTGAAGCTTACATACCATTATGGCTAATCTTAGCAGAGCAGAAGGTATGGCTAGAAAGGAAAAACTGAAACTGAAAAGATTTTAGATCGATAACCCCAGTCATTTGACCACCAGCAATTTAAAAAGTCATATAACAGAAGAAGACTATACATGGATATTAAAGCTTCTTTCACAGTTTTGTTCAGTCTTTTATAAAAAAAATTCTTAATATATATAATAAATACTGCAACCTTTTACTAGCAATATTGTTACAAAAAATGTGTTTTACTAAGGCACCCTTCATACCACACTGACGATGAAAGTTTATTTTGGATTGCAACTTATATTTGAAATTCTGACTCTACTAACATCAAAGCCACTAATTATAATCAGTATTATACAACAGATGTTACTGTTGTACACACTGAATCCTCTTGTCAGCAGTATAAGGCCAACAGTGCTATCAGCCATCCACTAAACATTTTATTGCCACTTGGGTCAAGATGACCCAACAAGAAAAAGCACAGTCAAGTCACTGATTGGGCGCTGCCCAGCAAGTCTGCAGGGGCATCTAAGGATAAATTGAACTATCTCTGAGAACTTCACATGAGAAAGGAGGGAGGGAGGGGGCTGTTTGAACCTAAGTGTCAGAACACTTGAAGACCAAGAAAGAAATTAATGACTTTCTATTTTATTTCAAATTTCTCAGCACCATAGGTGCTGCTCACTTCAACTTAGCCCAATTGAGGTTGTACGCATGCCCCCAAAATCACTTACTGGGGAAAATGGCAGAATTACAAGCTCTGAGACCCTAATGACTGCCACAAATCTCCCATCCTGGCCAGTTGCTTCTCAAGTTACCAAAAATGTCCAAGTGAGGGTTTTTAAAAATGCGCTGATGCAATTGACTCTGGTAAATAAGGACCAAGAGTTCCAGCCTGAAGGTTATGTCTCAGGAGAGCAACGTGACCTCAGGTCTAATGGAAAAAACAATAATTTGCTGATTTAGGCAGAGGTAAAGGTTTTCGCATGGAGAGTTTTGAAGTGCCATTATTAATTTGTTGTTGTTAATGTTTTTATTCAGTGTCGCCAGCTAGTCAGCATGAGTTGTGAAATATCACTGTTTGGAATGTGGTTGGGATGGTCTGGGAGGCACAGTAACTTTTATAATTATGAAAAACGAACTGTGAATTATTAAAAGAGCCTTAGATTTTACCTCAGGTCAGGAAAGTAGCAGAAGATTTTACTTCACGAAAGTAGCAGAAGCGGCTCAACGGGAGGCCTCATTCACTCAGGACACAAGGCCGTGCTTCTCAAATGTGACATTCACTTCATGTTGATGATCAGCATCATTAGTCATATTTGAGGACTGTCAGAGCTTGACTGATCAAGTGCTGATAATGCACAGTATATGGGGAGCTTTAGAGGCAAGGGTGGGAAAGGTCCATGCTTTTGATACCACAGTGAGTGCCACTTCCATTTGTATAGAAGGTGGCTGTACAGAAAAGCTGCTTGATCCAAGCCCTAAAGTGCAGCTGTTAGAACCATGATGAAACAAGCCCATCATTCTTTCATTTTGCTGCCAAGCAGACATGTAGCGATTTATTTATTTCAGTTTATTTCTAGGGCTGCTGGGCACGTTACACAGAATCTATCTGTGTTGGCTGTAGATTTTTTTAACCCAGCACATTAAAGTAAATGGGAACTGAATGTTGAACTTGCCTCCTTCAAGTTCTTGCTTTATTGAGAAGAGAACATTTGGTTTTCAGTGGGACTTACTGAACTCACATATAGCCTTCTGAGGCTGATGCACATTACAGTTGACATGCATTATTCTCTTGTCTTATAGTATAAATGTCCCTGTCAGCAATAATTATATGGAATATATAATTTAAACATGGTTTATATAATTGTCATTATGGGCTGTGCAAGGTGCTGTCACTCTTCTGTGAAAAGTTATGAAAAGTTAGCGTATGGAAGGAGAAACTGGGGCACAAAAGATCAACTTAATGAGAGAACACAATAAATCTTGAAACTATTTCTAAATATAGTTAAATTATTTATTATTATTATCATTATCATTATTGTTATTATTATTAGCATTACAAGCATTATTATTAGCATTTTATACTGCCTAATAAAAATTCTCTAAATATTAAATCTTTCTTGCTAACTCCCTCATCATTATTGCCACCATCACACAGTACAGGAGTTCCCAACCTTGGGACCCCAAATAGGGCTGGACTACAGCTTCCATCATCTCCAGCCACAATGGACTCATTGTGGCTGGGAGTGATGGGAGTTGTAGTCCAGCAATAGCTGGGGACCTAAGGCTGGGAATCCTTGACATACTACAAGCATCCCTTATTTGTTTGTTTATTATATTTGTACACCACAATTTTCTGGGTGGTCTGTCTGTCTCTGGGTAGTTTACAACAACACAAAACAATTTAAAAACATAAGTCTAGTTAAAAAGCTCGGCAGAATACATGTGTCTTTAGATACTTTCTAAAAGTTTTCAGAGATAGTGAGGCTCTTATATCAGCAGGGAGTGCATTCCAGAGTCTTGGGGTGGCAACAGAAAAGGCCCGTACCTGTGTATTTACCAGATGAGTTGGTGGAAACTGCAGACAAACTTCTCTGGATGATCTCAATGGGAGATGGGGCTCATAGTGAAGAAGATGTTTTCTTAAATACCCAGAGCCTAAGCTGTTTTGGGGTTTTAAAGGTTATAACCAACACCGTGTATTTTGTCCAGAAACTTACTGGTAGCCAGAGATGACCTGGAGATCAACCTGGCAACCGCCTTCTGTACAAACTGCAGTTTCCAGACTATGTACAAAAGAGGCCCCACATAAAGTACATTGAGGTCGTTGAGTTACTAGCATATGTACTACAGTTCTGAGGTCATTTATCTCAGGAAACAGACACAGCTGGTATATCAGCTGAAGCTAACAGAAAGCACCTCTGGTCATCGCCTCAACCTGAGACAACAGGGAGAGGTTTGGATCCAGAAGCACTCTCAGACTGTGTACCTGCTCCTTCTGGGGAAGCATGACCCTATCCCGAAACGGCAGATCAAAATCATCTCCTGAGTTCTGGCCCCACAAAGTAAGTGCCTCCATCTTATTTGGATTCAGTCTCAGTTTGTTATCTCTCATCCAGCCCATCACTGCCTCCAGGCAGGCATTTAGGGAGGTTATGCTTTCTCCAGATGATGTTGACATAGAGAAATAGATTTGTGTGTCATCAGCATATTGAAAACACCCTGTACCAAATCTCCTGATGATCTCTCCAGCGGTTTCATGTAGTATGGAGCCCGGGGGGACGCCATATAAAAGTTCACATTTTGAAGAACAACAGTCTCCAAGCAACATCATCTGGAATCTGCCTGAGAGGAAGGAGCAGATCCAGTGCAAAGCATTGCCTCCTACTCTCAACCTGCCTGATCCCAAAGGACCAAAAGAGTTACACCCCCTCTGCCAATTCCCCATTGAAGACCATCCATCAGGCCGACCAAGGCAGTCTCCACCCTGAAAGCTGGTCTGAAATGGGTCTATATAATCAGTTTTCTCCAGGACTGTCTGGAGCTGGGAGGCCACCACCCTCTCATTTACCTTGCCCAACCATGGAAAGTTGGAGACAGGCCTATCATTGCTTAGGGATCCAACGCAGGCTTCTTCAGAAGAGGTCTAATGATTGCCTTCTTAAGACAGAAAGGCATCTTGCTCTCCCTCAGAGAAGCATTTAAATCTACCAGGCTTTCTGCAATAACCCCCACTGCCAGATAGTAAAGCTATTATCACAAGCAGCCCAGACCAGGCAAGGGTAGCTAAGCCCGAACTTGGCTGCCCATGAGAACCATTGAGCGCTGTGTGGCGCCAGGCAGTGCCTCAGTGGCAAACCCACCTAGGGAGCCTGCTGGTTAGCCAAGGTTAAGGGTGCAAGTGTGCTAACTGTTCGTGTGTCAGCACTGGCTGCTCCCAGTTGGTGCTGACACAGGAATGGGCTCCCAGGAGTAGTTGGGGGGATCCCCACTTGCATGGTGCATTGTGTGGTTTCCATGGGCTGGGACAATGTGTCCCGGCCCCTGAACCTCCGCACTGCCCAGCAACTCTTCTGGATCATCTGCACGGAAGGTATGCTGCTGCAGACTTCCCAGCCGCCTGCCTTTAAGACCACTCATGAGATCATTAAAAATGTCTCAGTATAAGTCATGTCGTACAAAGGTCAAGAAACCAGGTGGTAGGCCATACCGCTCCAAGCAGCTTGTCCACAGCTTCAGGAGTCACAATCTGAATCTGATTCAGCCTAAACACACAAAAGGAGTTGCTGGACACCTCCACATTAGATGCTGCAATAATTGTGGGGACTGAGTCTAAGTCAGCCCATATACAAGAGATTTAATCCACCAAAAACTGATTTCAAACATCACAACGGGTTATTGATGGTTCCAAATTCTGATTCAAAGGAGGAGGGCCATGTACTAGCCCTCTCACAACCTTAAACAGTGTCACTAGACATGAGCTTGTAGATGCAATATGGGCAGAAAAGAATCATTCATTTGCTGCACATATTGCCTGAGCAATTGTCTTCAAATGCACTCTATATTGTAAACTTTCGGATCGTTCTCCTCTTGTGCTCCAATCATCTACCTTGTTGCTTTAGCTCCTGTAGTTCTTCTGTATACCAAGGAGCTCATTTGAAGCGGGTCAGAGAGGGCGCTTAGGAGCTATCATGTCTACTGCCCCGGTGAGTTTTTTGTTCCAGTTCTCCACCAAGGCACCAGCAGGATCACCGGCAAAGCCAACACGAAATCCTTCCAAGCCTTCTTGGAATCCTATTGGATCCAATAATCTTCTCAGGTGGACCATCCTAACAGGCCACTCACCCTGAGGAGATGGGACATGATTGTGAATCCAACCTTAACCAGATGGTGTTCTGTCCATGGTAAGGAGTCCCCACCCGTGAGTCCCCACCCACGGAACACCAACCAGATCAGAGTAAAAGACCAGATCAAGCATGTGACTAGCAACATGTGTCAGTCTTGAGACTGCTTGGGATAGGTCCATATCTGTCATGAGCCTTAGAAACAAAACAAAATAGGATTCTGTTAGAAAAAGAAGAGTAAGAGTGCCTGGCACTTTTCTGTCCATGGCATGTGAAATAGATCAACCATCCTCATGAAAATGATATTATCCTTTTCTGTAGCCAGGTTCTTCTTTGTGTGACAATTGTTGACAGATGTTACAGTGGGAAAGGGGTGCAAATTTCCATGAGAGAGCACCCACCAAGCCTGCCCCAGAATATATGGACAGATCCAGAAGGCTTACAATCTCTACTGTGTGCAGGGAGGGATACAGACAAAATGGGGTGGAGAGTGAAAAACGGACACAAAAAGTGAGTAGTAAATACATATGTGGCAAATGCAGTGTTAGGGAGAGCAATTTTTCTTTTTAAATGGAAACAGCATAGTAAAAAGAGTTCATACCTCCTATGAAGTCCCAATCAAGACCAGAGGTTCCCACAGTTTTTTCTGAAAATGTTTAACTACACTATTAAAAATGGTATTAAAATAATGTATATTCTGTTCCTAAGATGGAGAAGGAAGATGAACTTGGAAAAGAAGGTGCAAAAGTACAGAGAGGGGAAGCTACAACAGCCTAGAAATAGTGCTGGAGAACTTATTACAAAGAAATCAGGTACCACCACACAAGGCTCAAATGAGTTGCATGGCAGTAACTTGAATATACATTCACTAGCTTAGACTGGAAGCTAGCAGCACTTCAGCAAGACTCATTGTGAAAGGGAATGATCAGTGGAATAAGTATCTTTCACTTCTTTGCTTCAAGATCCTACTACTAAATGCCTGAAAAGAAGCCCAGGGTTTTGAGTATGATGAAAATATAGAAATGTTCTTTTTGCCTTCTTAAGCTGCTAGCCTGTGACCTCCAGCACACACAAGATGTAAGGAAATTTCCTTGCCCACTTTGACAGAGTAGCATTCAGTTTGGAGGAGATCATATCAAACCAACGTAATGAAAGATCTTGCCAGAGTATAGTTTCCTGGGTGTTCTCTTAGACTGTCTGAGGAAGACTTGTCTGGAACATGAAGTGAGGAGAAGAAGTCCTATTTCACTCCAAAATTAACTCTTCTACTGCAGGGTACTCTCATTCAAGTTAGTGGCATTGCTTCAGATAATGGAGGTTATAGAATGCAGTCTAAAGGCTGGTTATAAATCCTGTTTTAGTATTTGGGTTTAAGGCCCATTCAGGGCCACAGATGCCAGCTCTACCACTATGCCTCATCAATAGTAGAGCCAGCGTGGCGTAGTGGTTAGAGTGCTGGACTAGGACCGGGGAGACCAGAGTTCAAATCCCCATTCAGCCATGAATCTAGCTGGGTAACTCTGGGCCAGTCACTTCTCTCTCAGCCTAACCTACTTCACAGGGTTGTTGTGAGGAGAAACTCAAGTATGTAGTACACCGCTCTGGGCTCCTTGGAGGAAGAGCAGCAGGTAGTACACCGCTCTGGGCTCCTTGGAGGAAGAGCGGGATATAAAATGTAAAGTATAAATAAATAAATAAATAAATAAATAAATAAAGTGCCAAAGTAGCTTATCTTAAGGCCATACTCAGGGTTGCTCAGCTTCAGCCCGCCAGCTGTTTCAAGACTACAACTCCCATATTTTCCAGCCACAGTGGTCAATAGCCAGGGATTATGGGAGTTGTAGGCCAACATCTGTAAGAGGGCTGAAGTTGAGTAGCCCTGTCATACTACATATAATATGAGAGTTCCATGACTGAAACTTACAGGATATCAAAGCTGGAAGGGACCTTAGAAGTCTTCTAGTCAATGCAGGAAACTACCCCAATCACAGCTAGTACATGATCACTTTCCCCTCCTACTACCTCGATATTTGCCAACACCCAACTTTTCTTGGGAGTGCACACTGGGCTTGGGGCCTGGCTGGATGCACCTCCTGCTTCTACGCAGCTGTTGGTTGTGAGAACAAGCCCTGCGTGTTTCACAGAGTTAGGCAGAACTGCGGGCGATCAGCTCTTTAAGACTACAATGGCACTGGATGAAAGATTGTGAAATGAAAAGGCAACAGGGGACCTTACAGCCACAATGCTGTGCACACTTAAAGGAAAGGGAAGGTTGTGCCATTGAGTCAGTGTTGACTCCTGGTGACCACAGAACCCTGTGGTTGTCTTTGGTAGAATACAGGAGGGGTTTACCATGGCCTCCTCCCACACAGTATGCGATGATGCCTTTCAGCACCTTCCTATATCGCTGCTGCCCAATATAGATGTTTCCCTTAGTCTGGGAAACACACCAGCAGGGATTCGAACCAACAGCCTCGTGCTCTCTAGGCAGGTTACTTCCCCGCTGTGCCATTAGGTGGCTATGTACACTTAACTAGGACTAATAAGCAGGACATTGAAACAGATGGAACTTCCTTTTGATTGCAGGTAGAGGCTCACAGAACTGAATTATATAATTCATTGTAGAAATAGTCCCCATGCACAGAAAAACTAGCATGTCAGGGACAAGAGTTCAGCCTCACCTTCTTCCTGACAAACCAGTTTTGTGTGTATTTTTATTATTTTATTTTTATTAGAAGCATTTAATATACCACCCACTCCAAAGACTCTGGGAGGTGTACAATGACATGTAAATAAGGCAACATTAAAAATTACAATCAAAAATTACATTAAAAATTACAAACTAAAATAGAAAATGGAAAGGAAATAAAGTAAACTACAGGGCAAATGCCCAGCGGAAAAGAAAGGTCTTCAGTAAGGATTTAAAGACCAGTAGAGAGGGGGCTAGATGAATCTGAAGGGGAAGAGAATTCCAAAGAAGTGGGGCAGCAAATGAAAAAGCCCTTTCGCGGGTCCTAGAACTGCAAACCTCTCGACAATCAGGGACCAACAAAAGGGCCATCTGGAATGATCTAACAGGATGGGATGTAACTGGATGGGAGAGGTGATTCTGTAGGTAAACAGGTGCCAAGCCCCACAAGGCTTTGAAGGTGAGAACCAGGACTTTGGATTGAATTCGGAAGCGAATGGGTGTACATGGGGTGGCAGGGTTGTATGGGAAAACATTCATTTAACTGACACCCTGTCTCTGATGCAGTAGAGGACAGCAGGTCTTGTGGTAGCAAGCAGGAATTTCCCCCTTTGCTAAGCAGGGTCTTCCCTGGTTTGCATTTGGATGGGTGTTCACATGTGAGCACTGTAAGATATTCCCCTTAGGAGATGGGGCTGTAGCTCAAGTGGAACTTCTGCTTGCATACAGAAGGTCCCAGGTTGAATCCCCAGCATCTCTAGGGGTATCACACAGCAGGCACCACACAGCAGGCTTTACCATGAGTTTACTGCAAGGCTTTGCTGCGAATATGAAGTTGCCCCCCAAAAACAATGCAAAAAGTGGATTTTTAAAAAAACTCTGGATATAAATCGGGCTAAGCTCTAATGAGCAATGAAAGACCTGAATCATGTGTTAAGTGCTCCCCGATAGCTTGCAGGGACTTCGGGGTAAATCTGGCTGATATATGAAGAATGCATACCCTCCATTCTGGAGGAGATGTGAAGTAAAAGCCCCGTGTGAAAAACGCCCTGGTACAGCTAGAAGAGATTCCTGACTGAAACCTGAGAGAGCTGTTGCCAGTCAGTGGAGACAGTGCTGAGCTAGATAGATCAGTGGTCTGACTCAGTATGGTAGCTTCCTATCTTCCTAGAGACCATATTGGCCACTTTTGTGAAAAACAATACCCTTATCTCTGTGGTTTTTCTTCAGATAGACATCTCAAACTCCTCACTAGGATTTTTCTTTGAAATCTAAAGCAGTTTGGAAAATGTAAAAGGCTAATGCTAATGAGCACAGTTTTGATGATGGTGCCAAGGAGAGCGCCAATACCTTGCTGATGAAGCAAAATATCACAATCCCTTAAATAAGAACCACTTAATTAGGCATCTTATTTTCCTCCAGACTATTCCCCCAGCAAACAATTTGCTAGCTTCATTACTGACAGCTGATATGTCTGCCGCTTTTGCAGCGTTCACAATAACTTTCTCTGATCACAATAATTAATGGAGGTTGCCCCCCCCCCCAAAAATCCCCATCATGCAACTAATTTAAATTTAAGTGTAGTGGAGATGGTCCACAGGTTTGTAGCTGTCACCTTCTTTTATTCTTCTTTGTCTCATTCAAGATCTCTGCAGTTTCATCTCTAATGCCCCACAACTCTGCCAGAAAGTCAATTTTCCTGTCTGCTGGTGTAGATGGGAGCTGCAGCACCATGAAAACTAAAAGGGAAGGGAAGGTAATGGACTGTATTTGGTGAGCCTAGAGCTCCTTCCTTATGAGGTAAGGCTACAGCACCTGGGGCTTTTTAGTTTAGAAAAAGGATGACTGAGGGGTGAAATGATAGAGGTATATAAAAATATGCATGGTGTGGATAAAGTTGATAGAGAGAAATATTTCTCCTTCTCGCATAACACTAGGGATGTGCACAAAACCGGTTCGCCCAGTTCGGTTTGGATCCGAACCGGGTCCGAACCGGACCGGGGTGGTTCGGTTTTGTCCGAACCACCCCCTGGTCCGGTTCAGATCCGAACCGGTTCGGATCCAAACCGAACCGGTTCAGACCTAAAAAAATAGCTAGTCTTAAAGGGGACCTTGTGTTCTACCTGCCACCCAAATTTCAGTCGTTTGGACCTTCCTCTGATTTTTTTACAATTTTTTTAAAATTTTCAAATTTTGCCCATAACTCCCTATGTGGAGCACTTAGGGGCAAAAAGCTGGGGTGGGTGGTAGCCACCCATGGGTGTCCTCCACCCCAACAATCCCAAGGCAATTGGTTGCTCCTAGTATTATTGGTGAATTTTTGGGGGGGAAATCCCATTGGCTAGAATGGGGGCTTTGGGCTGCCCCAGACCCACCTCTGTGGGGCGGCAGCACCCCCAAAGTGGGTCCGGGGCCATGGCAAAAATGGCCTCAGTCCCTCCCATCAATCCCCAGAGAGATAGGAGTGATGGTTTTCTTTATTAAGATTTTCTAAGGCATTAAATAATATCTAATTGTAAGAATAGAATGTGTGTCAGTGGGTGAAAGGTAAAGCCACATAGAGAGACAGTTATTTAATGCCTAGGAAATCCTAATTAAAAAACCATCACTCCTATCTCTCCGGGGATTGCCGGGAGGGACTGAGGCCATTTCTGCCATGGCCCCCCAGACCCACTTTGGGGGTGCTGCCACTCCACGGAGGCGGATCCGGGGCTGCCCCCCCCAAAACCCCAATCTAGCCAATGGGATTTTTTCTCTGCTTTTCAAGAAATCCACCAACAATGCTAGGGGCAACCCAACAACTGCCACCCCAGCTTTTTTGGCCCTCTCTCTGGGCGCCCTAACATGTAACACCCAGTCAGTCCACCTTAATGCCTACCTACTACCACCTATCCAAGCAACTAAGATGACACTCAGAGAGACAACACCAACTCTGTGTCTGATCTAACAAAAAGGCCACTGCTGCTGCTGCCTGCCAGCAGCAGCAGTGGAGCAGCACACTAAGCACAACAGCACACTAAGCACAGAAGAAGCAGGAGGTGGAGCAGCAGAGCAGCAGACCTGCTGCTCTGCATGATGGGTGATGTGATGCCCAAAGAAACCACCGCCTCACTCAGTGCCTGCCACTGACTAGGCCCAACAGACAGAAGCCAGCCAACCTGCTCTGCTCTGCTCTGCTGCTCCCCATGGATGATGCACACACATCTGCATCCAAACCAGACCAAGTGCGCAGAGTCAGCAGCACAGGGGGCAGCAGCCACCAGCCCAGCAACAACAACAACAACTACTGCTACCACCACAACCAGTGTTGCTGCTACACTAACATTCCCAGTCTAGTCACGCGCGCCACAGCCTGAGCCTAGCACACAGCCAACAGCTGCTGCCAGCCAGTGCCTAGCAAGCCAAGCCAACATGAGGAGAGAGCTAAGTAGACGGCGCACGCACACCAACCCATCACGACGCAACTGCAAGGGGAGAGGGCACAATTACAGGCAGGAGGAGGCGGCGAGGCAATCCTAGCACAGATTTGAAAGTTTAAAATCCACCAGGACATCTTCTTCTTTCTACCACCAGCTGTAGTGTCTAGTTAGTGAGTGCTGTGCAGCTGAGCTGAGCTGAGCTGAGGTGCGTGTGAGGATGATGGTAGTTAGTTTAGTTTCAGCAGACTGAGCATTGAGCATGGGCAATGGCATTGGGAAGCAACACAACAACACTCACCTGCTGCTGCTGGTTCTAGAAGTTGCCTCTTCTCGTCTTTTCACCTCTTCTTCGTGTGTGTGTGTGTGTGCAGTGAGTGCATGCCTTTTGCCTTACTTGAAAGAAATGCTTCTCTGGTCCACCACCACATATTTGCTCAGGGACACAGAGAGGCCCAAGGCAGGTGGTGGCACCAGTGTGAGTGCATGTGTGCTGCTGCTGGTGTTTGCAACCCCAGGTATTTTGTGTGTGTATGTGTGCGCTGCTAGCTAGGAGGGGGGAGGGAGGGGGGAGGGAAGGGGGGAGGAAAGGGGAGGGGGATAGGGATGCAGCAGAGGGGATTGAAGGGGGAGGAGGGTCCAGCTCAGAGTTGGTCAGCCACATATTATGCACACACGTGATCACGTGTGTGCTTCGGTGGGAGAGACCAGATTCTCATCATCTTGCCAGACCGGGATTTGGGGGCAGGTGAGGTGCGCGTGGAAGGGAGGATGGTGATGAAGAGGGAGGAGGGAGGATGGGGAGGAGGGATGGAGGGAGTCACGGGGGGGAGGGAGTCTTGGAGGGGGGAAGGAAAAAAAATGTAGACAGACAGCACAGACAGACAGACAGCACACTACAGAAAGCATCCACACACAGAGACAGTGCTAGGCATCCATTCACACAGACAGACAGACACACAACAGGAAGAGACAGACTGAGCCTGCACCACACACACACAGAGACCCAATTTCCCCCCTGCATAGTTATCAATCAATATGTTGTGTTGGCAGCCAGTTCATTGCTATTCTGATGGTTTTTGGTTTTTTGCCATCAGCCAACATCAACAGTGACCACAATCAAGATGAACATAAGATGATAATAATTCATTCGTTTCATTATAAAAAATCATCAAATTATTTTCTCCATGTAAACCAAGGCCCCCCCCCGCCCCCAATGTGATTTCTGATAACATTTTCAATGAAATCAATTCATTTGGCATTCATCATTTTGTTCTGCCTTTGTTACCTTTTTTTTTCTTTTGCACAATTTTGAGGGTTGATTTTAACATGGGGTTTTAAAGAAAAAATTATTTACATGTTTATTTACATACAAGTATTTACAATATTTACACTGCATTAGAACGTATACCCGCCGCTGCCACTGAGTCTAGTACTATTAGGGCTGTGCTACTTTTGGGGTGTGTGCCGTGCCCACGCCAGGTCCCCAAATGCTGACAGGTGGAGAGATAAGGGCCTGTGCTGCTGCTCGTCAGCATTGGGTTTCTTTTTAGGTGGGCATGGGCATTGTAAATGTCTGGCCAGTCGCAGCACTACAACTACTACTACCAATGCATCACACTACACGCTGCGACTGGCTGGCACGGCTCAGCATCTGTTACGTCAGCTCAGCTAGAGGTGGAAGGGGGGAGGGTAGGGATAAGCACAGAGGTCGAGCCAGGCAGGTGACCAACCATGGGGCAACCCACGGTAATCACTCACCTGGCTCAAACTCCAGCTTGGGGTAGCCCAACAGGGGGAGGTTCACCTTAAGGAAGACCAGCTGCTCCACCAGACCAGGGTCCAAGCGGGAGCGAGAGGGTGTCACCACGTCCCCGGCACGTGAAAACACCCGCTCGCTCTGGACACTGGTTGGGGGGCAGGAGAGGAGGTGCACAGCAACCACCGCCAGGTCCGGCCAGACTTGGCGGCGGGTCGCCCAGAACTGTGCGCAGTCCACGCCGTCTTCCTCCACAGGCTCCTCCAAGTACTGTGCAACGCATTGCTCAGCACTGGAGGTGGGCCTGGCAGGTTGAGCCTCCCGCATACCAGGCATGGCGCCATAGCAGAACCGCTGAAACCACTGGGCGGATTTTGAGTTGGTAGCAACTGGCTGCTGCGATGGCGCCGCCTGGGATGCCGCGCTGCTGGACTGGGAAGAGGGAGGGGAAGGGGAAGCTGACGCCGGCTGGCCGCCCATGCTGCTGCTGGGTGCGGGTTGGGTGGCAGGGGCCGCCCCCGCACCACTACCAACATCCTGGTCTCTGCGGGCCCTAGCGGCTTCCTCCTCCCTAAACTTCTGTACCAGGATGCCCCTCCACCTGGGCAATTCGTCGGCACTCACGGCATTGCCCTTGAGGGCTGGGTGACAGAGACAAGCGAGGACATACTCCTCCCTGTCTCCCAGCACATCAATGAGCCGCCTGTCAACCCCAGACTTCAGCCTCCCAGCCAGAGCACGACCCTCTGGCGTGGTCAGAGAAATCTGGAGTTCACCCATCAGCCTTTCAAGACCCATAGCTGTGGGCAGCGCCTGGCTCAAGGGAGTGGTGTCGCCACACAAGCCCTTCGTGGCAAGCTGGAAGGGCTGGAGTGCCGGCACCGCCTCGGACATTTGCTTCCACTCTGTGTTCGAGAGGTCGCAGACATCCAAGGACTCATCCCTCGCCAGGGCGACAAGGGCTCCTGCTCCAACAGGCGCTGGAACAGGAGGAAGGTGGAGTTCCACCGCGTCTCAACATCTGTAGGGATGAGATGGTGAGGAAGCCCAAGGTCATCCTGCTTGTGGCGAAGCAGTCTCCTGGACTTCTTGCTGCAGTGGAAGTGAGCGGCCAGCTTGCGAGACTTCTCAACAAGCGTGGCCGTGGCAGCAACAGCACCTGTGACGGGGCAGCCCCTCTCCTGGGCCACCCTCAGCTCCTTAAGGCCGAGGGCATCCCTGACGGTCAGATGGAGCGTGTGTGCCATACACCGTATGTTCACAAAGTCCATGACTGTCTCGACAGCGGCGGTAACGTTGGCTCCATTGTCTGTGACAATGAAGCCGCGGGAGAGGTGTGGACACCCGCCAAGCCACTCCTCTATCTGGTGGTTGAGTACGGCCGCCACCTCCTCCCCAGTGTGCCTCGTGTCCATCGTCTCCACGTGCAGGACGGCCCACCTGTGCCGTAGTGCAGCGGGAGCCGCGCAGGACCCGGAAGCATCGCCCGAGGATGTCCTCTCACTCTCCGATCCCCACCAGTGGGCAGTGAGGGCCAGGAAAGCAGCATGCATCCCACTGACACTGGTCCAGAGGTCAGTCGTGAAATGCACGCTGGTGCCCGCCAAAGCCGCACGCAGCCCAGCCGACACAAGCTCCCTGCACTTGTGGTACAGGGAGGGGACCACGTTCCGGCTGAACGTGGTCCTTGAGGGGATGTGGTAATCGGGAGCCAGGTACTGGATTATCCGGAGGAAGCCGGAGTTCTCGACCACCTGAAACGGCTGGTCATCGGTGGAAATCATCTCCCCTATGAGGCGGGTGAGGTGATGATGATCCACATGAACAGTACGCTGGCTGCCCGATGACTGCGTCCACCGCTGGACTGGCAGTGTACCCTGCCTTTGGGCTGGCACACTGCCGCTGTCTGCCCTAGTGGCAGATGCACAAGGCGCACTAGCGCTGCCAGCCTGTCCCCTGAGACCTGGGTGGTGACGCTCAATGTGTCTCCACATGGGCGTCGTACCCAGGTGCCCAGGGTCCCTTCCACAGCTGACCTGCATCCTGCAGTGGACACAGCGGGCGTGGAATGGGGCATCTTGAGGGACCTCAAAATGCGCCCATACACCACTGCCCTTGGCCTCCTGCGCCCTGGGCGCCGTCCTAGGCTGTTTCTCATGGGGTGGCTGCAGTCCTGGGGGGGGGCGGCCACCGCTGCCTGCCCACTGCTGCCACCCACCCCACCCCTTCCACCCTCCACACCAGAGGAAGGGCCCGGCTCCACTGGCAGAGGAGAGGCGGGCCTCTCCTCCACCAGCTCGCCAGTCTGCTCCCCACCAGAGTGTCGGGATTCACGATGGGGGGCCCCACTGAGTGGCGAAAGGGCTGGGGGAAGGGGCCCCAAAGGGAGGGAGAACCTGGCTGCACAGTCCTTACCGCCCTCTACCTGCTCTTCCACATCCTCAGTCTCCACCACCACAACAACTGGCGGTACCTCAGCAGCACCTGGTGCCACCGAGGAGGGACCTGCCACAGCCCTAGTTCGAGTGCCCATGCCCGTGCCACGATTGCCGGCAGCAGGCGGGTGGAAATGAATCCTGCGCACCAAACTCGTACCCGGGGCAAAGTATTCTCCAATGGGGAGGACCGGGGTGTCCTCAGGCTCCCCGCGTCCTCTCCGTCTCCGAGTTTCCGCAGGCGCACCCTGCTCCTGGCCTCTCCCACGTCCTCTGCCTGGCAACCTAGCGCGAGCCCTGCCTGCCACACGGCACTCAGACATTCTTATCTAGGAGGAGGGAGACTTTAAGAGTAAGGCCAGAAAGGGGCAAAAAAATAATTTGGAGGGGGTTGAAAGGGGCAAAAAAACCACAATTGATTTGGAGCCGGCGGGGGTTGGGGAGGCTGTTTTGAAAAAGTAAGCCAAATAGGGGGGAAAGGATGGAAGACTTTTTGATGGGGGGGAGCCAATTGAAGTGAGGGGGAGGGTGACCTTTTAAAATTTGGGTGTCAAGCCAATTGGGGGTAGATGGGTCTGGGGGAGGTTGTTTTTAAAAATTGGGGATTAAAGGGTGGACCCCTGGTGTGGGTGGCACGGGCAGTTGGGTGGAGTAGTTGTGGTGTGGGTGGCAAGTTTTTTTTTATTTTGGGGGGAGAGTGGATGGGGGGAGGGCACAGCACCTACCGGGGGGGGGGGAGGGATGCAGTCAAAGCTTGGGCACCTGCAGATCAAAGGAGGAAACCCTTATTTAGTGAACTGAATGGTATGGTTCTGGGGGGTGGTTTTCAAATGCTGTGGGGGGAGCATCATCACCAACCTTGCAATGCAACCTATTTATTGACTTTAAAACCAGAACACAGAACCCACCCACTGTGACTCTGCCTTCCCAAATGCCATGGCAACTTGGCAAGCAAGCAGCAGCAAACACTTGATGGAAGCATGGTTGGAACATCATCAACACATATCTTTCAAAGATTACTAGAATGACCCCAGGAAGGAAACCCTTCTTTGGCGAACTGATGATGCCAGCCTATAGGAACTTTCACTGACACAAAACCCAAATTGCACTTCACTTTCACAGAGAGAGAGAAGAGAACCCACCCATGCACTCTGTCTGCCACCCAAGGCAAGCAAGCAGGCATCAACTTGGCAGCATGAACATCATCATAGATATCTTCTGAACATAATGACCTGGGAACAGTGTGGTGGTGTGTTGGGTGACCTGTTAAAATACCACCTCACCTGCATGCAATGCAACAACACACAGCAGCAATTTCTTCATCAAGCAACAAGACACAAGTCACAACATTACATCTCCAAGGGTCCCTCCCCACACACCCTTCTCCCCCCACACAACCCAAATGCATTTCGAAATAGGGGTGTCCCTATTTAAAACCGCCAACTAGGGAGAGAAAGGGGGCAACAAAAGGTGCACAATTGCACATGCACTAACCCCTCTTCTTCCGGCTCCTGCCGCTCACTGCTGGTCACGGATGCACTGCCGCCAGCCAGCCACCCTGGGCTGGGACACAACAGGGCGGCCGCACGAGGCACAGGCAACTGGGGTAGGTCAACGATGGAGGGGCAGAAGTGAGGAGACAACACTATTTGTGTCGCTCAACTCACCCCCAAGCAGAGACAAATGAAATCAACCAAAAACTTTAAAAAGAAAAAAACCCCGATGGCAGCCTCCAGGTGAGGTCAGAGGTAGGCTACTGTGTGGCTGCAGCTGTGGGAGGAAGTGGAAGGGGATAGGGGAGCAGAGAGAGAAAGAGAGAGAAAGAAGAGAGGAGGAGTGCAGCAGGGAGGGGGATTCAGGTGTGGGGTGAGGACAGCAGCAGCAGCGGTCCCAAGAGGTGGGAGCCAAGGGTGTGTTGGTTGGTTGGGGGGCTAGTGTGTGGCAAGGGGTCTGGGGTATGTAGAAGGAGTCAGGGGCAAGCAGAAGAAGAGGTGGTGGGAGCAGAGGGTGTGTTGGTTGGTTGGGGGGCTAGTGTGTGGCAAGGGGTCTGGGGTATGTAGAAGGAGTCGGGCAAGCAGAAGAAGAGGTGGTGGGAGCAGAGGGTGTGTTGGTTGATTGGGGGGCTAGTGTGTGGCAAGAGGTCTGGGGTATGTAGAAGGAGTCAGGGGCAAGCAGAAGAAGAGGTGGTCGGAGCAGAGGGTGTGTTGGTTGTTTGGGGGGCTAGTGTGTGGCAAGGGGTCTGGGGTATGTAGAAGGAGTCAGGGGCAAGCAGAAGAAGAGGTGGTGGGAGCAGAGGGTGTGTTGGTTGGTTGGGGGGCTAGTGTGTGGCAAGGGGGTGTTGGGGGGAAGGGGAGGGGGAGGGGGCAACAAACAGCAAAGGAGAAAGTAGAACAACTCCGGCGGGCAGGCAGCAGGGATGTGGAGAAGGCTGACTGAATGGGAGGGGGGAGGAACTGGGCTGGGGCTGGGGTCAGGGAGGAGTGAGGGTGGGGGGAACAGGGAGGGAGGGAGGAGGAGGGGAGCAAATAAAGCGATATATCAATCAGGGGGAACACAAGCCAAAAAGTTTAAAACCCAATATTCTTTCTAAACCAATGAATAATATAATAAAACCACCAGCAGAAAAAACTCAGGTGGGGGTGGGGGGTGGGGAGGGGGAACCAAACACAGACAGAGGCCCACTAAACCAAACAGAGACAATTAAAAAATTGCTGCAATAATATTAATAAGGACTGCAAAGCAAAGTCTGCACAAAAAAAGCTGAACTCAGGCGGGCAGCAGCGAGGGTGAGAAGGCTGGATGGGGTGGGTGGGATGGGTTTGGTTTGGGCTTCTAGATGGGAAGGGCAAGTTAGGAGCAGGGGGGCCACAAAGAACAAGGAGCAATAATCTGAACAATCAACAACAAATGCAAAAGTTGAATACACGGAATGAAAAACCAATATCAAGCAAAAGCAAATCGGGCAATTCTTGGGGGGGGGGGAGGAGCACACAACCAACCACCAAAAGAGAACCAAAATTGATTATAAGGGACAACAACAAAAATTGGCAATAATAACAACAGAATCCTCGGGGGGGGGGGACCAACTCAGGCAGGGCAGCAGAAACAAACAAAATGCAAGTACCAGCTAACAAAAAGCAATCAAAGCAGCAAGCAAAGCAATATATAAATGAAACCAATGGAATGCAATGAAAATCAAAAAGTTGAACAAAAACAAGGCAAGGCACAAAGAGCAATAATAAATAGAACTTTTAAAGCAATGAATCAATGCAGTGGGTGGGAGTGGGGGAGGGTAGGCCCAAGGGATGAGAAGTGGGGGGGGGGAGGAAAGCAGGACAGACAAAGAAACAGGGAAATTTGGGGAAACTTTAAAAAAAGGTAAAGTAAGTAAAGAGAAGAGACAGACAGAGACAGACACACTGACACAGAGAGTCACAGAGAGGGCAGGTGGACAAAAGATTAGAAGGTAGCACACAACAACACAGAGAGACACAGAACACACAGTCAGGGACTCACAGACACCAGCAGCAAGGAGCAAGCAAGGTCTCAGAGAAGATCCCACAACTGCAGCCAAGAGAAGTTTCTGGACAAGAGGCTTGGGTTTATATAGGTTTGAAATTCCCTCCTTTTGGAGCCCCCACCTTCGCACTCCCCCCACGGCCAACAGGGTGCCAGCTCTCAACAGTACACAGCCAAGCAGCCTACCAGAGCAAAGGACTCATTCTGGCCAATCAAGGGATCAATAGCGCAGCCAATGCAATGCCTGAAAATAGCCTCACAAAATGGATGCCAGGAGCTAAACTTTCAGGAATGAGCCACAAAATGGAGGACACACTTCTAACTTAAAATAAAGACTCTAGACAATAGAAGGCAATGGGACATCCGAACTGGCCTGGATTCGGTCCGGATCCGGACCGAAATGGGCCCGATTCGGTCCGGATTCGAACCTCCGAATCCGAACCGAACCGCACATCCCTACATAACACTAGAATGAGGGATCATCCCATGAAACTGATTGCCAAGAAATTTAGGACAGACAAAAGGAAGTACTTTTCACACAATGCATAATTAACCTATGGAATTCTCTGCCACAAGATGTGGTGACAGCCAGCAGCCTGGTTGGTTTTAAGAAGCGCTCAGATAAATTCATGGAGGACAAATCTATTAATAGCTACTAGTCTGAAGGCTATAGGCCACCTCCAGCGTAAGAGGCAAGATACTTCTAAATACCAGTTGCAGGGGTTAGGGTTTACTGATGAAATTATCAGGGTTTAGATTGTTATGAAAACGAACTGCTCCAAACTGCGTGAAAAACTGTGGAAACTTACCTTGGATCAAGTTAAAGAGATGGCTAGGAAATCCGAGGAGATTGTTTCATATTGGATGATGGAAAGAAATGGAACAGTTCCAGACTTTCAAGCATGCACGCTATGAAAAAAAAGAAAGAAGGGAGTCTGGTCTCAGGAGCGGAACTGGAGAGGAATTTGATCCTGCCTCCAGTTTTGACCTCACAGATGCAGCTGATGAACGTGATGGACAATTCTCTGTCCCAACAGGGGGGGGGGTCACTAACAGCTCCTGTACCAGAGACCCCCAAAATTAGGAGAACTGTGCATGACAGGAGACCACCTACAAGACTTTGTCACCAAATTTTAATGAATTAAATTGCTATGGTTGAGTTGTAGAGGAGGGATGTGTTGTATTCTATTTAGCAATATTAGAAGTTTGTCCCTGTGGGGATCTTGTAGAGATTATGTGGGATGGAGTCTGAAAGGAAAAGGAGGGAAAGGAGGAGAAAAATGGAGTTATTTCTGAATAAAGCTTAGTTAAACAAACAGAAGATTGCCTGGTGTTTGCCAGGGAAGCAGCTATAAGACAGATGTGCTTTTCCTGCACCCTTGATATGTTGCTGGGTATACTAGGTGGGTTGGCCACCACCATCCTACCTCGATGGGGGCTGCACATGATCACTGCTCTCCCCCACCACCACCTTGATTTGTGCCAACACACAGTGGTTCTTGGAGTCTGTCATGATGCTCCTCCTACCCTCATTTTGATCGTGAGAACCAATTATATTATTTCCCAAAGAAGTGTCAGCTCTTTCTTCTGCTTAAGCAAGCCTAGGACTCTGCTGATAGGAACATAGGAACACAGGAAGCTGGCATATACTGAGTCAACTATTGGTCCATCTAGCTCAGTATTGTCTACACAGACTGGCAGCGGCTTTTCCAAGGTTGCAGGCAGGAATCTCTCTCAGCCCTATCTTGGAGATGGCAGGGAGGGAACTTGGAACCTAGATCCTCTTCCCAGAGCAGCTCCATCCCCTGAGGGGAATATCTTACAGTGCTCACACATCAAGTCTCTAGGGATGTGCACAAAACCGGTTCGCCCGGTTCGGTTCGAATTTGAACCAGGTTTGAACCAGGGTGGGGGTGGTTCGGTTTTGGTTTTGTCCGAACCACCCCCTGGTTCGGTTCGAATCCGAACCGGTTCGCACATCCCTACAAGTCTCCCATTCATATGCAACCAGAGGACCCTGCATAGCTTAGGGGACAAGCATGCTTGCTACCGCAAGACCAGCTCTCCTCCCAGCAGACCAGCTCTCCTCCCAGCCAGATCTCTAAAGTGATTTTAAACATATGCTCAAGAACATATCTTGAAGGTCAACACTGGACCCATCCATTTTGGAAGGATTTCATATACCTGAACTCTATGGCCAAGATATGCTGTGTCAGGACAGTGTTGGGGAGGGGACTGTAAGTCAGTGGAGGAGCATCTGCTCTACATACAGCAGGTCCCAGGTTCATTCCCTGGCATCTCCATGTAGAGCTTGGCAGGACCCCTTCCTGACCCGTGCACACTGCTCATCAGTGAAATGCTTTGACTTGGCAGGATCGCTTTGAAAATGTAAGCAGCTTGCACAACCCTCCTACAATGGGAAAAGACAGCTATTTATTTGTGACACACATGCAACATTGTAGGACTAAAACGCAAGGATACAATCTGAAAGAAGGCATCGGAAATGTGAACGGAACCTTATTGACAGCGCAGGGACTGCGATGTTGAAATGCAGGCTGTATGGAAGCACACTTAGTGGACAGTAGTGACACTGTTGTAGCATGCAATCTGGAAAGCATATACTTTATAACTTCGCCATGCTCCCTCCCTCAGTGTTTTTTAAAAAACAATTAAAACCACACCTTTTAAAGGAGGCTTTTTAATGCTCCATCCTTGGTTATATCTGGTAGGTTCTTTAGTTTTTAGTTTTTATAGCTCTCAGTTTTTAGCTTTTAAAATAACATTTAATTTTAACTTAATACTGGTTGTGGTTTTTAACCTGATTTTTGTTTACTCAATTTGCTTAATTTTATTACTTTTATTCTATATTGTATCTATTTTATTGTTGTGAGCCTCCCCGAGTTGTAGTGTACTGGAGGGGTGGGGCATAAATATTTTAAGTAAATAAATAAATGAAAATGCCCTGAAGAGCTGATGTCTGTCAAAAAAGACAATACTGAGCTAGATGCAATAAAGATTGTCTCAGCATAAGTCATATTTAATTTCTTAAGTCACTCTTCTTTGCAAAACAGAAAACTCACTCAACATTTCCAGTTTGGGTCAAGAGTGTTCATTCATTCATTCATTCATTCAATTTATATACCGCCCTTCCCAAAATGGCTCAGGGCTGTTTACACCAAAATCAAAAACACATAATAATTAAAATAAAAAACCATTTAAAAGCAGATCAGAATTAAAACTAAATATCATTAAAAGCCAGGCTAAAATGATGGGCGTTTAAGGCTCTCCTGAAGGCCTCCAAGGAAGATAATCCTCTCATATCCACGGGGAGCACATTCCACAACCTAGGATTCATTTATGAATGCATTCAGAGACAGCAGCACAGAGCTGAGACAGATTTCAGTAGATGATGATTCACAGCATCTTGTACTGAAATGATCTGAAACGAGGTGGCGGCAATAGTGTAGGCAGCCCCAGAACTGTATTTGTGTGGCAAGTTGGACCGCTTTGGAAAGGAGCAAATATCTCTTAGCTTATTAGCAGAGTTGGACATTATAGATCACTTTACATTCAACCATCCTACTATATTGGCTTGTCAGTGGCTTAAGCTAGTATTCAAACTGCTGCAAGCAGAAGATACATCTATGCTGACCAGGCAAAAATAAGAAAAACAGGCTGTTGGTATTTACATTACTCCTGGCCAAGCCAGGGACTTCATACAGTTTGCCATCTTCAAGGATAAATAAATGTTTGTTTGTTTAAAATGTATATCCTGTTCTTCCTCCAAGGAGCCCAGAGCAGTGTACATGGTTATATTTAGCCTCACAACAATCCTGCAAGGTAGGTTAGGCTGGAGATAAGTGACTGGCCCAGAGTCACCCAGTGTGTTTCATGGCTGAGTGGGGTTTTGAATCCAGGTCTCCCTGGTCCTAGTGTAACACTCTAACCAATACACCACCATAGCAATGTTGTACATTATTATTATTTCCTTCTGAGGCTGATGAGTGCCCTGCACAGGTCCCAACCAAATGTTCTGGGCCCAGACCACTGTATGCTGATACCTCCCAATTTATTGGGAACTGTGTTGTGGTCTGCTGTCTCCCTTGTCACCACCTCCAGTTCAGATCACCTCTGCTCCCTCCCTCCCTCTCTCCTCATTTTGCAGTGGAAGTCTACATTGTCCAATAACCTTCTCCTTTGCTCCAGCCTCCTGCTTTTCCTTTGAGAAAGAGAGCTGGAATTGAAGTGTATTCAAGCTAGTTAAGGGCAGGTTTTGAGCATTTCCATGGAGGCCAGCACTATAATGGCCTTAAGGAAGTCTATTTAGGCCAGTAGATGCTGGCCTAGACTGCCTCCAAAGAGACACTAGACCACCACTGGCTTCCACTCGACCAGCACCTCCCAAGATGGGTCCCCTGCTGTTTGCAATCCCAGTATGGGAAGTTCTGTTCTCCCCCAACATCAGCAGTCCTGCTGCCCTGAGATGTAACAGAAAACAACGCATCGTTCATAGGAGTTCATTAAACTACATCCTAACTGCAGGTTCTGAAGTTTCTGACTTAAGTTCCCAAATCCCTGCGGCTGTTCCTCTACATTATGCATGTTTCTCCAAGATGGCAACATGACAATTTTTAATGCCACTTAATATATGTATGCATATTTACAGAGAGCAATACATGTGGCAGATGGCCCTACCCACCAAAGGTAGGGAAGAAAGTATTGCCAGTGAAGGCTAGGGAAATGTGTTTGTTTTGTGTTGTACAGGACAAACCATCAGTGTATAAGCACAAGGTCATAGGAACATAGGCAGCTGCCATATACTGAGTCAGACCATTGGTCTATCTAGCTCAGCATTGTCTTCACAGACTGGCCGCGGCTTCTCCAAGGTTGCAGGCAGGAATCTCTCTCAGCCCTATCTTGGAGAAGCCAGAGAGGGAACTTGAAACCTTCTGCTCTTCCCAGAGCGGCTCCATCCCCTGAGGGGAATATCTTACAGTGCTTACACATCAAGTCTCCCATTCATATGCAACCAGGGTGGGCCCTGCTTAGCTAAGGGGACAAGTCATGCTTGCTACCACAAGACCACCTCTCCTCTCCAGGGTATAATCCCTGGAGCAGTGTGCAGGTTTCTGTTTCAGTAGTCTGCGGCATCAGCACGCCCTGAGCAGAATGGTTGCTACTTCCACCCCAATCTGACACATTGTGTAGAGCAGTGGTTCCCAACCTGGGTTTCTCCAGATGTTGTTGAACTACAACTCCCATCATCCTCAGCTATAATTTATTGTGGCTGGGGATGCTGGGTGTTGTAGTTCAGCAACATCTGGAGGAACCCGGGTTGGGAACCACCAGTATAGAAGAAAGAGTACTTTGTTCCCTCAGCCACCTGATGTGCTAGTTCTGCCTCCATATTCCTTGATAAAATCTAGTTATCAACTGTGCAGTTTTGGCCTGGATTTTAGACATACAGGTGACATTTGAACATTGTGTCCTTATACAACTGGGGACATCGGAGAGGGAGCTGGCACATCAGGTGGGCAGGTAGCTTAAGTGCATTCATGCAACCCTGCACATAATGAGCCATACTGGGGAGGGGGATGTATCATCTGATCAAACACCCTGTGAGAAGGAAATATTTAAACTATTCACAAAATGACATACCTTTGTGTGGGTCTACTGAAATTAAGTCATTCATGCATGGCACAGCTGAACCTGAATTAAATCTCTTTTGGAGAATTAAGCGCATGTTGAACTATCTCCATTGAAGTCATGGGAGTTAAAAGTGCTTAAACTTGAATGCTCCCGTTCATATCCTAGCATGTAAATAAAATGCTTGAATTTTAAGAGGTTTTTCAAAGCAACAGTGTCTGTTCCCTTCAGAGAAAGTTCTTGGCATGGAGTATGGCTGGAAAGTGATTAGAATAATTTAATAAAGTCCAAGAGAAAGCAAACGCTTCTGGAACAAATTTACAACTTGATAAAATTGCTACAAACAAAATCAGAGTCTCAGGGGCAAACTGTTAAAACTTAGGCTTGTTAATAAACATGTGTAAGTTATTCCTATGATGACAGCAAACTAAAGCAAACTAAATAACAAGGTCATTTCTATTGGGTTCTTAAGACACATTTAATTTGCATGGCAAATTAGTATTCACAACTCAGAGTTAATGAGCAGCATATATATCCTCAGGGGAGCCTGCTTCCATAGGTCCTTTTAAGAATTAACTACACAAAATGTGTGTATATGAGTGTCTCTCACACACGGGGAATTCAGTCGAAGGATACAAGAAACAGAGGAAAGCTGGATCTTCTTTTTCTTCTGCACTGTTGTCTCCTTTTTCAGATTCAATACAAAATGAAAAATATAATTGATAATATCATGGTTGTGATGGAATGCAAATGCCATTAGATTAGCTGCAGATAAAAGCTAAGGAAAAGCATTTTATCTCCTTTACTAAGGAAGAAGCCACAGAGATTCTAATTATATCCTTTTGTCAGGAGATACATATGGAAATACTCAGACAACTACCAAAGAAGGGGAAAAACATCGATGACTTCCTGTTTGCACTGACATTAACCAGATAGCTTCAGCCTAGCCAGGACAACCATTATCACATTGAGTGCTTTTCAATATTACAAATTAAGTGAACTGTCTTCACTGATTTATGATCTGCAAAATGAATGGAATCATAGATAACAGAGAGCAGAAAAGGGTCAAACTACATGTTACAAGAAGTGTGCAATTAGTGCTTCTGTGCTTTTAAAGATGTACATATAAATAGCAGCCACATGAGACTCTCTGAGTCCCCTGTGGTGTAAGACGGGGCTTAGCCCTACTATAACCTTGATCCAGTTAGGGCCTTCCTGCAGCCGTTTCCCCACCTGTGCCAGGGAAAATAGAAGCTGCAAGGCGGCCTGACCAGATGGCATTAAATGGATCTGAAATAGAAGAGAACTTCTCCAAGTGGCATGTTAAGTGTATAAAAGAATTAGGAGAGGGAAACAGACTCTATTAAATATTTGCTGGAAAAAATCCTGTTTCCTTACTCCTTTCAAGTGCGGGACCTTACAACTGAGAAATAAAACTCATCGTCCTTTCAACTCAGCTTCTATGTCTGATTCTCATTGTGGCATAAGTATTCTGCATGATTCTCCCCCCGCCCCTTTAATTTCTTGCTTGGCTCGGCTAAGACTTGATGAACTTGTGGAATTCTCTGCTGTAAAGTTAAACACTTGCTGCTGGCATCAGCTTCCTAAGACATTCCAAGACTGAGTGGAATTGTGGAAACAGAAACAAAGTACAACAATTTTGGGTAAGGTCCACTTATGCAAGAGATGATTTAAATAGCATGAAACCTTTGTCCAATATTGGATCCCTTTCTGTGATTTCTTGTGGCAAGAGCAGTCATATCATGTGTGCCTATAGTGTTATATTTATTTCTTACATTTATAGACCACCAATCAATACATCTTGTGGTGGTTTAGAAGGAAGGTCCTCCTCTTCCTCCACTCTCCTTCCAGTCCTTCAGGGCACTGTTGGCTCTCCACTATGTGTCTCTACACACTTTGCTTTGATGACTTCACCAAATCCCATTGCTTTCAGTACCAGGTAGACACTGAAGACACCCAACTGTATTTCCGCTTCTCAGAACATGCTCTCTCCATCCCATCCCACTTTTTTATTTGCCTGTATATCTCTGCCTTTATCATCATCGTCATCTCAAAAGCAGTGTGTCCAAGAATGAACTTCTCACTTTTCCTCCCAAGTACTCTTACAATGAATACAACAAATATTTATATACCGCTTTTCAACCAAAGTTCCCAAAGCGGTTTACATAAATTAATTTATTAATTGATTAAATGGCTGCCTGTCCCCAAAGGGCTCTCAGTCTAAAAAAGAAACCTAAGAAAAACACCAGCAACAGCCACTGGAGGGATGCTGTGCTGGGGTTGGATAGGGCTAGTTGCTCTCCCCCTGCTAAATAAAGAGAATCACCACTTTTAAAAGGTGCCTCTTTGCTCATTTATCAGGGGTCCTCTTCATATACTCTCCATATCCATCACAACTTCACCATCCACTCTGTTTAATAGGCATGGCTATCTTTCCTCACCTTACATAGGAACACAGGAAGCTGCCATAAACCAAGTCAGACCACTGGTCCATCTAGATCAGTATTGTGTACACAGACTGGCAGCAGCTTCTCCAAGGTTGCAGGCAGGAATCTCTCTCAGCCCTATCTTGGAGTTGCTAGGGAGGGAACTTGGTACCTAGACGCTCTTCCCAGAGCAGCTCCATCCCCTAAGAAGACTATCTTACAGTGCAGACACTTCTAGTCTCCCTTTTGTATTCAACCAGGGTAGACCCTGCTTAGCTTAAGGGGACAACTCATGCTTGCTACCACAAGATTAGCTCTCCTCTCCTGATTCCCATCACTTTTCCTTCACAGCATTGGGCCCTTCTTCTCTGTCTCTCTCATTCATATCTCTTAGAGGTTTTTCCACATGATGCCCCTCCTTAAAATACTATATTGGGTTCCTTCTCCTTCCGAGATCCAGCCCAAATACCTTCTCCTTACTTGCAAAGTCCTTCACAGCTTTGCCTCCCTTATCTCTCCACTCATATATCCCAATACATTCCTATGTTTGCTCCTCTAGCTCCATCACCAGACATTTGAAAGCCTTCTTCAGATGTTTTACGAGAGCACCTTGGTGAACTTTGTGGCAACTCTATTTTAGATACAATACCAGGTGCTGGTTTTCAGCTATGCAGTTCTAAATTTTACACTGGACACATTGATATTCTGGAGCAAAGGATGCCTCCATCTAATAAAGGACATCTGGCAATCCTGCTATGTGGAGGAAGAAAGTCTGCTGAGGCATGCTGAAAGTTTTCTAAAAATATTTTAGAAATAAACTCACCTTTTTCCTTGTAAGGGACTAGTAGCTATGAGGAAGAAGCCTGTCACTTTTAATTCTGCCATAACTTAGTTATGGCTTTGGAGAGTACCACAAAGATAACCATTGCTACCAATTTCTTGAATACAGTCTCTTCATAAAGCCAGTTATTTTTTCACATAGCTATATGTGGAAATTGTTTCAGTTTGTGTCTGGGCTTCAAGGAATAGCCTCCTAAACAGCTGTGGAAAAAGAACAAAAGAACTGTGGTTTCTCTGTACCATATTTTCAAGCAAAACATACTGCAAGGGGGAAAGGAAAGCTGTGACCAGTGTTTTGGAGCACTAGTGGAAATTGGTCAGATACAAATAGGCATTTCAGTAGGAACTTGTATTATATAGAGTAGGAATCTAAGGATAAATTCCTACATTGTACTTTCAATAATATATTGTCTTTCTGCCTTTTTACTACAGGGACATGTCCTGTACCCATGACCCTCTAGCTTTTAAACTCCTTTATAGCTTAAGGGCTGCATACCTGCAGGACTGTCTTTTCCCTTATTTACCTGCCTGTGCTTTAGGATCTTCATAAGAGGTCCTTCTTCAGGTACTCAGGCCTTCAGAAGTCAGGTGGGTGGCAACCAATAAGAATGCCTTTCCAGTTGTCATTTCCCAGCTATGGAACACTAAATCTAGGAAGGTTTGCCTGGCACCTGTTTTCAGCACCAGGCAAAGTGTTCTGTTTTGTCCTGCAAACAGGGGAGTCTACAAGGTCCAACAAAGTGTAAGGCAAGTCAGAGTTGCAGCACCATGGAGAGCTCCAATTAGCAACTTGCTCAGACAAGGTGGAATAAGACTTTAGATCCCTAGAGCAATATAAATGGGCAGCTCTCTGGTCTGGACACACTTCTTCTTTGCAACATCTTGAGATGTTGGATGCTGGAGCTGGAGATGCTGGATGCTGGAGCCAGTGCAGGCTTAGCGGAGGGCAAGGTTCTTGGTGTGGAAAGGGTTCGCTCTTCAATGGATTTGGGCTCAAGCTAAGCCATCCCTGGAGTCTCTGGCTTTGGGTCTCCTGGCTGGCAGGCCAAGGCTCCATCCTGATGTCAGGGTCTGGGACTGATTCCAGGGCTACATCTGGCCTTTCTGCCCTGACTGCTCCCCACTCATCAGGGTCAGGCTCTGATCTACTGCTCAAGGCAGGAGTCATGTGAAAAATACTTTTATTTTGCTGGACCTTTTCAAACAGCAGTTGAGTTTTTTTTAATGTGTCTCTTGAAATTGCTGCTTTACTTTGCTGTTGCTGCTGTTGCTGCTGCTGTTTTTAACATTTTATTTGTTAACTCCTATAATAGAAAAAGAACTGAAAGAACTTTTATACTGAAAATATGGGGTACAAATGCTTAAATAAAACAAAATAAATAACCCTATAGTTTGGAGTATCTGGACAAGGACCCAAGTAGTGTTTCCTTGACCCACTATGAAAATAAGCCTCATGCTCATTTTTATACGTGAAAAACTCCACAGGGCATTTTAAATCAAATTTGTCTTCATCTTCTCCAGAAAAAATAGCCTTGTAAAGCACCATCATGCTATAAGATGGTGCAGGTTACTATATCTGCAAATGTTTGAACCTTATCAATTATTGTAATAACTTTTCTTTATGTAAAGATTCTGTCACACATCCATATCATCACTCCGACAGTCTAAACATATGGGGAGAATTATTGTGACATTTAAAAACAAAGGCTATTCATTATTTGAAAATCAAGAATAAAAGCCACATTTATATTACACTAGCAGTCAGAACATTATCTGCTGATATAGTACAGTTTATTATGTATACACACACATAAGCATATACTGTTCCCTGCAGCAGGAGAGAGAAGAAATAAAGAAACAAATGCATAGCTTGACCAAATTTATATTACCTCCAGTACTTTCTGCCTAAGATTTCTGTATGTGTGACTAGCATTACAGTATTCAGTACACATTCACCAACAGTCCAATAAATCCTCTGAAATTCTAGCTTCTTCCCAAACCTTTTTATAATAGGTAATTTTATACATCAATATTATGTGTCAGAGGCATCTTTTCCAATCATCTATTGTTGGAAGTGAGTTTCTTTCCCATTCTGCACAAACTGTGGTGGCTTTTTGTCATGTCTATTATGTCTGAACAAGCAGTGTAAATGAGCCCTTAACGTTCCTTCACTATCCTTTTCCCTAGAAGCGGCTGCTTTCAGTTAATAAGAAGCCTGCCTAGCAATCATAACACATCCATCATGCTCCACTCCACTTTCCTGTTTCAAAATGGAAGCACTGGTCAGAGGCAAGGTAGAAGAGGCTACCTACTGTATCAGCACCTATAAGACTCTACGTAAGACTCTACATAATACCCTGTAAGACTCTTAAAACGTATTTGTTTGGCCTGGCTTTCCAGGGTTTTAAAATCTGTTTTAATATTCTAACCCGATTTGGGGGCTTTTAATCACTGTAATTGTTTAATTGTTGTTTTAAGATGTTTTTAAATTGTTAATTGTTGTTTTATTGTTTTTAATTTGTTTTTCGCTCTTTATTGTTTTAGTGGTTTGTTTTAATTGTAAACCGCCCTGAGCCATTTTGGAAGGGCGGTATATAAATCAAATAAATAAATAAATAAAATAATAAATACATACAGCACTGAATAACTCTCCTCACCAACAGTGAGCTGCAGCAGAGACTGGAAAACTCTCCCATTGCACTGCTGTACAGAATAATAGAACTTGAAACGACCATATTGGCCATCAAGTCAAATACCCAGCTAGTGTGAAACAGAACGCACATTTAGATCACCACTTGATATCTCTTAGTAGAACATATGAACAATTATGTTTTATGAAAAATTATGTTTTAGGTAGTTGATTTACTTGAAGAAGTACTTGGAGCATTACACTGACAGGCAGCAACTCTTCAGGGTCTTTCCCTGAACTACCTAGAGATGCTATTAAACCCAAGGTCTTCTGCATACAAAATATGTGCTACAACCTTTCATATGGAAGTCTTGTATTTGTATCTTCCTAGTGTATGTCCTGTACAGACAGAGGGCACCACGACTTGTAGATTAATATGGTTAATGCACTCTTCTATTGACTCTCTTGTACATTAAGAAACCACCTACAGCAGGACCTTGGCCTGCACGACTTTTGTTCTACGAAACCTACCTACCATGTATGGTGCCTGCATGGTGATGCTCAATGGCCTGTGCCTTTTGCTAGGAAGAGAAAATAGGAGATTTAATGTGCTCCCTATGGCCTCCATTTATGGTAACTGGGCTGCTCTGAGTTTGAGAGGTCCCAAGTTGTGCAACCCTGACCTAGAACAAGAATATCTATTGCTGCAGCCTTGCATTGAATTTTAATCATGTTTCATGTGTGCTTTTGGATAAAATCCCTGCATAGGACAGAACACCACAGCTTTCAAGAAATATCTTGTTCAACTGTTTTTGTTTTGAAGTCTCACAGCATTCTCACAACAACCTCACAAGCGTCAGTCTTCCACCAGTTTTAGAACTAAAACAATGACCGTTTGATTACTTGTTCTTAATCTTTTTGTTAACTGCCCTGGGATCTTCAGACAAAGGGCAGCATGAAAATATAACAAACAAACAAATAAAAGGGGTTTGTTTGTTTTTTAAGGCCACTAGATATTATGTAGGGATACAGCAAGTCTTTGAGCTGTAGAAGTATGACATGCAAATTCCCCCTGGTCAGAAAGTCAGGCCCTATTTAGAGTTGGGTCCAGACCCCTCAGAGATGGAGTCAACTCAAAATGGAGTGTGCAGCCTGTATGCACCACTATCCTTCCCTCTCTGCCAGTCCCTCCACTTTGTAGTTAGAAGTTTACATGGCCCATAATTCCAACAGAAGGAAAAGATGCTGTGTGTGTCTACAGAGAGTCCTCTGCTGTGTGGAAGCATACTGTCTGTTAGCTGTTACCTCCCTTCTCAAGATAGGGCTCACCAACCACCACCACCCCTGCCACTGCTTTTTCTCGAGCAAGGAACACGGGTTGGCAGAAAGAGGTGACATCTGGTCATCTGAGTTAAGCTTTTCAAATATTTCTGATCAAAAATGGAAACACCACCCAATAGATTTGGGAATGAACTAGAGGGACTCCCATGTCTTCTGGTCACTGCTTACTGGGCAAAGAGGCATCTTTTAAAGTGGAAGCTCTTATACTTGACGGGGCAATGCAGTGTCCTTATTCAGGCCTGGCATAGAGTCCTCTAAGCAGAGTTCACTTTTTGAGCAAAGAGGTGCTTTTAAAAAGTGGTGGTTCTTTTTATTTAGCGGGGGAGAGCAATGGGCCCTATCCAGCCCCAGCACAACATCCCTGCAGTGGCTGTTGCTGGTGTCTAGTTTCTACTTTAGATTGTGAGCCCTTTGGGGACAAGGAGCCATTTTATTTATTTATATCTATGTAAACTGCTTTGGGAACTTCTGTTGAAAAGCGTTATATAAATATTTGTCATGTTGTATTTGTATTCCTCCTCAGTGGGTGTTGCTGCTATCTCCCTGAGCCCTTTTGGGACAGGGGACCATATTCTCAGTCCTTTTGCTATGTATTGTAAATGGCTTTGAGAGTTTTGTTGTTGTTGAAAAAGAGTATATACATATTTCAACAATAATGCAATATTTTGATAAATAGCTCATCAGTGGAAGGGAGTTATAAATGAGAAACGGCTACTAGTGACATTTCACTATTCCAGTGAAATGATAACAAGAATTAATTATTTAATTTTTAAAATCTTATTCTGGTTGAAAAAAATCAGGCGCTTTCATTAAATTATTCACATCAGAAATAATAGGTTTGATAGCTGATACTGCCTTGAAAAGCTGCTCCATTTCTGCTGCTTTTCTATTAATCTGGAGCAGCATTTTCTCATTCATTCTGTTGCCTGGATTTCCAGTTACAATTAATATTAGTCATCAGAAGATATGTTTGCAAACCATCTCTTTCTAGATCTAATTATTATCCAAACCATCTGGTCATTTTCCGGGCATGGTTTCCTTTTATGTCTTCTTTTCTTGACAAAAGAGTTATCTTTAAGATCTGTTTTAAGCTTTCAGGACTAAATGGGACATCTTTCTTCTTTAACATTCCCAAGGCTACTGCCAGTCCCATTTCCATTATATTTTTAAAAGACCCCTGGAAATGAAACCTGGAATGGTTCAAAGAGGAATACTTTGCTTTATTCCCACTTTTTGTTTTATAAAAGAGCCAACGTGGTGTAATGGTTAGAGTGCTGGACTTGGACCGGGGAGACCCAAGTTCAAATCCCCATTCAGCCATGATACTAGCTGGGTGACTCTGGGCCAGTCACTTCTCTCTCAGCCTAACCTTCTTCACAGAGTTGTTGTGAGGAGAAACTTAAGTATGTAGTACACCGCTCTGGGCTCCTTGGAGGAAGAGTGGGATATAAAATGTAAAAATAAAATGAAATATATTATTATTATTATTATTATTATTATTATTCTCCAGGCTGATAACACTGCACACACTGAAGTTAAAATAAAAATTGGAAGTGAATACATCAGGAGAGTTAGAAAAATCCTCAATTCCAAACTCAATGGCGGAAACACCATACACGCCATAAACACCTGGGCTATACCTGTTATCAGATACACTGCAGGAATAATAGACTGGACCCAGGCAGAGCTAGAGATGCTAGATCATAAGACCAGGAAAATCATGACCATCAATCATGCTCTGCACCCCCACAGTGATGCAGATAGGCTATACCTCCCTCACAGCTCAGGTGGAAGAGGAATGCTGCAAGTCCATCAAACAGTAGAGGAGGAGAAAAGAGGCCTTGCAGAATATATAAAGGACAGTGAAGAAGATGCACTTCAAATGCTCAATAATGAGAAACTATACAACACCAATGAAACAAAGCAGGCCTACAAGAAAGAACAAGTCAAGAACCGAGCAGAAAAATGGAAAAAGAAGCCACTGCATGGTCAATATTTGCACAATATAAGTGGAAACTCAGACATCACCAAGACCTGGCAATGGCTTAAGAATGGTTACTTGAAGAAAGAAACACAGGGTTTAATACTGCCTGCACAAGAACAGGCACTAAGAACAAATGCAATAAGAACAAAAGTCGAAAAATCCACAACAAACAGCATGTGCCGCCTTTGTAAAGAAGCAGATGAAACAGTGGACCACCTAATCAGCTGTTGTAAAAAGATCACACAGACTAACTACAAACAAAGGCATGACAAGGTAGCAGGAATGATACACTGGAACATCTGCAAAAAATACAAGCTACCTGTAGCCAAACATTGGTGGGACCATAAAATTGAAAAAGTTGAAGAAAATGAAGATGTAAAAATATTATGGGACTTCCGACTACAAACAGACAAACATCTGCCACACAATACACCAGATATAACTGTAGTTGAGAAGAAAGAAAAACAAGTCAAAATAATCAACATAGCAATACCAGGGGATAGCAGAATAGAAGAAAAAGAAATAGAAAAAAAAATCACAAAATACAAAGATCTACAGATTGAAATTGAAAGTCTGTGGCAGAAAAAGACCAAAATAATCCCAGTGGTAATTGGCACCCAAGGTGCAATTCCAAAACAACTTGAAGAGCACCTCAACACCATAGAGGGCCACAAAAATCACCACCAGCCAATTACAAAAAGCAACTTTACTGGGAACAGCCTATATTTTGCAACGATATCTATAATAACCAACAGTATTGATGATAAAATTCAGCCATCCCAGGTCCTTGGGAAGGACTTGATGTCTGGATAAAACAAACCAGTCAATAACACCTGTCTGACTGTGTAAACAAGAAATAATAATAAAATAATTATTTTGGATAAGGTCACCTCGGAATTAAGCAATGCAAAACCCTGCTATGACATTTAAGAAAAAACATCTGTGCTAAATTTAAGTGTGAGTGTGTCTGTTTGAGAGAGCAAGAGCAAGAGAGCACATTGTTCTGCTTAATTTACAAAACATAAGAACAGCCCTGCTGGATCATCTAGTCAAGCATCCTATGGCCCATGTAGTCCAACATCCGATGGGCCACAGTGCCGCACCAGACACCTCTGGTGAAATGAAAATTTCTGGTTTTCCTTTTCTTTATGATAATATGAAGTTTGCTGAGGAAGACTACAGGGCTTCCTGAGAACTCTGTTTCCATAAGGCCACACACAGAAAGAATTTGGGTAGGAAAATGGTGTAAATTCTGCTGTAGCAGTAGATCAAGCCCAGTCTGCTAACTTTGAGATGCCATATGTCAGGTGGGAATGGTATTCCCCAAATATATTTCCCACATTCTTTAATGATAAATGACTAGAGTTGCAATTCATCCCCTCACCCTATAATAACAACAACTATTTATATACCACTTTTAAACAAAAGTTTCCAAAGCGGTTTACATAGAGAAATAATAAATAGATGGATCCCTGTCCCCAAAAGGCTCACAATCTAAAAAGAAACATAAGATAGACACCAGCTACAGTAATGGAGGTGCTGTGCTGGGGTTGGATAGGGCCAGTTACTCTCCCCCTGCTAAATGAAGAGAATCACGTGCTGTGGAGGTGCTGTGCTGGGGGTGGATAGGGCCAGTTACTCTCCCCCTGCTAAATGAAGAGAATCACGTGCTGTGGAGGTGCTGTGCTGGGGGTGGATAGGGCCAGTTACTCTCCCCCTGCTAAATAAAGAGAATAAAGAGAAAAAGGACTTAGACAGATTCATGGTAGACAGGTCTATCAGTGGATACTAGTCTGGTGGCTGTGGGCCATCTCCAGCCTAAGAGGCACGACGCTTCTCAATACCAGTTGCAGGGGAGCAATAGCAGGAGAGAGGGCATGCACATACCTCTTGCCTGTGGGCTCCCCAGAGGTATCTGATGGGCCACGTGAAACAGGATGCTGGACTAGATGGGCCTTGTGCCTGATCCAGCTGAGCTGTTCTTATGTTCTTATTCACATGCAACCAGGGCAGACCCTGCTCAACTAAGGGGAAAAGTCATGCTTGCTACCACAAGAAGACTCGAAGAGCTTACCTCCCACAGATGATCCTCTCCTATTGGCCATCTATTCAATTGCTGGCTTCTGCTGGCAGCAGGGAGGTTTGGTGGGGGGAGCAGTGCTCCCTCTAACAGGGATTCCTAGATGTTGTTCACTACAGCTCCCAGCATTCCCAAACAAAAGCCATTGCAGCTGGGGATTCTGGGAGTTGTAGTCAATAACATCATGGAATCCATTAGAGGGAACACTGGGGGGAGGCCCCCAGAACTCCCATAATGCACCGCATGAGTGTGCAGTACATTATGGGGAGTCTTCTGACACTGGCTAGGAGGCTGCTGGTATGAGGGTGCCATGTGCAGCTGTGCAGCGCCAACACAAAATCAGTTAGCCCAAGCTAATGGTGCATTTGTCCACTTAACCCTGTCTAACAGCTGAAGCTCCCTTGTGGGTTTGCCATCATGCCACTGCCAGGAGCCACACAGCTCCCAGCGGTTCTCACATGCAGGCAAAACAGGGTTGGGCTTCCCTAGCCCACTTTTGCCTGCACGTGAGAACAGCCTCTGAGAATCCATCCATTTATCTCATTCCCCCTGCTGTTCAATCATGAATATGAAATTGTAACTACACATTTAAGTTTTCCGTAAATTAAACATTAGAAGCTAGAATATTACGAATGAGAGCTCATATATCACATGGTCTAATAATATAATCTGTGAACCAGGAAGTTCACTGTGCAAATCTCATGCCAGCAACAAATTCACCGGGTTTTCCTTGGGAACCCCCATCCACAATAATAATTTGATAATTATGTTAGCCTGTCTTGCAAGATTGCTATAAAAGTCACTGAGCCATGTATGTATGTATGTAAAAGCCATGTATATGGCGTGCTGTGCCCCCCTGAAATGTGCTACATGAATGCTGAGCTTTAATATTACTCCATATATGGAAACTGACTATTCTTTCTATTGATTGTTCTTTCTTTGACTTCAGTGGAAGCAGAATCCATTCACCTTACAGGTAGTGCCCGGAATGGCAATGTGCTCAGAAAGCAGTGAATTCAGCTTGTTAACCTCCTCCACTATGCTCAGCTGTAGCATGCAATAAGAGGCACTGATTAAATGTGGCATATAATTACAAGCAACACAATTGTTCTGCAGCTTGACACCTGTACTCTCCTCATGCACATGAGGGGAACAGGTTTGTTCTCCTCCTCCTCCTCCTCCTCCTCCAAATTACCCCCTTACTCAGCCTTTAGAGGCTGGGATGTCCTACTAGCACCATTGCCTGTCCTGGACCTCCCATAATAGGCCCCTTGCTGTTCTCCACATGTCAGCACTGGGGATTTGTCAGCACTGGGGATTTCTCCCCAGAATCTACTGCCTCCAAGCCTTGCAAAGTTTCTTGTGAATACCTATTCCAATTCTACCTACTACTTTCTTTTGACCTATTCATCACCAATTGAGGACATGAGAAGCGTCCTGATTTTTTTTTCATCTGTGTGCAGAATGCACTTTGTACTGGCGGCAGTATCAAGACAGTGTGTGCGCATCTCCATTCAGAGTGGGGCCTTCCTGATTCAACCTGAGTGGCACTGTTCCTTCTAAGGCATGTGCATGTGTGCGCACTCACAAGTTTTTGGATGGCTGTCCAGTTCATTTTAAATCCTCCTCAGGTTGAATCACGAGGGCCCCATTCTGAATGCAGGTACGCACACACTGCCTTGATACTGCCGCCCAGAACAAAACTCATTCCGCACACAGATGAAAAAAATTAGAGGGACCACTGCTGGGGGGAGCTAAAATTAACTGAGCGAACATCAGAAAACTTGTGAAGATGCGTACGCCTTAGAGGGAACACTGGACATGAGCGCTACAAGATTCTCCAATGCTTATTTATTTGTTTGTTTGTTTGTTTGTTTATTTATACATTTATATCCCGCTCTTCCTCCAAGGAGCTCATGATTATTTTTATCCTCACAACAACCCTGTGATGTAGGTTAGGCTGAGAGATACGTGACTGGCCCAGAGTCACCCAGTGAGTTTCATGGTTGAATGGGGATTCGAACGCGGCTCTTCCCAGTCCTAGTCCAACACTCTAACCACTATGCTATACATTAGCAACCCTTGGGATAGTGCAAACAAAACTGCTTTTTGGACTAAGGGAGAAAGCATTGCTTTGTGACTGTGCCAGTATCTGAGAACAATTACAATAAAAATAATGGTTCTGTTTTTGTAATCCTGGCTCCTTCCTTTGCCATCTCATGTCACTAACAGTGTGGCTTGAATTGTGAGCAGTTCCTGTTGAGTGACAGCTGTCCCATTCAGCCAGTTCAATGCCTTTCTCCTTGGCGTGTTGCAGTACCTTGTCAGCATCACTTTTGGCAGATTAATATTTAATCATCCTTGCCACCTCAACTCCAGGCTGTTGTTGTTAGAACACGACACTCAAGGCTAAGTTCTGCTCTCGTGTCTCTTCCCTGAGGGCTGCATCAATTGTAAGGTTTGCTTGCCAAGGGAATCTTTGTACCTTGACAGCATGCATACTCCTTTACCAATTAAGGCTGAGGGGATATCTTCTTAGCTATTTTGTATTTCTTACTCATTGACATCAACATGACCACAGCTGTCTGTTCCACTAGTCTTCAGCTGGTGGGTCAGGATCTAAACTTCAGTCAGATGGGCCAGCCTAAGAAGGGTCATAGAAAGGGCACAACTCCTGTATTTACCTGAATCCAAGACTCCTCCCCCAGCCCCACAAGTTCTCTGATGAAGGGGGTCGTCTTAAATTCAGAGTCATCTTCTATTTGGGTAAATATGGTACCATTTAAAAATGATGCATGGGGAGAGATAAGGAAGATTTGCCTTCCTATGGACCAAAATAATGGCCCAAAATTGCCTTCCATTGGACCAAATTTGGATCACTGAGGCAAGAACTGCGACTCTTCCAGTCTGAGCAATTGGAAGCTTGGCCCTCAGCTGGAGCTGCGGCCAAGTCAGTGGGGAAAGACCTGCCTCCATCAAGGGCCTAGCAAATTCCAGCTGCTCAGCCCCGCTCACTTGCCTCAGAGCTCTTCAGTAGGAGCTGCTGCCGGGGATGTTTTTAAAAGGAAAAATTGGAACTGCAGAGTGATATGTGATTGCAATTTGTGTGCACTGCATGCTCCACTACATCACACCAGTACATTTTCCTTGTGTCTGCAGACATGCTTTGTTGCTTAGGTGCATGCCATATTTAGAAGCTTGCAGAAAGTGGGAGGAAATGCTCAGGAATGGGAATTTGACAGTATTGATGCCGAAGAACATGTTATTCAAGCTCACACAGGGGGCATCATAAACTCCAACAAAAGTTTACTGGAGTGAGGGATATTTTTAAAAAGGCCCACAAACAAGATGCCGGCGGGTGGGGGACAGATGCACAGAATAGGAGGCCTGCAGCAGTGGAAGCTCCACATATTTAAGAAGGTAGTTTTATTACCTTTATTACTTGCCAAGTGCAGTTTGTTTAGCAAACATGTACCCCCACCTGTAGAAGTGTTGAACAGAGATATCCAGAATGTATTTACATTTATTTGGGGAACTAGGTTTTTTCCTTATCTTGGGCTATCACCTACAGGAAAATAGAGGGTGGAAGGTTGAGACTCTCTGTGTTAGGACCAATGCTCCTGGCTACCTTTCTTAGTGGTAATAAAAGGTGGGTGCAAATTGGACACTCAGACACCCAAATGGACTTCACATGACTGAGTTTCATGGACACTCGTAAGGAAATGCAGTGGGGGAAAGAAGTGGTGGAAGGAGGGACACCCGGACTTCATTTTGTCAGCAGACCTAAAACTGGCCTTGCTGAATTACATGCGAGAGGCTGCCATACTGATAAAAGCCTGAAAGATTCCCTCAGCAGCAGGCAGGGAGAAGTTGGACCGACCCGTCCATGAATTGAAGAATGAGATTTACTAGAATGCTGGAATGAAGTGAGGTTGAGAGGGAATGAGTCTCACTTAGATCACTGGGATGTGGTTTAAGGTGGTGAGTCTTTCATTTGGTCTGAGACACCGCCAAGGGGGTCTTGTGCAAGGAGAAGGAGAAACTGTGCAAGTGGCAGAACTGCAAAGATCCAAAGAACAGAGAGCCCCCACCTCTCATCGAGACCATGAGTCACTTGGTGAATGAGTGCAGACTCACACTTGCGTTTTGGAAAGATGTGGCACAGATGTTTGACTGGTCAGAACCCGCCTCCCAGAAATGGACGTTTGTTCAGGAAAAGACAAGAGTGATATGGTCCAAAAGAGAGAGGGAGCAAATGGGGTCATTGGAAGATGCCATAATCTACAATTTGGTTAATTAATTTGCTTGTTCTTAGGGCTATTTTCTTTCAGGGAGATAAGGAAGGAGAAAAAGACAAATGAGATGGGTTCTGTAGGATTTGTGCATGGTAAAATTAAAGAATTGTCAGCATATGAGAAGGAAAGGACCCAACTGGTAGTCCAACTGGTGGCAGAGGAGGGAAGGAATGTCACCTCCCAATCATCTCCTGAATTTTTTTGAGTTGTCCATGTGGGTCTTCTTCATTAATTAACCAACTCAACTATCTTGTGTTTTTCTTTGTAATTACTTATAAGTTATTTTTGGCATGTAGACTTTGGATTGCTATGATTTTTGAGAATGCCATTGTTGGGACTGGGAGTGGGGGAGGGAAATTTTGATGTACCTGCTGATGTTATCTATTGTGATCTTTGTATACTGTAAATAAATATTTACAGTAGAATGATGTCATTTTTAATTTAAAAAATCAACCAACTTGGTGTGCAGACTATATCAGATCCTTGAACAACCAGGATGTCAACCCTTAAGGAAACAGTAATCCTTCTACTACATATTCTATACACCAGAGAAAAAGGTACCTTAAGCATGTGGAAGGTTTTGCTGATGGCTGATTCAATTTGTCTATTCCTGCTTCTGGTACACCACAAGTAACCAGACAGGAGAAGTCAGGCCATTGAGGCGAACAGTTAAACACTTACCTTCCTGAAGGCACAGTGTCCTTCTCAAACACTGAGAAGCATAGCATAGCTTTCGGTGGTAGTAGAACCTCTCTGGGGTGTCTATCAATATTGGTGGAGTGAGCTGCTATGTTGATTGGCTGTGTGAGTGGCAAGGAAAAGAGGATATGGGAGCATAATATAGCTGTGCCTCTTTGCTGCCAGAAAAATACCTGGTAATGCCAGTGTAGCTACTGTTAATATGATAGAGATTATCCTTAAAAAGGAAGGGGGTTCTGGTTACTAGAAATAAACACTGCTGATGTTCAAACAACCTTTTCTCCAGGCAATCTCATAAGGTCTGGACACCAATAGATACATAGATAATGGGAGATAGGTTTACATAAAAACAACCGGCTCAACCAGTAGTTCCGATGGAATGTTTCGGGCATTTGCACTCTGCAGAATGGAATGCAAATGCCTGGAACACTCCATCAGAACAACCGGCCAAGCCAGTTGTTCGGACAGAACGACACTTTCATTTGAAGGGCATTCCATTTCGGAATGGAACAGTCACAATTGCAAGTTTTGAGTGAGAACATTCTGAGTTTAGAATGTTCTTCTGCACATCCCTAATGTGAGGTTCTTTTCTGATTCACATCAAGAGCCTCCTGGACTATAATACAGTGCATAAGCTTTCAAAGAAATAAGTACAACATAGGTACTTATTTCTAAATAATTTTAAAATAAAGTAGGTACTTTATTCCTTGGTCGGTACAAACCACGTAGGTTAGAGGTCTATAAAATCATGCATGGTGTGGAGAATGCTGATGAAGATAATTTTTTCTCCCTCTGTCATACTAGAACCAGGGGTCACACCATGAAACAGATTGCCATGAAATTGAGGACTGACAAAAGGAAGTACTTTTTCACATGATGTATAATAACCTATGGAATTCCCTGCCACAAGATGTGGTGACAGTCGAGATGTGGTGACAGTCTGGATGGCTTTAAGAGGGGTTTAGGTAAATTCATGGAGGACAGGTCTTTCAATGGCTACTAGTCTGAGGGCTATAGGCAACCTCCAGCCTAGGAGGCAAGAGGCCTCTAAATACCAGTTGCAGGGGAATAGTAGTAGAAGAGAGGGCATGCCCTCAGCATTTGCCCCTCAGAGGCATCTGGTGGGCCACTTTGTGAAACAAGATGCTGGACTAGATAGGTCTTGGGCCTGATCCAGCAGGGCTTTTCTTATATTCTTGTGTTCTTAGGCAGAAAGAGAGAAAAACAGAAAGACAAACATTCATATGGGCAAAAATGAAAAGTGTATTGGGATTAAAAATCTAAAAAGTTAAAGGTGATGGTCTGTTACAAGCAAATCATATGATGGAGCGATTGCAGGCAAGATGGGCCACTAGCTAAGTGCCCACTAAGGGTCTAATAGAAGACTGCTATTATTGATGGTCATTTATATAGAATTTCTAATATGTAAACACCTTCTTGTTCCCCTTGTTGCTTCACAATAACCCTGTAAAGAAGGTCACTGTTATTTCTACTTTACAGGCAGGGGACACAACAAATGCAGCAGAACACAAATCTTATAGAATGTTCTATGGGTGCTTGAATGAGAAGAATAACTTCCAGAAGGTTCAGGAAGTAACCAGTTAGTCTGGAATAAAAAGTACTGACAATACTTAGTTCAAATAAAAATGCAACATTCAGCACCCTGCCAACCTCTTGGCATTTTAAGCCCACTGTTCCTTTGCTTGCTCATTCTCTTGCTCCCAAGAGTATACAGCTATTCCTGTCCTTATCCTTATATAACATTTTCCCTAAGCCCCCAATTACTCTTGAGCCAGCAGTTACTCCCAGTTCCTGCCTCTGTCTTTCCCCTCAGTCTCTGAGCTTCTTTCCTACTTAATCCAGCCTCAGGATCCCTCCCTGCCTTCCTGCCTATGCCTCCTATTTTCTGCCAACACATAGCCTCAGTGAGGTTTTTGATAGGTATACTGCCTTTCACTTACTCCTACAGAAGCAATATTTTGCTGAGAGCTTTCCCTTCAGCACTTAAAATGCTTTTGAACATACCATGACATCAGAGAAACTCAGCCAATGGCCTGCTAGAGCCAGCAATGGGCAATGTGTTGGTTTTGCGCAGTTAAAATGGCAGATATAGAGGAGAACGTCAAGCAAATCTCTTTCCTCCTTAATACAGAAAAAAATATTTCCTCTCTGAAACCAATGGTCCAATGTTACTTTTTAGAAAACAGAGAGTGAGCGAGCGCAATTTTTTCTTATACAATAATGCATTGCTCGTTTAATCTAAACGCAACAGAAAGCGCAAGGAAATGTATCAATTAGTGAAATCTTTATAAAGAACATCAGATACATTAAGCCATTTAACTGCCACTGACAGACTGAACTGGCAAGGTAAAAAGGGCACTCTTCACATCTCTGCAACTAATTATCCAACTAATTATTCAGTTTTCCCACTGAAAACAATTCCATTTTCTTTGTTATAAAAACTATTATACTCTGTAATCAAAAGTGTATAATATTTTCAATACAATCCACCACTTTTAGAGTAGGAGAGAACTCAGCTTTTGGTCTAAACTACAGAGCAAATTATGTTCAAGGGAATCATGCCTTCTAAGAAAATGAGTGGGCATTTTGCTTTTGACTTGGACAACATCCAAATTTTAGCCAGAAATGACTGCATTGCATTCAATGGATCTGCATTCAAATCAGAATCTGGATCTTGGATGGTGTACTTCTAAAGAGCTGTATTAGCCAAAACAGTGCAGACAGAACTTTACAGAGGGGATGAGGCTACAGTCAGTAGCAGAGCACCTGCTTTCCATGGAAAAGGTCCCAGGTTCAATCCCTGGGACCTCCAGGTAGAGCTAGGAATGACCCCTTTTTGATACATTGAGAGCCTCTGGCAATTGTAGACAGTACTGAGCTAGATGCATTGTCTGACTTGGTAGAGTCAGTTACCGGGGGCAGTTGTGTTCTGCTTAAAGAACTCCCTCACTAGAATTCTTCATGTAGAAAATAGACAGCCATCTGTGGGTAATACTTTAGCTCTGGATTTCCTGCATCAAGCAGGGTTTGGACAAATTCTTGGAGGACAAGTCTATCAGTGGCTACTAGTCTTGATGTCTATAGTCTACCTCCCTGTTCAGAAATGGGATGACTCCAAATATCAGTTGCAGAGGAGCAATGGCAGGAGATAGGGCATGCCCTCATCTCATGGTTGTGGGCTTCCCAGAGGCATCTGGTGAGTCATTGTGGGAAACCGGATGTTGGACTAGATAGGCCTTGGCCTGATCCAGCAGGGCTCTTCTTATGCTCTGAGATGGCTAAGAATTTAATAGGAGGGTTGCATACACAGCTTGCATACACAGCTTGTTGATTGTGGCAAATTTTGATTTCTTTATCACAATGCCTAACCATGTATGGAATCATGAATCTATTGCTAACTTACTTCCCTAACGTCTGTATAAAAGCAGGCTGCGTCCTGTGTTTGGGGCCATTTGAGCAAGTCACTTCTCAACGCAAACAGGCCTAGCTTGGAGAGCATGGTAGGGATGTGACTGACCAACTGACCCTTCTTATATGAGAAGTACTATTAGACTTTGAAAAATAAAATAACTCAAAGTATCTAACCTAAGAGTGATGCACTGTTTCTTCAACATGTTCAATGTTATTGTTCAATGTTATTGTTCAATGTTATTATACAATTATGTTCATAATCTGTATACAATGTACACAGCTATAGAACTGTGTGCACATACAGTGAAGCTATTCCCACGATCCCTGGAAAGCGGGCTAAGCTCCCTTAGCCCACTTTCCAGGGATTGTGGGAACCACTGGGCTTGCAGGCGAGCCTGGTGCTCCCAAGGGGGCTAGCCTGCCGAATTCCCCCTCCCCTTAAATGAGGTTAACAGAGCGAGTGCTCCATTAACCTATTTCCCCCCTCATGTGTCACCGCGGCACATGGCAACATATGTGTAGACCCTCAACCAGGAGGTTGCAAGCAGCCTCCCGGTCTCAGGGATCTCTCTAGGATGCCCCGCACACTTGCGAGGGGTATCCTGGAACTTCTGGGGGCTGTGAGGCCCCCAATCCCCACAGCCCCCGCCGGCTCTGTGACGGAGCCAGCAATCATGTGGGTGGATAATCTGGCCACCCAGGCCTGCCTTTTGATCATCTGCAGGGAGAGTGGGCTAAGCCCGCTCTCCCTGCAGACCCGAAAGAAGCTCTTCTCACCGATCGTGAGAAGAGCTTTAGTGTTATTCACATTTTATGTTGCACCTAGGCACAGCGGTCCACTTGCTATCTGTACTATGGATTTGAAGGACCTGTATCCAGGTTCACTTTTAAAATGACTGCAGGTACAGTAATTCACACAAACACCTGAATGCAAGTGCAACATAGTGAGACTGTTCTCACCATCAGCCTAACCCTGCCTGGACTGCCCCAAACAGGATTAGGCTGGTTGTGAGAAGTGATCCCTCCGCTCTCCACCTGCCTGACCCTGTTAAAAAAACCCAGCTTTTAGCATGCCACACGTTGCATTGAGGGATGCCTGGAGGTCGGAACAAGAAGTTCTGGCCCTGGATCCCTCCACCATGCTCTGTGTGGGCACGCAGGAGGAGCGCTGATGAAGGAAATTTGGATCGTCTGGGGGGAAGGTAGGTTAAGTGCAGGCTTCCCCCCACCCCCGCACCCTCCCAGCCCACCCAGGATGATGGTGTGACTTGCCCCAATATCTGAATAGGGCTATAGTTTGCTACATAATCAAAGTAGAAAAATGAATTGTTCATATAGAATTAAGGCAGCATTTACTCAGGATGACTTCTATGATATAAGCTTATATTATCTCACAGAGTTTTCGAATTGGCCATGGAGGTCTTCTAATACAAGCCCCTGCTTAGTGCAGGACTCTGCTACGGAATCCCTGACTGATGTCTCTCCAGCCTGTGTTTGAAAATATCTATTAGATATTGGTTAATCTATTGAAAATTAATCTCTTGGTTAATCTATTAATCTATTGAGTAATTCACATATGTATCTGTTACAAAAGTATATGTCTATGCCATCTATCTATATGCATTGCCAACTTGTTTGTTTTAACTCATAATGACCGCAAAGGATATTGGGGAAATTGTATGTATGCGATATTGAGGCTGTTCTCATGAGTAGCCTAGCCCAGGCTAGTGTTGGAGCTAGGACCCTGGCAGCATCAGCTCTCAGCTGCAATGTCTCATAGTGACCACTGGGGAGGTTTAGGGGCATCGATAAAAGTGCTGGACTCCTCCCCTCTTTGTTCTTCCAGTGTTAGTCTCAATTTTGTCTCTCCAGAGAAGGCTGTTTGTTTTGGTCTCTCTCTTCAGCCATGAGCTACAGCTGAAATAAGCAGCACACTCTTTCACATTTGTTTGTAACCTTTTCTTTGAATAAATCCTTGTTATTTAAACTTAAAGAATTTCTCCAGACCTCCTGCATGGCTGAATTATCCCCAAACTGGCTTTGCTCTGTCAATGGGAGTTGAACTGCTATGCTTCTCCTACAGCCAGGGCAGCCTTGCCTGGGCTAGGCTGCTCATGTAGAGTGCCAGGATCCACGTGGATCCCAGTGCTCCTGCCTAGGCTAAGTCCGCTCCTAAGACCGACTCTAAGCTGAGGTTAAGGGAGCAATTGCTTCCTTAAGCCAGCTTCCAGGCTCGTCTGTCTCCTCGGGCTCCACACAGCTGAGGAGACACAGAGACGGGCGCCTAGAGCACCTGTCTGACGGGGGATCATCCCTTAGGGGATGAGCAGTGAAAATGCACCGAGTTTGTGGCATGGAGCATTGTGGGATCTCTGTTGGCTGGTATACAGCATCCCAGTCTCTGGAGTTTCATGCTCCAGAGTGCAGTGTAGATTGTCTGGGAGCGTGATGACACAGCACAGGTTGTCTGGGAGCATTGTCCATGCTCCCAGCAGGCTTTTTGTGATCGTTTGGGGGAAGGTGAATTGGAGCAGCCTCCCCACCGCTGTCCTCTGCCCGGTCGTGTTAATGGCCCCTAAGAATGTTTTGCTAGGTGCAACAGGAAAAATGGGTGAGGGGGGAAGAGGAAAATAAGCAAACTGCGGTACTTGCATAATATAATCTAATTGTTATGGTGACCAGATGGAATGGAGACTTTATGGGAGGAGCCAAAAGGCAGTTGGTTCCAGCCAGGCTTATGGAGGGATGCCTGCTGTCTCACCTCTCTCTCAGATGCAGAAACATGGGATGTTTGCTGATGCAGGAACAGTTCAGGAAGAGAAGGAGCCAGATCAAGTTGGTCCCTTGCCTAGCTGCTGAAGTGGGCTTTGTTATCTCACCTCTCCATCTGATACAGACAGGTGGAATCAGGTTTTATTTGTTTGGTGTGCATGCCAAGTTCCTAGTCAGCACAGAGATGTTGGTCCAGGTTCTGAGGGGGGACATGGTGAATCTGCTTTTGAAAGGAGGAGACATAGCAATGCCTCAATTACAGTATGTTACGTCAAGCTTGATTTTCCATCCCTTTATCTCTTCATGAAGCACAGTTAGAAATGGTTGACGGATGACTAGACAAAAATGTAGTGACATTATTAGAAACTCAGAATCAACTGCAGTTACTTTCCTTCCATGATGGTGTTCCTTCCAATTTTTCATCCCATATTTCCAATAGAAGTTTTGTTCAGCTAGCTAGATATACTGTGTCTTGGATTGGGGTTTCTTTTCTTTTCTTTTCTTCCCCCCCCCCTTCCTTTTTTTTTTTTTTGGCATTCATTTTTTATGACTTTGCCGAGGTAGCAACAGCATCTCAATGAAGCAAAAAGAAGTATCGTACAGGGAAGTTCACTTTGGAGTCCTCCCTTAGGGGGTAAGCAGTGAAAAGAAGCCTTTCTGTATGGAAAATTTAATGAACTCCTCTTCCTTTGCAGCCAGCTCAGAGATATCCTTAGCAGCACACATTTTTACAGCAAGGACCTAATAAAAATAGTTAACTGGAATGGAATGTGATGTTTCCTTCTGAAAAATGCCACTTACTCCCATCAGCTGGGATATCTAAAGTCCCTTGGCAGGGTGTCCAGAAATATCACAGCCATACAGGCAAGAACTATTGTGTAAGTCTTTTCCATGTAATTGCCTGCAAGCTGGGAGTGTAAAGACCTATATAATCAGCCTTACCCTACCAGTGGTGTGGCATTGTACCACAATGGAGCACCTCCCATGCAACTGGCTGTGCATATGATGGAAGCATAAAGTTCTCCTGGGCTTATGCCAATAGTTGGTACCTGGCATCCATCATATATTGTGGAGTTTCTCTCTGATTGTCAGAAACAATGAAACAGAGATAAAGAAGGCAAATAGTATTGTCTCATAAACCCATCATGAACTCTCAAAACTCTTTTTCAGTTATGGAATCAATACAATTAGGCTTTTGTGCCTGCTGAACCCAGACTTATGGGGTTCAACAGTATATTCTTAATTAAAACTGAATTTTGTCAAATTTTCCTGGATGCATGTTAGTGGTGTGTGTGTAGAGGAGTGATGTCAGTTGTTCAACTGACACTGAGCTGGGTCTCATGATCAGTGAGACCCGGTTTTGTGGGCTGAGCGGGGAGAGCGGGCTAAGCCCGCTCTCCCCGCAGACGATTGCAGAGGGAGCCCTGGGCGGCCAGATCAGCCGCCCACATGATTGCTGGCTCCGTGACGGAGCCGGCAGGGGCTGGGGGAGCAGGGGCCGCTTGGCCCCCGGAAGCTCCAGCATGCCCTGCGTGAGCACGCAGGGCATGCTGGCAAGACCCCCAGAGTTGGGAGGCAACTTTTTACCTCCCCTCCGGGGGTCTCCTCGTGAATAGCTACCCACGATCCAGAAGCCTTATGCTCCACAAACCTGGGCTTTGGGGAAGGCTTCAAAAGTGGGCTAGCTGCTTGTAAGATTAAAAAATTGATCAAAGCATCTTATACAGAAAAAGAAATAAGATGGTTTTCTGTCTCTAATAGGGGTGTGCACAAAACTGGTTTGCCATCACTGGGGAAAGGGCTGGAATGACCTGGAAACAGGCTGAAACAGAACTTAGAGGACCAGGGGCGCTGGTGTGTGTGTGGGGGGGGGATGAGAGACTGCAGAGACCCCCCTGTGGCCATGCCAACACCAACCAAGGCCACCAGACCCACCGGCGAGTCATTCTAATTTTGTTTTTAAAAATGTTAAAACCCCTGAGCTGGGCCCAAGCCGGCCGAGATGGTGGGAAGGTTGGTTTGCGGTCGAGCCAAACTGGGCCCAGTCCGGCTCAAGTCCAAGCCCTCGAGCTGGACCAGTTTGATGGCAAACTGGCTCGACCTTGAGCTGGTTCTTACATCCCTAATCCCTAAAGGGCTCACATCTAAAAAGAAACATAAGATAGACACCAACAAGCACTAGAGGGATGCTGTGCTAGGGTAGAATAGGGCCAGTTCTGCTCCCTATTAAATATAAGGAAGTCTCCACTTTAAAAGCTGCCTCTTTGCTCAGTTAGTAGGGGTTCCTTTTTGAGCAGGGAAGGGAGATATTGGGGGGATATCCTGGAATGCTGTGGCTGAACAGCAGATAGATGGATACCATATTGGTGCCTCGCATTCCTGCCCTAGAGCAGGAAAGGGGCATGGGAAACTTAGACACTGTTTGGTCATGGTATCCAGAGCACTTTGGCCAAGCAGAAGCCAAGCTGACACATCCAGTGGGAGGTGTGGGGCGTGTGCTCGGGCACTATTCAGTTGCATCACCCAGAGCACCTTGGCTGCGTAGTGGCCAGACAGAGCCCCCATCTCCTGTCCTTGTTCTTGATCAGGAAAGGGAAGCAGAGGGGCTTCCTTAGTAGGCCACCACAATTTGGCTTAGTAACAAAAGCCAAGTCAAAATTGTTGATGCCTAAACCATTCATCGGCTTAATGATTTTGCCCATGTTTGCCCATGCACCACTGATTTCAATACAAATATATTCCAAATATCTTTACTTAGGCTAGAGGACTCTGTTTGTAAGGATCATAACATAAGTTTGTTATTTCTTAATTGAAATATGTGATGATAGTGGCTGCTAATATGCAGTCCAGCTTTATTAATAACCTAGAAAATATGTCGCTGAAATATATGAAACCTCCAATTTTCTGACTAAATATTCTTTATATTTGGAAACTCTTTGCATACTAGCTATTTAGAAATGTCTAATAACCAGTAATTAAAATGCAGCCATGAATACCATTCTAACTTATAATTAGAAACATAATTTGAGTCTGATGTTCATCCACTGGAAGATATTATTTATCACTGATGAGAGAATGTGTGTTACCCATTTAACATCTGCACAACTTCCTCTAGAGAAGGAAGATCTGATAGTAGGTAGAGATTAATGTGACAAATGCATTCTCTAGGGTTTTCAAATTAATAATTAAGCCAGCAAAATCAATCACTTTCCGAAATGCCTCACTGGTGCTAAGATTTACCAGCAGAAGTCACCGGCCAACATGCTGTGCAGTGCACCGTAGGCAGTTCTGCACTGCCTACACCACTACAGGAATATACAAAAATGATGGAGCTCTTGTGAAATAACACTCTTCAGCTAATATGGAAATTTGTGTAATTACACTTGTGCAGTGCTATGGCCATGATTTCCAATGGCAAATCTAGACCCACAGTTCAGGGGTTCCCAATTTGTGGTACTCCACAGCTTCCATAACCCCCAGGTACAATTCATTGTGGCTGGGAATGATGGAAGTTGTAGTTCAGCAACATCTGAAGTACCACAGGTTAGGAACCCCTGCCCTAGACTGCTTGGGTGCTTTAAGAGTTCATGTGGTTTTAGGATTAGGGTAGGGCTGCCATTATATAGTAGACATCAAAACATGATGAGGTCATTTACACAATCAAAAACTGTGTTCTGCCCAGGTGTGGGAGCTGTGTATGCTCCCTGTTTTTGGTTGTGTGGAAGCAAGGTAAGAAGAAAACCAGGGTAGAAGTGATTGTGTGGAAGCAAGGTAGGAGAAAAAGCTACCCAGGAGATTCTCACGATGGGCAAAAAGTGGGCTGCAATGGGAGGCATGCAGCTCCCGGCAGGAAAACTCCTGAAGTACCCTTCCCCTTAGCCGAGGTTAGTGGAGCAAGCGCTCTGTTAACTTTGTCTTTTGGATCATGGGGCTATTCTGACGATCAGCAAAAATCGGGCTAGGAGAGCCTAGCCCAATTTTTGCAGATTGTCAGAACCACCGGGCTCGGATGCGAGCCCGGTGGTTCTAGAGCGGGTAACCCGCTCAAGAACCCCTGCCTTAAAACCAGGTTTGCGAGTAGCCATGGCACAGCTTCGTGCCGTGCCTACTCACGAATAGACCCCCCGGAGGGGAGGCAAAAAGTTGCCTCCCAACTCCGGGGGTCTCCCCATTATGCCCTGCGTGTTCACGCAGTGCATACTGGGTTTTCTGGGAGTCGCACGGCCCCCGAGCTCCCCAGCCCCTGCCAGCTGTATCACAGAGCCGGCAATCGTGTGGGTGGCTGATCCGGCTGCCAAGGGCTCCCTGCTCGATCGTCTGTGGATCATCTGTGGCTTAGCCCGCTCTCCCCGCAGTTTTGGAAAAAGTGAGTCTCGTGGATCATGAGACCTGCCTCCATGTGTTGCTGCAGTGCAGCTCTGTGCCATGGCAACACATGAGGAGACCCTTGCCGGGTGTCTGAAACAATCCTCCTGGCCCTGGGGGTCTTTTCAGGATGCCCCTCACGCTCGCACGGGACATTCTGGAACTTCCAGGGGCCACGCGGCCCCCGATCCCTGAAGCCGACAGTCATGTGGACAGCCGATCCGGCCACCCAGGGCTGCAATTGTAATAGACTGCGGGGAGAGCGGGCTAAGCCCACTCTCCCTGCAAACCCTTTTGAAGCAGGTCTTACTGATCATGGGACTCACCTCAATACCTTCTACCCAGGTTTTCCTCTTACCTTGCTTCCCGACAACTGAAAATTGGGAGTACACACAGCTCCCACACCTGGGTAGAACACAGTTTTTGATTGTGTGAATGCCCTCATAATATAATTCTGAAGCATGTAATATTAGGCTTGCTGTAACATACAGAAATAAGGTTCTGTCCAACTACTTCATTAGCCAAATTTTGATCAGGCTGAGGGGAAAAAAATCTTTAGCAGGGAGAAAAACAATGAACCATCATTTAGTGGCATTTGTGCTCTTAAAGCTTTCATCTGTCAGCAATAGATTGCAGAGCTTTTTAATCATACGCTTAACAAAGCATTAATGTAAGATAAGGAATGTTAATCACACATTAAAAATGACACAGGCATTTAGTTGGTATAATCATTTCTAAAGTTACTACTATTCTAGAGGTGATCGATGGTGGGAATGGGCAAATTCCCCACGGCTCAATTCAGAAACCTAGGGATAAGAAATCTTTATGAAGTTTCTTAGCAAGTGTTCACGAAAAGCTAGTTTCCCCAAGAGCTCTCTTCTAATGCTGATGCATGTACACTGCTGGTTATTGGATCGGGGAACTGTAATTTGGTTTCACTGGCCTTGCACCCACCTCATTGCAGATAACTTTCTGGAAATCACACACCCCTTCCAAAACAAAACAAAGAACACAGAAACATGAGAGGGTTTAGAGCTGAATGGTAAACAACCACAACAAGAAGCTGTTCTCAGCTGGATTGTCTGCAGGGAAGGCAAGCCTCTGCTGCCTTCCCTTCTGCCCGCCACCATGCCCTTCTTGCTGATCATGAGAAAGGGCTACATATGTTTGCAAGAAATAATAAACCTAGTAGAAAAGTTAGCGAGTAATGTATATGTCTAGCAAATAGCTAGCTATGTAATGCATGTAACTTCACATCAATAAAGAAAGGATTCATCAAATGAAGGGGTTGACATTAAAGGTATCTACAAAACAGCACTCTTTCGATGCCTGGTCTCTGAACATGGTTTGCACATGCTCAGAAATTCCTTGTAATATTCTGAGCTGAGGACCTCTTGGGTAAGAATGGTGCTGTGTTGGTAATATAACCAAGCATTATGAGCTGGGCAAACTCATATACTGAACCAGATAATTATATATTTTGCTGGCAGCACTAGTTGATGGTCCTGTGAGTATGATTAATTCTTTTTCTGTGAGGCTGAGTGAAAGCACAGGTATCCAGGACACTGAGGTCATTTACTCCACAAACCTGGTTTTGGGGCGGGGTTCTTGAGCGGGTTACCCACTCTAGAACTACTGGGCTGGCAGTGGAGTCCGGTGGTTCTGAATTGGGCTAAGCTCTCCTAGCCCGATTTTTGCAGATCAGAATAGCCCCATAATTTGATTTTTAATAATGTCTTTTAAACCCAACAGTTCTGTACTGCTCAAAAAGTATATCTATATCTATATATCTGTGTGTATTTTTCATGACTTTAGGTGTTTATTTTGTTATAATTCCACTCCTTCATTGCTATAATTTATAAATGTTGCTATAGACAATAAAAACATCTTAATAAATCACTGTAATTATATGTAAATAAAAAGGCTTGATTGCCTACACATATCCATGTTGTACACTTATGATTCTGAAGCAGAGAAGACCCAACGTATGCCATGGTCAGCTTTCCTGCCGGTTCCCTTGGAGGCAACACCTGCTCGGCAAAGGCAACCACGGACGTAGCTATCTTTACAGGTCTGACTTATAGATTGCTTTTGACCCCTCTCTTCATGTTTCCTTGTCCCATCCTCCTTCTCCTTTGGTCTACTTGCCCTGGGAATGAGGACACAAGTATGCATCGGCAAAGCATACATCTTCTCCTTTTCCCCTGCTATAATTGGAAATACTCAAAGAGTTGTTATTGTTTATTTTGGTTAAGTCCACTGTTTCGCAGGTCAGAAACCCCTCTTCTAGACAGCATTGTTGCCAGTTTAACTTAGTAGTAATATAGCAATAAATTGCATTAAAAACTTCCAGTTTCCTGGAAATACCAGATATGACAGAGGCATGTGGTTTAATACTAGAAAAGCTCTTTATTATATAAGAGGTGAATAAATTCAGAAAGAAAACCTGAGTTAAGTGCAGTGTAGCTCTTTATGGATTCCCGCAATTACCCTTCCAGGGAAGAAATATACCATTCATAATTCAATTATCCGGCATTGTTTTAAAAAGTTTTTAAAAGACAGTGAGGCACTTCACATGATTAGTGTGAAGTGCCAGGAGGGTTTGTGCGGGTACAGCAGGCTTAGCCCACTCTCCCCGCACATGAGCAGTTGCTTGTTGCTGGGCAGACGGATTGGCCACCCAGACGAACGGATGCTCCGGTTGGGCGCTCCTGCACCCGGCCACAGCTCCGTCAGGAACTCTGGGGATCGGGGGAAGTGCTGACATGTGGCACCCCAGCCCCCTGAACCCCAGGAAGGCACCTGGGGTGCCTTCTTGGGGCCCCCCTTCCTCTCCCCCCACCCCGGGTGTGCCAGCCATGGCTGATACATGAGCAGGAAAAAAAGGTTAATGCTTGCTTGGTAGCCTCGTTTAAGAGGAGGGGTTGTCAGTCGGGCTAGCCGCTGGGCTCCCCTAGCTCGGTTTTCAGTGATTGTCAGAATAGCTTCAGTGTTTTGAAAAGACAATTGAAAACACATCTTTTAAAAGAGGCTTTTAAATGTTTTATCTGCTGTTTATATTTGGTAGGTTTTTTAGTTCTCAGTTTTTTTAGCTCTTTATTAATAACCTTTAATTTGAAACTTTTAAAATTAGTAATTTTAAATGTGGTTTTTTACCCTTCTCTTTTAACCTGTTTAACTTTAGTAATCTTTTAATTTACATTGTATCTGTTTTGTGTATGTTTGTTGATGTTGAGAGCCACCCTGAGCAATTGTGTACTGGAGGGGTGGGGTATAAATATTTTTAATAAAATAAAATAAAATAAAATGATAAAACATAATAAAATAATAATAGTAACAATAATAATAAGTTGTGCCATTGAGTTGGTGTCGACTCCTGGTGACCACAGAGCCATGTGGTTTTCTTTGGTAGAATACAGGAGGGGTTTACCATTGCCATCTCTCACACAGTATGAGATGATGCCTTTCAGCATCATCCTATATCTCTGCTGCCCAGTATAGGTGTTTCCCATAGTCTGGGAAACAGTCTGGGAAACATACCAGCGGGGTTTCGAACCAGCAACCTTTTGTTCCCTAGGCAAGTTACATCTCTGCTGTTCCATTAGGTTGCTAATAATAATAATAATAATACTTCTATCTTAAATAATATGCTGAATCTTCAAAATCTTGCTTCAGCATAGTCTCCCATTAATACAAATGGCTTATTAGCTTACGATAGGCTATGTTCTGGATAGCTCTATTGCTGTTCCATTGCTGCTCCCTTTACTTCTAACCAGGTTATTCCATTAAAGGTGAGAGCAGAGGAACTAACAAAATTGTATTGTCCAAGCAAAGATTCATTCATACACCGGAGAACTCCCCATAAACTCTGTGCTTGAGAGTGAAAGTTCTAGTAATATGTGCACAAATCCCCAAACAAGGAGGAGAGAGCCAGGGGGATATTTAAAAGTGGTGACAGAAGATTGGCAACAGAGAACATTTTTTTCGTATCTTATGTGTCTCTCCATCTATTCTTCAGTCAGAAGACAATATAGAAAGAGAACCCTTATCCATCCAAAGTTCTGGTTATCATATTTTGGATGACGCAGGGATTCTCAGCCTTGGGTCCCCAGATGTTGTTGGACTTCAATTCCCATAATCCCCAACCAAAGGGCTCTGGGGCTGGAGATTAGGAGAGTTGAAGTCCAATAACATCTGGGGACCCAACATTGAGAAACCCTGTTCTAAAGGAAAGGTCATGCTCTAATCCATGAAATAAGATCTTGGCCAGGATTCCTTGACTGATGAAGAGCAATAGGTGATGTCCCAGTTTCTGTAGCAACACAGCAGCTGGGAAATCAGAGGGCAGCCAGTTCAGACTGTCTGCTGCAGTGGAAGTGGCCAACTGATATTGCAGACCTTGACTTTTCTTTCAGTGGCAAATGGGAATTGCTTTTCTAATGATGTGACACAGAACAGCAAATCTTCCTCTCCAGAGAAACTCCTGGGATTTAAAATATGCTACCCTCACCAGTATAGCTCAACTGAAGGCAACATAGGATGTATCTGGTGTGTATGTCACTTTGGATAAGTAGTAAATGTGATCAATAGGTCCTACAAATAAATACAACCTGGAAACTAATCAATACTCTCAGAATGCACAGGCCATTTCAATACTATTTTAAATACAAAACTGTTATTTTAGAATACTCACCAGGCTGAATGCAGTCAACCAGCTGTGTGTTGCGGCCTGCCAGGTTTGTGTGTGTGTTTTTAAACAAGTCCACTGTTTCTGGACTTGTAGGCAGCATTCAGAAGCAGGCTTATGGCTCAAAATTAATTTTAAACTTTAATTGTTTTTATCCTGTGAAATTATTTTAATGGTTTCAGTTTGTGAATTATTTTGAATTGTTTTTTATTCTGTGAAAGTGTTTTAATTGTTTGTTTTTGTTTTTATATTGTAATTTGTGTTATATACACCACCTAGAGATGTATATATCAGGCAGTTTATAAATATGATAAACAAATAAAATAACTTTAATTACTATAATATACTAACATAAATAAAATAAAATAAAAATAATTTATATATTGCTGAAAGCACTTCATATACATTATCTTTCTAGAAGTCTTATATGTCAGAATTATTATCCCTATATATCAGGTGGATAATAAGAACCCTTCCAACAGAAAGGATACAACTTCTGTTCTGCATAAATGCTGTCCTAGGTCCTGAAGAATTATCCTGAAGGAGGTCACATTCATATGCTCCTAACATGTAAGGAGACTATGGTCTAGTTCTTACAATGTTACTCCTGTCTCTGGGGTGTACTCTGGACTGCAGCCTCCCCCCACCCACACACACCTGCTCATTTCCCATGGCCATGGAAGCACTATATGGAAGATCATTCAGACATGTAAGCTCCCACTTGTAGTGATACACCCCAGAAACAGGTTTACCTTCTAAGCCTCTATTGCACACTACAATCCAGTTGTCAGTTTTGAGTGCAGATGCTCAAATTTATGCATAAAGCTCCCTTGAGCAGAATAGTTTTCTTTTTCATTAATTTCAGTGACAGGAGCCAATTCAGTGTGCACATTTCTTGCATACGCAGATTTGTTCTCTCACTCGAAATTAATAGGGATTTGTGCACATATGCTATGCACAAAATCCGAGTACACATGGACTTCTGGATTGGACTACAACAAAAATAACAGCCAAATCTCAAATGACTGGGATATATTCTCTTTTACTTCTGTAGAATCTGTGTCCACCACAGTATAACCCCAGTTCAGAAAATGGGAACACATTTAGCTATATGTTTAAAGTGTTTTCCAAAGATCAGCATCCCGCACTGCATTGCAATATGTTATTAAACTCTCTCCAAGTGTAAAAAAAAAAAGCAGCTTGTGATGCCACTGTGGGACTGATGTTCACCAACAGGAAAATAAAGCCCTGTTGTCTGTGCACAAAGGGGTTCCCTGGATCAGGGCCAAATTCCCAAAGGTGCTTTGCATGGAAAGGCCAGTTTTCTCTTCCTGCTGAACCCCCTGTGTACTCAAGGTCCCTTCTCCACCATTCTGAAAGGTCCCCCAAACTTCAAGAGTTGATTTGGAGGGGGGCACAGAGACTACAGTGGGGAAGAGGGGTGAGAAAACCACATTGCATGAAGAGAATTCCACTCACATTATTTTGGAGACAATCCAATGTGATTAAGACAATATGCAAGTAGAGAAGAACAACAACAATAAGTATCCTTGTTTAGTTTGAGAAGAAACAAGCTGATGCTGAAAGGACATATATTACTTAGTGTCTGCCAAAATCACTTTATTTGCTAAAATTATGTAGGCTGCAATTTTGGTACAAAATCATCCTAATTCCAGAACTCCACTGTGCAGGTCTTACAAAAGCATTATAATGGCAACAAGTAGGACACTTGGTAAGGCACGTTTTAATTAAAAACTTTATTAATTTTATTTTCATTACAATTCACAGTTTATACATGGCAAGAGGACCTTTCTTACCATGCCAACATTCGGAACACTGTGCTGGGGGAAATGGTGGGGTGGGGGTCCTTTGAAGAGCTGGCCTGATAATACCGGATGGAGCTTTGTTGTTTTGAGATGTACACTCTCTCGTTAACTCTTCATTGATTGCTATTTACACTGATAACTTAGATTTGTTAAAAAATAAGATGAAGCATCCATAAATTTAACATTCATAGTTTATAATGTTCTTTAATAGTCAGACAATATGGATTTGTTATTTGAATTGTGTCCAATCCAAGTCCTATGTTGCTTTGATATACTCAGAGCCGAGTGTGCGAGCTTCAGCCAGCTCTGCAGGTGCAAAACCCTGACATTTCAATGGCGTCTGCACCATAGTTATGCTTTGAGGATAAAACCACCTATTACTCTCTTAAGGGGTATTATATTATTTGATATACAGTCAAGTTGCAATAGAATAAATTGATAAAAAAATTAAAGACAATCCATTCCATTATTTTTAATCCTGCATTCCTTCTGAACGTTGCACACACTTAGAAACAAAAGACACAAGAGGCTATAAATCAGTCATTATGATTTTTTCTTTAAAACAACCAAAGAAATCCCAAGGATTGGTTTCAGATCTGTATATCATCAGCCTATTCTATCCAAATATTCAATGATATTCAGATTGTGCTATTGGTCAACTGTTTTTCACGTCTGCATTTTTGTTCAGATACCATCTATATTCTCGATGTAGAAGGTCACAGTGATGCCAGTTTCAACTGTATTCCCTGTTTTAATCCCAGCTTCAGAGTGGGCAAAGAACATTTGTGGGGTGTAACATTCAGGAAAACAATCCAGCAGGCAAGATCCCTGTGCTAAATTAGCATATGGCATGACGTGGCTAAAACGAAACAATTTTAGACTCCTTTTCTGCCAGCAGCATTGCATTTACGAAAAAACTGTTCTGCTGCTGATTCAAGATAGATCTGCATTGTTGGTATGTTAATGAGTCTTTCGGATGCACCAAGTTAATATCAGTACCTGTTATCGCCTATCAGATAATTTAGTAACACAAAACTAAGATTTTTGGTATGTGATGCATGGAGCTGAACTACTGACCACAGCTTAAATAATCAGACCTGATATGGATCCATAAATTTTACAGGTCTACAGAGTGTACATGTATCATCTGCACCTGAGTTTAAAAAAAAACTTGTAGGGGGACACCTTTTGCAACCCTTGTAATTGCAGTGCCTTTAAAGCTAGACTTAGGAGTGCTGCCTTGATGTCCTTTGATTTGGCATCTGTTTCTTAACGCTGGTATCCTCAGCTTAAAACATGTTTGTTTTGGGCAAGATGAAAGATCAAATGAGAAATGTTACTCATGCAAGAACCAACCAACAAACAAATAAAAACTCATGTGAGAGTTATAGAGGTTCTGTTTCTTTAAAAGATAAGGCACTGACAAAAATTTCTTAGGTAAAAGGCTGCATAAGATTTTCTTGCCATTTACATATAGTTTGTAGTCCATACATGGTCCATTTCAAGGCTCGTTAAGGTAGACCCTGAAAAGTTTAAGGACTGATCCCTCAAAGCTACATTGTTAACCTCAACCAGCATTATTCATTCTTAACGCCTTATGGCACATTAGGAGAGATGAGAAAAACAGTCTGGGCACAAAAAAGGCACCGGACATTGCTTGTTCCAGCATTTGTCAATGACAGAGGTGCCATTCATTTTGTGTCTTTCAAGAAATACGATGGTGACTCTGAATCCTTATTGTGGGTGGGTTTCTGTTGGAACTCATGCACGTGATAAAAAATGCTATTAGCATCAGTTATGGACAGGAAAAAAAAATCAGGAACTACAAGGTAAGTCTAAACCATAGGCTTCTTCTTATTAAAAGATCAGGATTCAAAAGTCAGTGCTACTTAATGTTTTCAATAACAGCAATTTCTTCCGCTGCACAGTGAGGAGTCAAGCCGTTCATATAAATGCTATCTGTCTTTGTTATGGCGGGCAAGATGTCTTTCTCACTGGTGAGGTGGTTGACGGACAAGGTTCTCTTGCAGGGAGTCAGGTCTTGGCTGTGGTTCACTGCCATTTCTGCAGAGAGCTTCCTTTTGATGGAGGTAGCCCGCTGGAACTTGTCATAAATTTCCACACTGAGGCGCCTACGTGTTTCTTTGAACTCTGCGGTGACGTTGGCTGTCCATTCGGCAGCATGAGCTCTGAACTCTCCCACCTAAGGAACAGAAGAATAGAGGGAAGAAGAGAGAAAGAGGAGGATAACATTGCTATGCACTACAAAAGCAGCTTGTGTGCATAAAGGTGGCTAAGGGACAAAGGTCCCTTCTGCCCAAAGATTGACAAAGAGCAGCTGCCCATTGGCACAGCTCTTTTGTGCCCTAAATATTCCCTTTGATCGCTACTCAGTCTTTAATTATTTTGTTCCAGCGGAAGAATTCAGCTGCCATCTTATGAATATAATAAAAAGAACACACACGGCAACGGCTAAGATCTCTACAGCTAAAACATTTCACAGCTCTTTTTATAATTTTATCTAGGCCAGCAAGGTGAAATTGCCTTTAAAAATTAAGCCCTGACAGCTGAGAGGATCCCAGCTGGAGAGGGAACGCTGAATTCCCAGCATCCAGACTGTGTGTTATGTGTTGTTACCAGGGGAGATGTCGTGGTTATTTATGGACTCTCTGGCTCGATGTGTAACGATCCCTGTGAGACTCGACACAGGCGTTTCTAAATTTAGATGGAAAGGGCTTTTAAAAGAAAAATGTCAGCTGTCGCAGTTCTATTTTTAGTGCACGTTCAAACTGAGGATTAATGCGAGTGACAGTTTTAGTCAAGTCAGCAGAATGATTGCCATTTTTCTCCCTCCACTGCCATTAATAAGATTACAATGCTAAACTTGCAAGGTTGCTAGAATAGGATGGTCTCTGCCGCTAATGTTTGCTAATCTGATATCAGTGTGTGTTCCAGGACACACATATTGTGATAAATGGGGAAAGTCTTTACTCTAATTGAAGCAAGCTAAATAAGATTTCTGTTTTTACAATTTAAGACTGATTTACGTGACCCCTGTGCATGTGGCTGCCTAATTGGTCAAATTGTTTTTATCTGTATTTAACTATTGAATTGTATTCACAAGGTTTACAGCATATTTAAAAACAATACAACCTTACTAAAAGCCAAGGAAAACATCAGAGGTTTTACTTTGCATCCAAAATCCATAAGAATTAGCCTAAGTGTCAAATGATTGGTGATGGGAATGGGTTTCACCAACAAGACCACCACAGAGAAGGCTCTGTACATTGTAGCCACTCATTTCACTAGGATAGCAATAGCAATAGCACTTACATTTATATACCGCTCTATAGCCGGAGCTCTCTAAGCGGTTTACAATGACTTAGCATATTGCCGCCAACATTCTGGGTACTCATTTTACCGACCTCGGAAGGATGGAAGGCTGAGTCAACCTTGAGCCCCTGGTCAGGATTGAACTTGTAACCTTCTGGTTACAGGGCGGCAGTTTTACCACTGTGCCACCAGGGGCTCTTAGCACTTAACAGGATCTTAACAGGATCCCATTGCACTGCTTCTGGCGGGACTCGAGAGGCCCATGTAGTCAGTTGGGAGGAGGGAGGGCAGCTGGAAGGAGCTCACACCCAGCCTCTGAGTCCCATCCTGGTTAAAGGGGAACTCTCTGTTCCTCACCCCCACTCCCTGCATCCTCCGCCACCAGCAATGTCTCCCATTTCACCTTCCCTCCCTGGGAAAAAAGGGAGATAGTTGGTTAAGGGGAGCTCTCACCTCCTTGCCCCCACCTTTCCCACAGCTACTGCCACCACCACTCAGCGGCGTTTAAAAAACATGCCATGGGTGGGCTTTCCCCTTGACCCCCACTGCAGCCGCTGCTGCATCTGGGACAAAGAGGGACTTTCCCCTCAACCTTGATTTAAGAGATCAAGTCATGCAATTAAGAATCATGTGAAATGAATATTATTCATTGCACAAAGGTGGACCCGTGATAATTCAACTCTTGAAGAGGGTCATAAAGAAGGAAAGAGATGTTTCCTAAATTCTTCATTCTCTTGCCCTCCAAGGAGCCTGTTCACATCCTCAGGAGTCACATATTAAAACTGACTCATTCTGATTAAACCAGAGGAGTTACTGGACACCTCTACAACTGACCTCACCATAAATGTGGAGTCCAAATCAGCTTGAATGCAAGAAATTTTATCCACAAAAAAAGTTGTTAAAAGCATCACAGTGGGGTGATGAAAAATCCAAATCTAAATTCAGAGAAGAGGAAATCTGAGTCAATACCCTCACAACTCTGGACAACTCTGCTGGACGCGAACTTGAGGACGCAATACGCGCAGAATAGAATGGCTTCTTTGCTGCACGTATTGCCATGGAATAAGCCTTCAAATTGGCTGTGTGTTGTGTCTTATCGGATTCAAGTCAAGTCTTCCTCCACTTATGCTCTAGTCGTCTCCCTTGACATTTCAGCTCTCATAGCTGTTCAGTATACCATGGGGCCAGTTTCGAAGCAGAACAGAGAGGACGCTTAGGGGCAATAATGCCTACTGCCCTGGTAAGCTCCGTATTTCAGGTCTCCACCAGAGCATCAACAGAATCACCAACAGAACCAACTCTAAAACCTTCCAAGCCCTCTTGGGATCCAATAGGATTCAGTAGCCTTCTTGAGCAGATCACCCTAACAGGTCCTAATAAGGAGGTGGTTTGTGGCTATGAAACCAACCTTAACCAGATGGTGGTCCGTTGATGACAACGGAGACACTCTAGGAGTCTAGGAGTCTTCACCCATGGAACACTACCCTGATCTGAGTAAAAGACCAAATCGAGAGTGTTATCAGCAGTGTGTGTTGGCCCTGTGACCAATTGGGATAGGCCCATAGATGTCATGGCTGCTGTGAACTCCTGAGCTGCACCAGACAAGCCAGCCTTGAAGTGAACATTGAAGTCACCCAACACCAAAATCCTGGGTGACTCCAACACAAGCTCCATGACCAGCTCCTTCAGCTCAGTTAGGAACTTCACTGGGCAACAGGGCACGCTGCACACCAATAGAATCCCCACTCTATCCTGAGTCCCCAGGCCAAGATACACACACTCAATAAGGTCTAATTGTCTCACAGGATTCTGGAAAGGGAGATGTTATCCCTATGGGTCACAGCCACTCCACCCCCACCTCCTTACCCTAACCTGCTCCACCACAGAGTACCCAGGAGGGAGGAGCTGAGCCCATCCAGGGCCACTAGCCTCCCCCAACCAGGTCTTGTTTATACAAGTCAAGTTGGCTTCCTCATCCATGATCAAATCATTGATTTTGGTCTTATTTTGAACTGACCTGTTGTTGCAAAGGAGCAAGGTCAGGTTCTGAGGGTGGTTTGAACTACTCACTAAGGCACGAGAGCTGACAGGATACCCAGAAGGAAACAGCTATTAATTTCTGGTCTCCCTTCCCCTGTAACAGCCTGCTGACCTGCCAATGCTAAATCTTCTATTCCCCACAACTGTAATAGCCACTCCAGAACCCCCAGAAATGCCCCCTACTCCCACACCTATATCAGAGTGCTGACAAACTGCTGTAAATAGCCAGAAAATAACAGAAAACATAGCACTGTAGGGAAGGAGTCCAAAACAATAAATTGGCCCCAGCTCTCAGTCCCACCCCTGAAGGCCACCACCAAAGGCTGGTCCCCTTTGGTGGCTGGCTTTGGTGGCCACCTATAGGCAGCCTACACCAGTGCCTGTGCTACAGCACTCCCTAATAAGGGCCAGGAATTCAAAAGCCCAACTGGTGTGCCTCTCTCACACACCAATCAGGCAGCACAGCCTAGGTGCAGGATACCACAACACAATAAGGGTGGAGCTGAGCCCAAGATAGCAAGCAGCATGAAAACAGAGGGGAGGAGAGCACAAAAGCCACAGCCTGATCTGAAGCTGGCAGCCAAAGTCTCTCTCCCTGTCCAGAAGGAAAGTGGGGGGTTGAAGCCAGACGAAAACAAACTCCTTAACCCACAGTGTCCTCCAGTAGTCTTCTATGTATCTATATTTATATCTAAATTTTATATCTATAGCTATCTGCTGGGCTTCTCCATTGGCCCTGTTGGGGTGAGGCACTTACCTGGCTGGATGGCGGAGGAAGCAACAGCCGGGACAAGCCTGACCCCATGTGGGGCTGGAGGTGGCCGTTTGTGGATGCCGCGGAGGGCAAGGAAACCAGGAGGCCAGCTGCACATGACTGGACTGGTCCACCACGCTATTGCTGGACTGCAGCCAGGAGATGTCAGGCCCTGTCCCTTTGCACAGGCCCTGTATGATGACACGGGGAAAGTTGAAGGGGCCCTGGACAGCAGCCTGTTCAGAGACTGTAAGGGGGGATGACGGAAGGCTACTACGGAGGCAGCAGCTGATTGTGTGAGTTGTGAGGAGCTATATAAAGGGCTTTGGGCCAGTGATGAGGAGGCCAGTGGAGATGGAGGGTGACAGCCTGTATGGACTCCTGGTGAGGAGCAGGGCATTCCCTCTCCCTGGCAGGTGTGGGAGGACCTGGGTGTTTGAAACCCCCTCTCCACCCTTCTGAGACCTGTGAGCCTCTGGTGTAAGCAGCCCACTAGGGGTGTGGACAAAACTTGAAAACCCAGTTCAGTTCAAGTAGAACAGGACTCAAACTGAACTGGGTCTAGTCAAGTTCTGGGCACACTAGCATCCATTATGGGCCTCTCTGCGCTGGCTGTGGCCATTTTGGAGGCCGCCATGCACACAAACTGGCCATCTGCTTGGCTAGGCCTGCAGCCAGGAGATGTCAGACTCTGTCCATTTGCACAGGTCCTGCACGAAGACACATGGAGAGGAGGTGGGGCCTGGAGAGAAGCCTGTTCAGAAGCTGAAAAGGGGAATGATGGAAGGTTACAACAGAGGGTTGGGGAGGGGCCAGGAAGGGCAGCAGCTTAGTGTGTGAGTTGCAAGGACCTATATAAAAGACCAGGGGAGATAAAGGGATCTTCAGCCACACAGATGACCAGTGTGCATGCATGGCAGCCTCCAAAATGGCCACTGCCAGTATAGAGAGGCCCGCAACGGGCCGAAAATGGCCCCAAAGGCCCAAAAACAACTGAGGAGAGGCCGACGGGGGAAGGGGGGACACCAGGAGACCCCTTGCAGCAGCACCCCCCGAGGCCCCGCAGTGGCATTAAGTCCACCATTTTGTTTTTTAAAAAAATCAAAAAATCCCTGAACTGGGCCTGGCCTGGTGGTTTCGGCTCGACATCAAGCTGAGCCAGGCCAACCACCAGTTCAAGTGGAGCCAGCTAGACCTCGAGCCGGCTTGCACATTCCTACGGCCCGCCAAGGAGAAGCGCCACACTATGTATAATCTATATACAGATATAGAAAATCTTTACAGTAGAGGAGATTGCTCATATGATATAGATTTTATGGTTGGTCTGTTAAAGCTGGGAGCAGATAATACTTGAACATTTTTACTTAAAATTCATTTCAAAATATTTTCACGATTCATTAACTTCAAAGAGAAGATGATAGACTGATAATTAAATAATTCCAAAGTAAACTTCTCGACAAGTACTGAAGCATTTAAATAAACTAACCTAATTGTAGAATTTTTAGTCATTGGCAAGGAAGCTGAGATGAAGAAGTGCAGAGCTTCTTCTTTAAAAAAAAAAAAAAAAGCAACCCAAATGAAATGAATTATGAAGCATTTGCTATAAAATGATTGCACCTCTTGAGTTATATTTCTTTTTCAAAACTGAATTAGAATATTAACTGCAATCAATTTATTGCGAAGATGTTCTGCAAAGGATTGTTTTCTGTTCTGGTTTCCTCATAAATATCTCTTCCTAGCAGGAACAGCAACAACCAACTGTCCTGTTCTGTAAGGGGATTCTTTCTGAGCATGTGGTGAGACTGCCCTTCTCGGACAGCTGTTAAGTAGGCACACAACGTCCTGGAAGTGGGGGTTGTTACCCTGCCCAGCACCCACTGGTGCCCCTATTCTAGCAGATCTGCACATAAGAACATGTAACAATGTAAACAGATCCCTATCTCTGTATTTCAGCAATTACACTTAACTGATAAATTTTTTAAAAACCCTAAAATTTTCAAGTTCCAAATACAAAAACATTATGTTTTATCAAAAGTAGTCACATTTCAGCCATTCTCCAAGGAGTTTAGTATTGAAATGTGAACAAGATTACTCCGTTTATCCTCACATCAACTCTTTGAGGTGATAGAGGCTGACATGACCACTGTCACATGACCACTGCCCAGGAAAATGTTGGGGAAATGATAGGAACTCGGAGCATGAACTCCTGGCAGGCATGTCATGCAAATCTGCCCAAGTCTGGTTCTCAAACGATCCCCCAGACATTCTACCAGCTGTCTCTGCACAACATTAAATCTTGGTTCCAAGTGGGTGTAAGATGTTGGGCAAAGGTCAGCAGAACATTGGGTAGATGGCTCAATGGAAACCAGTCTTGGGTGGGTTTACATGACAACCCTCCCAGTTTCCAACATTTCCCTGGGCACTGGACTTGCCAGCAGTTGTGTGACTGGCCCAAGGTCACCCAAGCTGCCATACGACCCAAATGAGACTTTGAACTAGTGCTGTGCCAAACTCTTTCAGACGCAGCACTTGTGTATGTTTTGAAGTGGAAGGGCACTCAGTGGAAAATACAATTTTCATGGGGGTGCCAATGAAAGTTGCAAAATAGTTTCGAGGGCGGGAAGCTTACGAGCAGCTGTACGATGGTGGTTAATGGACAGAACAAAAAACACTCAGAAGACAACCTCCCCCACCACCCAAAGTAGGGACAGGGCCTTGTCAATGACAGCACCATTGTTGTGGAACTCTTTTCCTGTGGATAACCATCAGCTCCTAGCCCTGCTGGGAGTGAACCAGAATGGCTTCCACAAAGGTAAATCTTGCCTCACCAACCTTTTAGAGTTCTTTGAGAGTGTCAACAAGTGTGTGGATCAAGGTGATCCAGTTGACATAGTAGACCTGGACTTCCAAAAAGCTTCTGACAAAGTTCCTCATCAAAGATTCCTGAGGAAACCTAGCAGTCATGAGATAAGGGGACAAGTACATGTGTGGATTTCTAACTGGTTGAAAGACAGGAAACAGAGGGTAGGGATAAATGGAGAGTTTTCACAATGGAGGGAAGTAAGAAGTGGGTTCCCCCAGGAATCTGTACTGGGACCAGTGCATTTTAATTTATTCATAAATGATCTAGAAGTAGGGGTAAGCAGCGAGGTGGCCAAATATGCATTTGATACCAAACTCTTTTGGTTAGTGAAATTCCAAACGGATTGTGAGGAGCTCCAAAAGGATCGTTCCAAACTGGGGGAGTGGGCAACAAAGTGGCAAATGCAGTTCAGTGTTGGCAAGTGAAAGGTGATGCACATTGGGACGAAAAACCCCAACTTCAAGTATACGCTGATGGGATCTGAGCTGTCGGTGACTGACCAGGAGAGGGAACTTGGGGTCGTGGTGGACAGCTCGTTGAACGTGTCGACTCAATGTGCGGCAGCTGTGAAAAAAGGCCATTCCATGCTAGAGATCATTAGGAAGGGGCTTCAAAATAAAACGGCTAATATTATAATGTCCTTATAGAAAACTATGGTGCGGCCACACCTGGAGTACTACATACAATTCTGGTCACCACATCTAAAAAAGGACATTGTGGAACTGGAAAAGGTTCAGAAGAGGGAAACCAAGATGATCAGGGGCCTAGAGCACCTTTCTTATGAGGCAAGGCTACAACACCCAGGGCTTTTTAGTTGAGAAAAAAGACGACTGCGGGGAGACATGATAGAGGTCTATAAAATCATGCATGGTGTGGAGAAAGTGGAGAGAGAAAAATTCTTCTCCCTCTCCCATAACACTAGAACCAGGGGTCATCCCATGAAATTGATTGCCAGGAAATTTAGGACCAACGAACAGAAGTACTTTTTCACACAATGCCTAATCAACTTGTGGAATTCTCTGCCATGAGATGTGACAGCCAACAACCTGGATGGCTTTAAGAGGCGTTTGGATAACTTCATGGAGAGGTCTATCATCTGCTGCTAGTCAGAGGGCTACAGACCACCTCCAGCATCAAAGGCAGGCTGCCTCTGAGTACCAGTTATGGGGGAGTAACAGCAGGAGAGAAGACATGCCCTCAACTCCTGTCTGTGGCTTCCAGTGGCATCTGGTGGGCCACTGTGCAAAACAGGATGCTGGACTAGATGGGCCTTGGGCCTGATCCAGCAGGGCTGTTCTTATGTTCCTCCCCATTTGCCTACTTTCAAGAAATGAGTGAAGACTCTCCTGTTTCACATAACCTTTGATGATGATTATTAATCTCTGCTGGCTTAGTATTTTATGGTAATGTTATGCTCTTTTGTTTCATGTGTGATTGTGTTTTTATTATTGTTGATTTTAATGGTTTTTGTTAGGCTTTGGACCGGGTCTCATGATCCATGAGACCCGGTTTGGGGCGGTGAGCGGGAAGGGAGCCCTGGGCGGCCGGATTGGCCACCCACATGATGGCCAGCTCCGAGCTGGTGGGGGCTGGGGAGCTCAGGGGCTGTGCAGCCCCCGGAAGCCCCAGTATGCCTTGCGTAAGCACGCAGGGCATACTGGGGAGACCCCCGGAGCTGGGAGGTGGCTTTTTGCTTCCCCTCTGGGGGTCTACTCGTGAGTAGACACAGTGCGAAGCTGTGCCTACTCATGATTAAAAAAACCAGGTTTGCAGAGCGCTCGCTCCTCAAACCTGGTTTTGGGGAAGGGGTTCTTGAGCAGGTTACCCGCTCCAGAACCACCGGGCTCGCAGCCGAGCTCAGTGGTTCTGATGATCGGGAGAAATTGCGCTAGGCTTTCCTAGCCCGATTTTTCCCAATCGTGGGAATAGCCCCTTTGTCTAATGCAGGATAGGTATACCTAAGATGCTTCCCCCCACCTCATCATCATCCAGCAGCTGACAGCTGCGTATTTTCAGTATTCCATCAGACCTTAACAGATACTACAATATTTGGGTATAGGTTTTTTTCATCATGAAGAAATAACAGAGCTGTACATCCTTCTGGAGTCCAGAATACTGACTGTGGCCTTTTTGAACATTCAGTTCTTGTTTTTAGTTAAAGATATATATACAGTGAGAATAAACTGAGTAGACTATGGTAAGAGCAACTTAAAATCCGAGGAAGGAGAACACAAAGCTGGAATAGTCAAGACGTAAACATCACCCCCTCCCCCACCCCTATTTTATAGCTTCTGATGGATGTTAATTATAAGCCAATTTGGAAGCCAATCTTAGTATATAAAAAACAGAACAGAATTGAAAAACATATAGAATAGAATAGAATAGAATAGAATAGAATAGAATAGAATAGAATAGAATAGAATAGAATGCTGTCACTGACAATTTGGAATCTGGATGTCCTGTTTCAAGACAAAGTGTAAAACCTCCTGGATTTAAAAAGAGATGTTATTGGACTTGCTTTGCTTTGGTTACCATGCTTCTTCTCTTCCACATTTGAGTCCATGCCAGCTATTCAAAGTGCAAACTTCCTGAACTGACCTATTTGTTTGCTTCTGCCAACCTTCAAGCAAAGAACCAGCTGGCTAGGCACCAGGAGCTGTTCATAATGGGGGCAAACTAGCTAGTCTTTGCTCTTCATGCAAAAGAAAATGGAGGAGAAAAGTCTCCCCACAAATCACTGTATGATGGCGGGGGGAGTAATCTTAATTCATCCTGTAAATCTGAGAGGGTCTTTGGGTGTGAGAATCCTATGAAGACAGCCACATAATAAGCAGTTACTTCCTTATTTGGCTAGAAGCAGAGGATCAAAGTACTTCATGTAAGGGAATGTTCTTTACAACTTCTTTTTCAGATGTGAAAGTCTGGTGCTGCCAACCAGATAGGCATTGAATGTGCATTGGGTTGGCTGTGTGAGATTGTCTTATCTGAAGCTACTTTAAAGTTGTATTATTAGGGACTGGTAAACAGAGTAACTGGCCCGATCCACCCCAGCACAGTACCTCCAGAGACTGTTGCTGGTGTCTATCTTATGGTTTCTTTCCATAGCCCTTTGAGTCCTTAAGGGACAGGGATCTACCTCCCCACCCCCTTTGTAAACTGCTTTGGAAACTTTTGTTGAAAAGTGGTATATAAATTTTATTGTTGTTAACAATCTTGCAGCTCATCTTTTGATAAATAATTATGTTTAGGGATGTGTGAACTGGCTCAGCCAGGGACACACAGATGGCCAGTGCACATGCACAGCGGTCTCCAGATAGCTAGTGCACATGCGCAGCACATGCGCAGCGGTCTCCAAAATGGCTGCCATCAGCACAGAGAGGCCCAAAATGGGCTGAAAACGGCCCAGAATAAGCCAAAAATGGTCCGAACTGGGCCATTTTGAGACCAGGAGAGGGGGGACAGCCAGAGACAGCCTTCGGTGGTAGTGCCACCCCCACTGAGGCAGTGAGTGATTTTTTGGTGTTAAAACCCCTGGAGCAGTTCAGCCAAGCTGGGGAGTTTGTTCAGCAGGGCAAAATCTAACATGCGTGGTTCTGTTCGAGTCTAATTCAGACTCGAACCAAACTGGGCAAAACGGTTTTGTGCACATCCCTAATTACATGCAGAGGGTGGATAATCTCATTTATGGTTCAGTTGCACTGGCTTCCTCTTTCCTACTGACCCCAATTCAAGATTCTATCAATGGCATGGCAAAAGGCCACCTCCAGCCTCAGAGACAAGATGCCTCTTAATACCAGTTGCAGGGGAGCAGCAGCAGGAGAGCAGGCATATCCTCACCTCTTGTCTGTGGGCTTCGCAGAGGCATCTGGTGGGCCACTGTGGGAAACAGGATGCTGGACTAGATCAGCCTTGGGCCTGATCCAGAAGGGCTATTCTTATGCCAAGATCTTTGTACTTACCTTTAGACTTCTGAACAGTTTGGGCACAATGTTCTGGAGAGAATATTTTGCCCCTCATGTCCCCACTCCCGACAATCTGCAGGGGAGGCCCTGACCCATCATTTGCATATTATAAGGCTCTCCAAACAAGCAGTGTGGAGAGCCTATGAGAGTTTTGCGGGAGATTGGCTGCCCACATGATTACTGGATCTGTCATGGAGCCAGTTGGGGCAGCGGGGATCAGGGGCTACCTGGCCCCCAGAAGTCTCAGAATGCCCCGCACTAGTGCATGGGGCGTTCTGGGGAGGCCCCCGATGCCAGGAGGCCTCCCACTTTGAAATTTTGAGAACAGGTGTAGTAGCAGCATGTGCACTTAATTTCAAGAAATTTTGTTATTAAATTGATTTTTAATTATTTTCTCCAACTGTAGTAATTAATTAATTAATTAATTAACATATTTGTATACTGCCCAAAATGCAAGTCTCTGGGCGGTTTACAACAAAACAATAAAAACAACAAATAAAAAGGTTAAGACATTGCAACAATGTACAATTTAAAACGTTAAAACTATTAAAAATCATCAGACAATTAAAACATTATTTAATTAAAAGCCTGGGTGAACAAATATGTCTTGACTGCCTTTTTAAAAGTTATAAGAGATTGGGAGGCTCTATGTCATGATGGGCTCCAGCGAGCATCACCTCTTTGCCATGAGGTCTCAGAGTTTAGGAGGGAAGGGGCTTCACTATCACCTGACTCCTCCTCCTCCTCCTCCTCTTCCTCCAGCCTTTGTGGGGTCACGGTGGCTGACTCTCTCTTCGCCAAAGAATCCCCCACTCTCTCTCCTCGCCCCCCTCATCCCAGGCAGCTCACATCTTAAAGAGCTGTTGGCATGTTGAGCAGCCCCCGCTCTTCCCTTCCAGCCCCCACCTTGCTTTATTAGCGCCTTCTCCTCCTGGTTGCAATCAGCAGTCTCCATCCCTCCCTCCTTCCCTCTTGCTTGGCCCCACCCTTCTCCCTACAGTGCCTCTCTGATGTCATTGAGAAGTGCCTTCTCTGTTCCTTTATCCGGTAGCTGTCTGGCGGAGGCTGCCTGCCTGCCAAGTTCTCTTGCCAGCCGTCCCCCATTGTGGGTTCTCCCCCAGCCACCTCATCTCATCACGGCCTCGTCCCATCACGCCTCAGACCTGGTAAGGCCAGCAATGCCTCCCGCAAGGTTGCCCACGGGACACTCTTATAAAGCCTCCCCAGTAAAGTTGCTAGAGAAAGTTACCTCTAGCCATAAAGTACTTCACACCTAGTGAGAGTGGAACTGGTTATTACATCCAAATAAACAAACAGTAATATTTGCCCCCGCCCAAGTCCTGCTATTCTGCCTCATCATGGCAGGGGGGAGGTGTTCCTGGGAGGGATGAGCGAAGTACACCAGGAGGTATACTCCCAGTAGAGTCACCCAAAGTGCGAAGGTCATCCCAGCAGCCCAGCTAAAGCAAGCAGGCACCTATATTGGGCAGCAACGATATAGGAAGGTGCTGGAGGCAGATGGTCACTTCAGAGAGACGACGACAAAGGCATCATTTCATACTGCGTGGGAGAAGGCAATGGTAAACCACTCTTGTATTTTACCAAGAAAACTACATGGATAGACAAAATAGAATGATTGTCAATATAGTGCCAAATGATGGCCCCCTCAGGTCGGATGGTACTCAACATGCTACTGAGGAAGAGCCGAGGATCTCTCTGAGTACCAATGGCGATTATGACGCGGTTAGATTAAAGCCTTTTGGACATCTAGCGGCTGATGTTGCCATGTAGGAAAAGAAAATCCCTTGCAGGGCAGGGAGGAGTGCCTTTTAAAGAAACAGGTAAATAACTCATTACCTTCTCACCCACTCCCTGCTGCTTTCCCCTCACTGGCGCTCAGTTTAGAAATAGCTGCTTGGGGCTGCAGCATTCCTTCCTGCAACTCTGATTGGCATTGGCATGCACATGGCCGGGGTGTATGCATGCTGGCCATGTGCATGCCTACGCTGATTGGGGCTGTGGGGTTCTAAACTGAGCACCGGCGGGGGGAATGCAGAGGGGGAGCAGGTAAGGAGCTCCTTACCTGTTTTTTTTAAAGGTGCCCCCCGCTGCCTATTGAAGCCACTCAAACACCAGCGTTCAAAACAGGATCAGTGCTCCAGAAAGGGAGCAATGAACCTGTTCGTGTTCATCCCTACAGCACACTATAAAAGATCTTCTTTTATTCTTTTGATGCTAGGATTCAATTCTTGTGTTATATCAAGTTCCTCTTCTTCACTGCAGTTGCTTGAAGTAACAATGGCCCAGACTATTGCTCTGGACTCCCAACTTTTATATGCCCTCAAATGCACTCAAAGAAAATGTTACCTTTTCATAATACAACTCCCTTTGTCATGTATTGCTAAAGACATAAGCTCAAAAGGTTACTGATGGAGGGCTGTGTAATTTTGAGACTGCCAGAGCACATAAGCAACAAGCTTCTGTAATTTAATTCTCCTTTCTCTTTATAACAACATTTTGGTGAGTGTTCAGTTTCCTTCTGTCCCTGAGGTATGACATTTTCTCATGCTACACTCAATTTTAGCTTAATTTGAAGCTTGGTAGTCACTCAATAACTGATGCTAAGTGATTGAAATGCCAGTTGTTTAGGGTACGGAAACCTACAAATATCAGTACGCACATATTACTAGAGTTTCATTTTTAACCTCTTTTTGCTTCTCAAATAATAGATTATATCTAAGAAAGATGTGAAATCATTTGTATCCAGACACCCAAGTTCTAAAAGGGATATTTAAGTAAAGTTTTCTTAGAGTAGCCTTTCTGAAAACTTAGTAGCCAGTTCAAATGCCCATTCAGCCATGATACTTGCCAGTCACTTGTCTCTCAGCCTAACCTACTTCACAGGGTTGTTGTGAAGAGAAACGTAAGTATGTAGTACACCACTCTGGGCTCCTTGGAGGAAGAGCGGGATATAAAATGTAAAAATTAAAATAAAATAATAATAATAATAATAATCAATCAATCATCATCATCTACATCATGGCCAGATGGCTTATGGTGAAATGGATTGCCAAGCTTCTTTTTCTTTTTCAAAAAGCAGTCATGCAGGAGACAATCTGGATCGGGGCCAACTGGAGCACTCAGTCCCTTCCCCCATGCTACAGCCCTGATCCAAATCACCCCTGAAGCTGCTGTTAAAGGGGAAATTTCACACATTTTTTCTCTGCCACAGCCAAAAGCAGCGTTGGGGGGGGTGTTTAAAGTTGGGGAATCAGCATAGAGGTGAAATAATTAGGAAAGGGTTAAACCTCCCCCCACCCATCATGCGGCACTTCCAGTCCAAGCTGGGACCCCCGTGGCTGCGTTTTGAAAGAGAAAAAGATGGCCAACATCCTGACTCACGCAGCGCACATACAACAGTCTAAAGCAGCAGGGGTGCTTGCAGGGGCCAAATTTTGACAGTCTTTGCTTCCCTCTGAAGTGCTCAGTGCCACCTGAAAATATGTCCCTGAGGGCCCTCAGTGCCCTCACTGCTTTAGTTGGGAACACAGCCGCTGCAAGCTTGATGTCTTGCTGCACATGTTGACTGTATTCAGGAGTCCCAGTCACAGAATTCCCACATCATGAATAGTTAGGTCTGGATAGTCATTTTATATAAATGACATGGGCAAATATGGGAAGCACAAATTCCTGCTCCAAGTTTCCAATCATCTGAAATGTAATTTTGATAACATTGGTAGAGCACCTGCTTTCCATGCAGAAGGTCCCAGATTTAATCCTTGGCCTCTTCAGGTAGGACTGGGAAAGATTCCTGTCTAAAATCTTGGAGAGTCATTATGAGTCAGTGCAGACAATGCTGAGTTAGATGGACCAATGGCCTGACTTGGTAAAAGGAAACTTCCTACGTTCCTAACAAAGGGTGGATGATTCTCTATTGTTGCACCTTTGTACTCTGCTTTTTAAGGCCTGTATGGTTCATGGACCATATTCCACATGTGTTTAGGAAGGCTGTAAAGAAAGACTCAACTATTTCAGAAGTCATTTTTATTGGTTGACTGAGATTTTTAGGATTTGGATGACAATTTGTTTTTGTGTTGAATGTAAACATCTTTACTGATTATTTCAATCCGTTCAGTCTTTTGACATTTAATTTATTTTGTTTTGAATATTTTAAACTGCTGTGTGACCCACCTTGGGGTCTTAGCCTAGAAAGGATCGATGCACTCAAATATCACTCTGACATTTAATGCTTTTTTCACAGTTTCACTTTGTTCACTTATATCAATGGAACATTTTAGGCTGCAATCCAAAAGAAAGTAAGAAACTCACTTCCAAGGTTGTTTGCATTAGCATATACTCCCAAGGAAGTCTATTCAGGGTTGTGGTGGGAAAGTTAAAGAATTAAGGGTCAGAAGGCAGAATAGTTTAACATGTGCTTGCCCTCTTGCAATTCAATGAAGAATTCATTCTTTTGGTTTTGTTTTCCTATAAATTTTTCTATTGGCCTCTTTTATACAATTAAACATATTAACCTCATGGCTACCTGATGGGAGTGAAAATATGACTAAGGGCTGAAGTTGCATTGTTATGACAGGAACAGATGTACTGACAGATATGGAATGAGTTATATTGCTCTAATTCAGATGTAATGACAACTCATCATGGCTTGTTACAAAAGCAAGTCTACATATAGAGCCTCGGGCTGACCTTTCCCCTACCTTTTCCTCCATTATTATTATTATTATTATTATTATTAATTTGATTTCTATACCGCCCTTCCAAAAATGGCTCAGAGCAGTTTACACCGAGAAACAACAAACAAATAAATAAGATGGAACCCTGTCTCCAAAGGGCTCACATTCTAAAAAGAAACATAAGATAGACCCCAGCAACAGTCACTGGAAGTACTGTGCTGGGGGTGGATAGGGCCAGTTACTCTCCCCCTGCTAAATAAAGAGAATCACCATGGTAAAAGGTGCCTCTCTGCCCAGTTAGCAGAGAGGTCAAAAATACATACATGCAGAGAGATCAAAAATGTCTGCTTTTGTTTCTGAATTAACCACAATTCCTCATTACATCTGAACTCAGGGATCTGTGTTTGTTGTGGTTTCATATTCTGGTTATACTAACCACAGTTCAAACACACCACTAGGGAGATACAGTCATTCTGGAACAAATGAAAAAGTAAACCATATTGGGCTCATGCAATTCCTTTTCCATGTGTTATTAAATAAACAGTGGTGTAGCTAGGGGAGAGGGGGCCCATGTTCGCCCCTCTCCAAGGCAGCCCCTCGGAATGAGAGAGATAATGAGGAAAATAAGGATGGGTGGACCTGGGGGTCCCTCAGGAGCTGGGGGGCTCCAGGTTCTTTGAACCCATCCACTCAACCCTGTAAATAAATGATAGATAGATCTGAATGCACTGAATTCAAATTTACAATTTGGAGCTCGGGTTCATTTTTGAAACAAAGAGATCATTCACACAATCAAAAACTGTGTTCTACCTGGGTTTGGGAGCTGTGCATGCTCCCAAATTTTGATGGTGTGGGAGAAAGGTAGGAGGAAAACCTGGGTAGAAGTGATTGTGTGGAAGCAAGGTAGGAAGAGAAGCTACCCAGGTTTTCCTCTTACCTTGCTTCCACACAATCACTTCTACCCAGGTTTTTCTCTTACCTTATTTATTTATTATTATTTATTCATTTGATTTATATACTGCCCTTCCAAAATGGCTCAGGGCGGTTTACAACAGAACCTTGCTTCCATACAACTGAAAACTGGGAGCACACAACTCCCAAATGCAGGCAGAACACAGTTTTTTACTGTGTGATGACCTCTGGGTCTTACCTATAGTCTGGCTGCAGCAGCAGGCTTATTTTTTCTTTTTAATCCATATCAAGTTCAAAAAGAGTGAGAAAGCTTCTTTTGAAAATGCTCGTTGGAATCTGCCATTTTGTTTCCCCATAATTCCCATTTCCCATAATGCCCTGAATGTTGCATCTCTCTGGGACATGGGTGGGCGGGGGTGGGGGGTAGAATGGTGGCTTCCAGTGAGGGCCAAATCATTTTGTGTCAGCCACCATTTTCCCCACAATGCCCTAGCAATGCGGTATCTGAGGCTTTGTGAGGGGAAACATGTCTGCTAGCCAGTGAAAAGCATTCTATTTTCATCTGGAATGAGCTTAAAACAAACATTAAAAAAGGCCACTGTGGGTGGCATTTTCCCCATCCCCTATCACATCACAAAAACAAGGTAGTGTAATTGGCTCATATTCAGTATGAACCAAATGTGAGTATAACCAAAACAATGAAACAACCCAGGCTTTAAATCACAAAAAAATGAATAGAAAAATGAAACAAAAATACCTTGTATACCCCTGCAAACCACAGCTCCTTGGATTTGGACATACCAGGAACATGTGGTTTATTCAAAAGCAAAAACTTTTTATTTCCTTTCATGCACCAAAGAGGAGTGGAGCGGGTAGAGTGTGGAAGCCCAAAACATGTGCAGGCTTCTTCTTTTAACAACAAACCATGGTGTCATGACTGATAAAAACATGATAAATCATGGTGTTTTGTTACATCTGAAATGGGCCACTATGTGCCATAGAAGCATTTAGGAAACAAAGATTGTTGGGCGAGGTTTTTTGTAAATATATCCGACCCCTTCTTTTTAAACCAACTTTCTTCACCCTGCAATAGTGTGCACACTCATTCCTCTAAAAACTGTCCTAAGTGAATGATGGAATTAAAATAACAAACAGGTAGGCAGAAGACATCCTTCTTATAAAATGTATTTGATGAACAATGTAGAGCCTGATATGCTTTCAATGTCCCGTGATCCCTCTTCTATAATTTCTAACAATTGTGACTAATGCATTGTCTGAAGCTCTGAAATCATTTTCCCTGATGTAGTTGTCAGTTACTTAAAAATAAAACTTCCCATTAACCTCCTGAGGATACAGCAGTCTAACTAGAAAGAATAAATGTGTCACATTATCCATGCAGAAGACGAGAGGACAGAATGTTTTGTCTTTGCTCTCAAAAAACCACTTGCTTCAGTTTCTCAGGAGCGGCTAAGTTTGCCTCGGTTTCTGAAAGCACATGGGCTCAGATGGAGTCACTAGAAAGCAGGGTGATTGCTGGGCTATTTGTGCCAAGTTGTTGCTTGGCTAGGAAAGCTGTTCTGGTTTTAGTTCATTCTTCTATCTGAAGACTGCCAGTGTCAGGCATTTCTTAACAACCTAAAATAATAGGACTCTCAGGTCTTTTTAAAGGTTTCCAGTTCTTTTGGCTGCAGGCAGAAGCATAGCAGAAGCATAACATTATTATTACAATAAGGCCTAATGGCTCAGAAACCAGATAGTGTGGCCTTCTCTCAAGCAGTTGGCTGGGAGGGTGAGTTTTGCACTGGGATACTAAGACACATAGATGGATGCAGCCGGGTTTCTGCTTGGCTACAGCAATATCTCAGGAGAGAGGGCAAGACGCAATAAACCAGGATCTATATATGAGGGACCATTTTGTGCTTCCTCCTGTTGGAGTTAGGGTGGGGTCTCAAACATGTGTGGAGCTTTGTGTATGGGCCTTGGGCTGCTTTAGGAGCTTGTATGGTGGGCCTTTGTGCAGAGAGTTTGCATGCATTTCAGGCAAATAGACGGTGCAATAGATACCAAACTTAAAGGGTGAGTTGAAGGGCTGTAGAGGTGGAGCAACAGATTCAAGTAATGCTGTCAGCTCTTTGTGAATGGATGTGCCACTATGGTTTGTGAGTGAATGTCCCACACAGTGGTTGGGACAGCTGTCTGAGTGAGATTTTATGCAAAGTGAAAATGTCTTGGCAAAAAGTGATCTCTTTTTCTACTTTTTTGGTGATTTGGAGTTCCACTTTTTTCAACATCTGGACTTGTCCACTCTAATCCTCAGGTAAGTGAGAGTGGTAGAGCCAGCACTTCCCATGCCGACAGTATGCCCAGGGAGGTGTACAGTGGGCAGATGTTAGGCCACATCAAGATTTGGAGCAGCAATAGGGAGCATTTGAAAGGTTGCTTGTGGTGGGCCCACCCAGGGTGACCTTATTGGTCCAACTAAGTGGTGGGCCCATTGGGCCAGAACATGCATGGGCCCAGGGACCTTGGATAAAGTATCCATATAGTACTGGCATCACTGCTAGCAATGGTGGCAGGTGCTATAGTTACTGTCTGGACCAGTTTGTTCTTTCCATCTCTAAGAAGACAGGGTTGTCTTGGCAGGCATCTGATACAACATTGGGAATCTGGGGCCTATTCTCTTTGTTATTTAAGCCCCCTAAACCAAGCAGCTTGGTAATGATGGGATTCTTACTACTCTACTGAGGGAAGCTGAGAAGTATAGATGGCCCAAGGCAGTGAGGAACTGGGAAGAATGGTTGCCAAGGTCCACCATTTACATGTCTGAGCTCAGGAAGGATAGTGAGCTGTGGTGGGAAAATACATCCCAGGAAAGGCAGTGGGCAGAAAATGGGTTAAAAAGGCCACTTACCAGCTGCAAGGGTGCAAAGAAAAAGAGAAACCTTTTAAGGATGGGGCACAGAGAGCCTGCTGGGCAGATTTGCTGGGTATTTAACATAGCAGGAGGCCCAGTGGTTCAGAAACCAAATAAAGGACCCTGCCATTAATTTAAAATCCTCCTGGGTTGCAATGACTTTTCAGTATACAGGGTAACCATCTATTTCTTCAGTGCCGGGGTCATGCCTCTTTCTTCTGCACCACAGATGTGAACAATTAGAATCCCTGGCTACACTCAAGAACACCCCTGTTCCTCTGATGTAGTTAAAATGAAGAGAGGCTGTGGGGCTTTTTTCAATTCTCATATTATAGAAAGGTTCTTTTAAGGCCAGGGATCTTGCTTGCTCAAGCATTTAGTCTCCATTATTCTAACCTGTCTCAGACTTATTTTTGATTTTACTTTCTTTTGTTTCCAGTCTCAGCAATAACTCTTCCTCTGTGAGCCGCTTAGCCTTGCCATCTCATGGTAAGCTTGTCCACACCAAGTGTGGACAATTATCTCAAATGAGGATATTGTTTAGATTTAAATTGCTTACAGTGCATCTGCATTCTCTGCTTCTACTTATGATTCCATCTACATTTTACATTCTCTTTTTTTTCTGGGTCTTTATCCATGGAATAGAAAGGGTATCAGAAAGAAAGAGAACAAGAGCACAATCACCCACATCCACAGGTCACTCCCAACTATGGTATTGGATAAGTGTAAAGTGTGCCATCAAGTCAATTTCAACTCCTGGAGTCCACAGAGCTCTGTGGTTTTCTTTGGTAGAATACAGGAGGAGTTTACATTGCCTCCTCGGTCTCACAGAATGAGATGATCCTTTCAGCATCTTCCTATATCGCTGCTGCCTGATACAGTACCAGCGGAGATTTGAACCGGCAACCTTCTGCTTGCTAGTCAAGCATTTCCCCACTGCGCCACTTAAGGTGGTACATGATATTTGATACATGTATTTAAAATATGGTTATGCTGAAGAAGGGAGAAGCAACCCTCTTCAAACTGGCAAAACTTTAATTCTTCTTCGGCATGCAAAGGAACCCTCACTATGCAGATTATCACACATTTATATTCTGAATAATTCATTGGTAATAACGTTTTAATGTGTAACGTGCTCTGCAGTCTGTTGCAGGATAAGTGTAGCTGAACGTTTGAGGGGAAGGCAGAGCCAAGGGGCATAACCTGGGCATAACCTGAATATAGGAAGAGCCACCACTACCCACCTGGCAGGTGACCATGATCTTTATCTCCGATAAAGTGCAGGCTCTCGTTTATCAGAAGAAAAATAAAGGAGGGGCATGGGTGATTCATCACAAGCAGTGGTCCCAGTGGAGAGATTAAAACAACAACAACAAATATTTATAAAGTTTGGAGTTTAAACACACGTGCATCAAAAGTTTCCCAAGTGGTTTACATAGAGACATAATAAATAAATAAGATGGATCCCTGTCCCCAAAGGGCTCACAATCCAAAAAGAAACATAAAATAGACAGCAGAAGCAACCACTGGAGGGATGCTGTGCTGTGGCTGGATAGGGCCAGTTGCTCTTCCCCTGCTAAATATAAGAGAATCACCACGTCAAAAAGATGCCTCTTTGCCCAGTTAGCAGGGCCAAGATGACCCTAGCTTCTTAAATGGCCTCTTGAACACAGAAACATAGGAAGCTGCCTTATACCCATTCAGACCTTTGGTTCATCTAGTTCAGTATTGTCAGAATTGACTGGCACTGGATCTCCAAGGTTTCAGGCAAGAGTCTCTCCCAGATGCACCTCCCAGATGAAGGACCACCCGAGTGTCCTTCAAGAACACAAACGTGAAATTGCTGACCTCCCTGCAAAATATATAACTTATCCCTACAATCAGGCTCTGTACTGGAGGACTGGAAAATAGCTCATGTAACACAGATTTTCAAAAAGGAATCCAGGGGAGGGATCTGGGAAATTACAGGCCGGTTAGCTTAATGTCTGTTCCAGACAAATTGATGGAATAAACAAACAAAACAAAACAATTAAATTACAGTATCTTACTTAGACAATGAGGCTATTCTCCCGACTCACAGAAACCGGGCTAAGGGAAACCAGCCTGGTTTCTACGGGTCGTGTGCTGCAATGGGAGCTGCGGGGCTCCCAGCAGCAAGACCGCGTAATTGTTCCCACCTAAACAAGGTTAGTGGAGCGCACACTCCACTAACCCCATTTAGAAGTGATTATATGGAAATAAGGTAGGAGGAAAACCTGGTTAGCACAAGGTTAGACATTCCAGCTATAATGAAGCGAGCTGGCCTTGTGGTAGCAAGCATGACTTGTCCCCGTAGCTAAGCAGGGTCTACCCTGGTTGCATCTGAATGGGAGGCTTGATGTGTGAGCACTGCAAGATATTCCCCTCAGGGGATGAAGCTGCTCTGGGAAGAGAAGAAGGTTTCAAGTCCCTCCACGCCCGGCTTCTCCAAGATAGGGCTGAGAGAGATTCCTGCCTGCAACCTTGGAGAAGCCGCTGCCAGTCTGTGAAGACAATACTGAGCTAGATAGACCAATGGTCTGTCTGACTCAGTATATGGCAGTTTCCTGTGTTCCTGTGAAGTATTTTTCTGTTAAAGTACCAAAAGGAAGAGTCTATCAGACCTTCAACAAGCTTCTGTTGCTTTCCATAAACCATAACTTGTCAACATTCAGGAAGTGTATGGATTATTAAACTGACAGGGTTTCCTCCTTTACCTAAAAACATGAACTGTTAAAATTAATTAATCCACACTTAGGTTGTCTGAATCAGATTTGTATGAAATGCAATAAGACCACTGAGGCAAATGGAACGCCTCTCTGGCAACTCTCCACCAGGGAGCCCAAATAAATGTGTGAGCCTTATCTGATATGGCATGGCCTTTCAGAACCTCCTACTTGCCCCTAGCTGGACCTTACAGTTGTATCTCACTATGGAGAAACAATAGTTTGCATTACAGAATCTCTACACTGCCTATTTAAAAGACCTAGCCCAATACCACCCAGGTCAATTAAAAACAACCTACTTGTCTGAACTAAAGCTGCATCTGGTTTTGTGGTTGGTATTTTCAGTGCAGCCCAAAGGTCCAATCTTTGTGCTACTTCACAGTTTTGCAAAATGAGTACATGAGGCCACTGGAGTACATGGACTAAGAACAGTGTATTAAGGAAACGAGGCTCTCAGCTGCCACTGGAACTGAACTCCATTAGAAATCTCATCTTAAATAATTAAGCACCTAGCAATATTTGAAAGACAACTGATGTGGTATGGAACTTGACTGTAAAGCAACAGATGTTATGGGGACACTTCATGCTAAAATTATCCCAAAGGGTTACAATATTGTTATTTATTTATTATTCAGCAACCGATTAGGAAAATAATAAAGAACAAGAAATATCTGAGATCAGAGCTTGTATTGCTGAAAATTAATGGTAGGATCACTTAAAACAGTCCTGAAACATGGACTATATTACAGGCAAACCTTGTTAATCACAGACCCATCATCCGTGATTTCGCATAACCGCTATCGGGTAATTGCCACCCGACCCCGGTATACATGAGAAAAATTGGCAACTAAAAGGATAAGAATCATGTATCTATGAGTTAGGGGTGAGCAGAAATGACCTCCGAGGTCATTTCCACCTGACATTTTAAGTAAGAGAGCCATTTTATGGCTCGTTTTTGTAAAAAAACAAAACAAAAACAAAATAAAAATAAAAACCCCAAACCCATGGGTTTTGTGTGGAAAAATTAAAAAAAAACAGTGTTTGGGGGGCATTTCTGGACAGCTGGGGACACATAGAGCATGGTGGGCCACTTCCCCCCACCCCAATTTCCCCCATGTTCTGGCTCTTTTTGCTTGTCTTCTGCTGGCTAGGGAACCTAATTCCCCAATTCCCATTGGCCTAATGTCCCTTTATCCATGGTTTTGCTATCCCCCTGCCCCGCGGAACAGAAACCGCATGGATAATAGGGTTATCCTGTATACTTTATGAAACATTGTTATTAAAACACCTACACATCAGAAACATCAAGGCTATTCACATAAGCAGCCCAACCAAGACTGGCAGCCCAGGCTGGGTTGGGCTGTTCATGTGGAATGCCAAGATCACTTCTGATCCTGGAGCTTCCATCCCTGCTAGCCGAACTTTTTGACCTGGTTGTTTACCGAGGTTAAACGTACCTGTGGTTCATTTGACCTCAGCAGGCAATTGTGTGAACGATCGCCGCTGGTTCAAAAGGACTCCCCCCCACCCGGCCCACCACCATTTCTGGCAGTGAGCCAGGGGGGATGAGCAGCCACACCGAGTGTGGCGGCTACTCTAATGCAAGCAGTTGCTGTTGAATGTGGGAGGGGTATGTCCTCCTGCTCCCAGCACTGGCTTTCACCATGCCGCCGTGCATGCATGTGTGCGGTGCAGCGGAGACAAAGATGGCTGCCGATCATCTGCTGCGGAAGGCAGGCACGATCCTGCCTTCCCCACAGCCCTCCCGAGCAGCAGCCGGAGGTCATGTGCATGACCTCATCCTCTTTTATATCAAATGGCCGATACCAACACAATGCATTTAAATTGTTAGATCAGCATTTCCCAAAGTTCTCAAACATGAAGCATCTAGTAATCATCACCAAGAGGTTCTCTCTGTCATATTCTCGTCTTCTTCTTTCCCCACACCCATCCAACCACCTTTTGCTTCTAGCCACCTCAAGCTAAAACCCAAAAGAGAAGAATGATGACTGCTAGCTATTTGGGCATTGGATACCCAGCCGTTGGTACCAGGAATGTTTGACTGCACCAGAGGATAATGAGTGGGCTTCCTCAACCTTCCCAACGAGAATCACTATCAGATGTAACTTCCAAATAGGGATGTGCGAAACGTTTCGGATACAAAATGTTTTGTACCCAAAACAGCCTGTTTTGGGTGTTTTGTAGACAAAACAAAACACCCATTTTCCAGATCCAAAAGTTTTGTATACAAAACAAAACATCCCTGTTTCGGCTACAAAACGTTTTGTGGTTTCGGACCTCCATTTTGTGGTGATCTCTGAGTCAGTCTCCATTTTGTGTTTGACAGCTCTTTGAATTTCCCACCCTTCCAGCCTTCTGATCAGTGACCTAAATCATGGGCTGACCTGCTGACAATTCCCTCCTTGTTCCCCATAGGCTCTTTTGCTTCTTCCCACTCTTTACTGACCCCACATTGGCCAGGGGAAGGGTTGCTAACCCATGGGATGCTGGGTTCTGCTGTTTCTGTGGTGTTCTGAGTGTAGATTCTCTGGTAGCATATGAGAGTGGATTCTTGTTTTTCACTGAAAATCTCATATGCTACCAGAGTGAACACCTCAGAAACAACAAAACCCAGCACCCCACAGGCTTGTGGGTATGGGGGTAGTTGGCACCCTATGTGCACTACACAACCCCTCACTCTGGGCAACCCCAGTGCCACCCAAGTGGAATTATGGGGCTGCTGAAACCTCCATTATTCCCTATGGGAGAAATCTTAAAGACACGTAAACTTCAACAAACCACAAAAGATCAGCCCTTTGCCCAATTCCTTTGAAAAAATTCTGGAAGTTTCTTTGCCCCCATTGGGCACTACCACCCACCACACTCTGCTTTGGGTCATCCCTTTCCCCTTGATTTGAAGCGATACATTTGCTGGAATCCCCATTATTCCCTACGTGAAAATTCTTAAAGATGTGTAAACTTTAAAAAAAATCACCAAAAAAAATCAGCCCTTTGCCTAAAAATCAGCCCTTTGAAATGTGGGTGGTAGCTTCCACCCATTGGACACTACCACCACCACCCACTCTTTTTGCCCTGGGACCCTTTTTAAAAATCCAAATCGATTCGGATTTGGAAAATTAGGCTACAAAACAAAACAGGGCTGATTCGGATTCAGAAAATTTGGGTACAAAACAAAACAGGGGTGTTTTGATTTGGATACAAATCGAAACAAGAAAATTCCAAAATGCACACCCCTACTTCCAAATGCAAAATTGTCCACACACACACACACACACACACACACACACACACACGTGCACACACACACACACACACACACACAAATAGTGGCCAGGGCACATGAAAAATGTACTGAGGAGAGCTCGTAATGTGTACTATTTGTGAAAAGAAAACACAAGAAAAGAAAATGCCATTTTTCAACAAAACATTTCCATGTAACTTCCTTCTTTAAAATGTCTTGGAGCATGTGAGTGCAATGCAACAACATTTCTGGTCAACATAAACATTGATATAATTCACTCTGTACCTTCTGCCAAAGATCTAAAATCGATTGTGAGTACAGCTTCTTTTTATTGTGAGTACTTGTACCTTGGATTAAAAGGATGCCATATGGGTATAGCCATATCAATAAGAAACTGATTTAATTAGGAGCAGAAATGTGCAGTGGTTCTTTGGTGACATTTGATCAGAATAAAAATGGGAGGGGAAAGCCCACAATGAAAGTTATGAAGGGTATTCACATGAACACACCAGTGGGAAGGTAGGGAAGGGGAGGCAGTTTGGAACCTTACCTTCCTCTCCAGATGATGGTCTCTGTTATCTTCAGTGTGCCACTGAGCACCCCATGATACGTGTTGCGTCCAGCAGCACGGATCAGTGGAGGCCAGGAAAATGAGTGTCGGCCTCCAGGAATCCCTAAATGCACTGCACAAGCAGCGTGGTGCATTTAGGGATTCCCCCTTGAGTCGGACGCTCTAGGCGCCCAACTCTCTATGCACCCAACTCTGCACCCAGCCCAAGCATACACATGACCCCGGTGCTGGGTTAAAAGTCGGGCTATGAGGGCAGCGCTAGCATAGGGCTCGATCCTGGTGGTGCACACAAGCAGCCAAACCCAGGCTGGGCTGCCCTATGTATGTAAGGGTATCTTACATATCTTATGAAAGGGTATCTTGCTTTCTTTAAAGGAACATCCACAGTTGACCATAAGGCTGTTCTTATGAGGCTAGGCTGCTCGTGTGGAGTACCCAGCCAAACTCAACTTCTAAGCCTGGCCTTTGGCTGAGGTTAAGGGCACAAGCACACCCTTAACCTGGCTGCTGGGATTGTGTACGAGCTCAGGCTGCTTGCAGCCCTAGAGTGCCCATCTCATGAGGGTATCACCTTGTGATTGTTACAAGGTGCATGGTAGGATACCCAGAGGCCGGGACACAGTGTAAAGGAAAAGGAGGCAAGCATTCGGACCCTGCGGGTTGTGTGAATACCCTTAATGTGTTTTTTATTTCTGAAGTAACAATGAATACATCTGTTTAGGCTACAGAATTAAGAAAGATAATGAACAGAACATTCATTTCAGTTGCTTGAGAAAACTAGGTTCAATATTGTTTTGTGCTACAATTCCTGTCAAGTAATAGTGCATTGGGTATGCAGCAGAAGATTAATTGAAACACTTAAGGTGTGCTTCAGTTCTTTTTTAAGAGCCAGAGCACACATAAAACTTGCCAAGGAAACAACACATGGTAAAAGCCAGTGTGGTTTAATGGTTAGAGTGTTGGACTAGGACCGGGGAGACCCGAGTTCAAATCCCTGTTCAGCCATGAAACTCAATGGGTGACTCTGAGTCACTCACTTTTCTCTCAGCCTAACTTACTGGTTGTGAGAAGTGGTGGGATCCTCGTGGATCCCTCTGCTCCCCACCCGACTAACCCTCTAACAAAACCCGGCTGTTAGCTGAGGGTGCACTTGCACCCCTAACATGTCTGACGGGTATTGTGTGTCTTCTCGGGCTCCTCGAGACACAGAGACAGGCGCATAGAGTGCCCATCTGACAGGGGAATCTCCCAATGCAATGCGTATGTTGCACATTGCATTGTGGGATGCCTGGAGGCTGGAACAACAGGTTCCAACCTTGGATCCCTCCACCCTGCTCCATGTTTCACAGAGCTGCACAGAGCAGGGCTGAGCACGTGGGAGCATGGAACACGCTCCCACCCCCTTAAGATCACTCGTCTGTGGGGAAGGGAAGGTTTACACTGCCTTCCCCACCCCCACCCATCTGCACACAATGGCAATAGTGAGAATTGCCTCAGAGAGTATCCATGTCCTTGACAGACGTTGCCAAGTAGGGATGTGCACAAAACCGGCTTGGCTGTTTGGTTTGAATGGGGATTTGAGGATGCCCCATTCCCCACCTTTGGGAGGTTCAAGGGCACTCCAAAGTGGGTCTGGAGGCATGGCAGGTATAGCCTCAACCGCCCCCCCCGCCCCCCGGCAGCCCCGAGTTTGTAGGGTTTATTATTTTTTTAAAAAATATATATTTTTAAAGAATTTATCCTTACAATGCAATGAATAGAAGTCTCTCTTATGAATAGGAGTCTCTCTCCATTGATAAGTAGAGCTGTGTGTGACCTTAATTGCTGTGTACTCTGAGTTCAGAGTTCACAGCAATTAAGGTCACTGTCACTGTGCTACTTATATGAATGCGGAGAGACTCCTATGCATTGCAATGAAAGGAAAAAAATCTTTTAAAAATTATTTTAAAAGAACAATAAACCCTACAAATTTGGGGATGCCTGCGGGGAGTTGCATCAAAACCCACTTTGGGGTGCCCTGGCACCCACCCCCCCAAATGGGGGGAATGCGGTATCCTCAAATCCCCATTATTCCCTATGGGAGAAAAGCAAAAATTGAAAACATCTTAAGAAAATTATTAATAATCACAGGAGTGTCCAATTGCTTTGGGGTTCGGTGAGTGGTAGGCATCCCTGGTAGGCACCCCTAACCATAACCCCTGGGTGCCCACCACCCACCCTTGGTTTGTGGCCCTAGGTACTCTGCATAGGGAATAATGGGCCAGTTTGAGTCCCCATTATACCCTATGAGAAAAATTTAAAAAAAATCATTAAAAATCATAGGAGTGTCTGATTGCCTTGGGGTTTGGGTGGTAGTTGGCACCCATGAGTGCCTACCGCCCAACTCATTTCTGGAGGCTTGAACCAGTTTGAACTGGTTCAAAGCAGTTCAAACAGAACCAGGCTCTGTTGGGTTCAAACTTGGACTGGCATTGCCAATTCGTTTGGTTCGAACTTGCCAAATTGAACCCTGTTTGGTTCGAGTTCAAACTGAACCGGTTCAAATTCAAACTGAATTCGAATTTGAACCTGTTTGCACTACTGCCAGGAAAACAAAGTTGGGACATGGTTACTCGTATATTGACTGGTGCAATTCACATAATATATGGGTTAGGGTTTTTATAGGGTTTTTTCTTTTTACATATTTATACATATATGTATTTTTCTTTTTACAGTTATCTATCTATCTATCTATCTATCTATCTATCTATCTATCTATCTATCTATTATTTGATTTGTATACCACCCTTCCAAAATGGCTCAGGGCGGTTATACATATACTGTATATGTTCGTTATCCTTGATTATGATTAGGGGAGAGGAGAGCTGGTCTTGTGGTAGCAAGCATGAGTTGTCCCCTTAGCTAAGCAGGGTTCACACTGGTGCATATGAATGGGAGACCTGATGTGTGAGCACTGTAGGATGTTCCCCTTGGGGGTGGGGTGGGGGTGGAAACGGTCTGGGAAGAGCAGAAGGTTTCAAAGTTCCCTCCCTGGCTTCTCCAAGATAGGGCTGAGAGAGATTCCTGCCTGCAACCTTGGAGAAGCCTGTGAAGACAATACTGAGCTAGATAGACCAATGGTCTTACTCAGTATATGGCAGCTTCCTATGTTCCTATTACAGGGATGAAGAGCACTCACCATGGGAACCCATTTTCAGCAGCTCTCCATGGCAAGCTTAACTTCTGCTTCAGCCATAATTCATGTCAAATTAATAGTGTCTTATGACTCTGAATCCAGGACCCACATCATGATCCAAGGACACAGCAAGGTGGAGGACAAGGTGGAAAGTTCAAGGGATGAGACATGGTGGGAACAACCTAAAATTCAGACCCCAGAAGACCTGTGCCACTGGGACCTCCTACATGAGCAGAACCAGGAGAATCCAAGCCAGCACCCCCACCATGGACACTTAGTCCTCCTGTCTCTATCCCCTGAGGAACTAGTCTCAGCAAATCCCGCCACCCCACCAGCCTTGCTTAAGAAATCAGGCAAAGCCTCTGATTGAGAAGTAGAGCATTTCCTAGGAAAGGGGCAGGGCTAATTTATCCTACCTAGGCAGCAGCTATAAAAACAACAACAGTGCAAGATATTGCTGGAGCAAGATTCTGCTGTGTTGCTTTGCCAAATACGGCTATGCTATGTATATTCTTTCCTGAAAGAAAATAATATTGGACACAATCACTTGCATTTAAGAAAATGAAAGAGAGATATATTTACCTTTAACAAGTAAAGGTAAAGTGTGCCATCGAGTTGATGTCGACTCCTGGTGACCACAGAGCCCTGTAATTTTCTTTGGTAGAATACAGGAGGAGGGGTT